>NW_021319518.1:5807879-5922856 GCF_001605985.2 Dendrobium catenatum | reverse complement strand
ATCTTTTTTTTTTTTTTGTCTTTCTTTTTTCATGGCTCCTTTAAACCTTATTTTGTACCTCCTCTTTTTAGTTGAATGAAAGTGTGGCTTGCCACCCCCCCTTACACACACACACAAAAGGCATTTCAATCATTTAAATTTTCCTTTGGGAGGATCTTAATCATCAGCTTTATTAACATTAGTTAGTAGAGATGTTATAGTGTAATAAAAAAGGTTATTATTGATAGAAGATAAACTTGACTTATGTTACAACCATATGACTTATGTTACAACCATAATTAGTTAATTACTTCAATTAGAGAGGAGATTAAATTTGATTCAACTTAAATTGTATCGGAGTAGTGAAAGATCTTCTCAAGACAATCAATGATAGTTCAATTTTCAAAATAATGATGCTTTAAAGAAGAATTGTTATCATTTGGAATATTGATGGTGATTGAGCGAGAATTTACCCTATTTTATATAAATTTATCAAGTTAATTTAAATTATTTAAAGGATTCAATTGAATTGGCCTGTTTTTTAAAATCGGTACTGGTTCGCCAATTATATGGTTGGATTGGCAGTTCACTTCAGTTTATATTGGTCCAGTACTAAAGCAGTTCTTAGTTTTGAACTGACTGATTACTTGATTGGTTTTCGGTTCAATCAGTTCAACCGGCTGGTCCGATCAAATTTTTTAAATATTGGTCATTTCATATACATAATGAATTACTTTAATTGGGTTGTACTTCATAATTTTTTTTTTCTTTCTAGATTTGCTACGTAAAAACTCTAGTATCTATTGTGGAATCTTCTTTTATCAATGTCTGTGATGAATTTTTATATAAAACTTAAATGTTAATCTCTCCTTGTATTATCAAGAATATTTTAGCTCGTAATAATAAATCTAAGGGACTATTTGGTTGGAAGAAAAGTAAATGTATTGCATTCATAATGCATGGGTTTTAAACTTTTGTGTGCTTGGTTGGATGAAATACAAATCCAAAGTAAAAGAAATCCACTGTATAGTTCATTTTTTTTAGGGAAAGTGTTCTCGCCCATTTTGGCGGAGAACACCAATCACTCGTTTGCTTGACCGCCGTGGACGGCCACACCCGTTGCCCACCGCCGACAAACGCCAACCATCCCCCACCGCCGGCCACTGTTAACGCCACTAGTCGCCGTCCACTGCCACCGGCCACCGACACCATCTTCAATCGTCTGTCACTGCCCACGACTGGCCGCTGACCACCACTGCCATCCATCGTTGCCTCCACCGCCGCCACCACTGTCGACCGGTGACAACCGGCCACCTTGGGCACAACTACTTTATACTTTACATTGCATTCACTTTACTCCAAATCAAACAAAAAAGTTAAGTCATGCATTACATCAAAACAATTCCAAAATATTCATTTTACAATATAATTTTTTATGCTGCATTCCTTTTTAATACAATCAAATAGCCCCGAATGTTAAAATCTTGTTTATATTTTTCAACAGCATGACTAAGATAAATCTATTTTATTTTTGTTAAACTGATCTTTGTGTGACATTATTTCCACGCACACAAAAGCAATGCTGAAATACATAAACAGTACAAATGGGTTTAATTAATAAGCTAGATTGCTTGTTATTATACTAATAGACCACGTGGTCTATTGATTTTTTATTATACTAATAGACCACGTGGTCTATTTGATTTCTCTCACTAGCCATTATTCCTGGCTTAGGTTTGATTTGATCGTAATTATAATATCTATTTAATCCCTATTTTTTCTTATTTTAAAAAATATTTATACTTAAAACTACTTTCTATAAAATTTTTAAAAATTTATTTTTTCCTTAACAGTTTTATTAAATAATAAAAAAAATCGACCTAAACGAATCCTTAATGATAAATTAGAATTTTAGACGGATAGTTTTTTCACGTTCAATACAAAAATATATGATTATATTTTTTAGATGTGCGATGATTGGAGGCGTGTTTCTCGTGCTTAGCCACAAACTGTCCATCTTCCATACCTGTTTATGGTGAAATAATTTTGTGTGTATAATTTATTTTTTTATATAATTTGGTTTTGTTTAGGAAGTGTGTACAAATATTATGTATGCTCCTTTTATAGGAACTCCGCACATAATAATTTTATTAATTTCTTCAATTTATGTCACATTAGAGAATTAATTTAAAGGAGATATTAGTTGTCTTTTATATCCATTTTTCTTATTTGATTCATATATAATTTTGATACATTCATGCACATATAGTCTTGAATTTCGATAGAAGAAGTTTTCAAAATTAATTTTAAAATCATCAAAATCTTAGGCTTCATTTGAGATAGATTTTTAAAGCAGATTTTAAGTACAAAATTTTTAAAATTAGAAATTTTTATACTAAAAAATTATTTTAAAAAGTATTAGACAAGCTGTTCCTAACGAAATCTTAATTTCAACAAAATTAAAGTCAAATTGGTGTCTTGACAAGAGGAACCCGATGACATCAAAAGAGAACCGATTCTAATCGATTTGAGCCCAAATCAAATATCTAAATAAGTTAATTTATGAGATATCTTATACTATCCAAATTGCACATGTTGACCTCAAGTCAAATAAGCTAGCTAAAGAAGATCAATCTCACAAGTCAATCAAATTGAAATATAACAATCAGTGACTACAAATGAGGCCATCTTATATATTTAAAAAGCTCAAATACTTATCTCATATAATTAACGAGATATAATTGGTTTATCTCCTTTATATGACAAGATTTTATTTAGTCATGTATTTATTTTTTAATATAATATTGTATGTTCTCCCATCTATAATTAATGAACCAGAAGATAAACCTATGTACATAACTTATTGATCTCGTCATCTCTATTTTTTGGACATTTTATTTGGTCCGGTGACCTGACGTAACTCTATGTTTGGACACCAATAAAATAGTGTCACGTGTTCTTACTTTTTACCGCGCGACCCGACAACTCGACCCGGAACGGCCCTGTGATTGCTATGTTCGCGTATTGCTAGGTATTGCTCGGCAATAATGAGAAATACCATTATGTGAAGACCAATACCGAGCAATACTGCTAAAAACTCGGTAGTGCTCGGTATTACTCGGTATTGCTAGGTATTGGTCGATTTTGCTCGACAATAACGAGAAATATCATTATGTGAAGACCAATACCGAGTTTTTAACAAAACTCGGTATTGCTCGGTATTGGTCTTGACATAGCGGTATTTATCATTATTGCCAAGCAATACCTAGCAATACCTAGCAATACTGAGCAATACGCGAACATAGCAATCCTGGGTTCCGGTCCGGGTTGGGTTATCGGGCCGCACGGTAAAGAGTGAGAACACGTGACGACATATTATTGGCGACATATTATTGGCGTCCGATAGTAGATCTATGTCAGGTCACCTTACCTAATAATTTTTCCTATTTTTGAGCAACAGTCTTTTAATCGTTATTGTATTCACAACAGTCTTTTAATCATTATTCTATTGACAATAATTACTATTTTCAAATAATAGCATTTCATCGTGGAGGGAGCTAAGCTGGGCCCAAAACAATCCCCAACATGTGCCATTGCTCAGTAATGAGCGGAGCCAGATTGTCAGATTGCGCACTGCCAGGCTAAAAGGAAAGAACAAAGGCTTCTTGCTTAGGAGTTAGGATCTTAGTCATGCAGATCGCTAGTCGATAAAAATCGTGAAGATTTTTTTTATATATATTTTAAAAAAAAAATCAAAGTATTCAACATTCATTATTATATTTAAAAGAAAAAAAAGATTGATTATTCATGAGAAATTATTCGTACAATCACCAGATTATTCGGAGGTAAATCAGGATGCGCCACATTATCTAGTATATAGTGGTACATAGCACCGGTACACAGTAAAATAATGATGTGGCGAGTCCTGATTCGCTTCTAGATGGCATCCGGTGACCGCACATAATAATTATTGCCGAGAGAATTCCCTAAAAAGTGGGAAAAACCACTGGGTTTGGCCCAGTTTGAATGAATCCACTAGTATTTGCAGTTGATTATAAATGATGCCCTTCCTCGAGAGAAGGCCTTGGCTTGATGTCACAAATGTAAATCATATATAGCACATTATATTGTGGGAGTTACAATAATCAACATAGATGTGTTTGTTTGGTTGGAAGAGCCATAGTCGACACGAGACAGAGGTCCGAAAGACCGTAGTTGGCAGGCGACCGGTGTTAGAAAGATCGTTATCTGGTGATGGAGGTCGGATAAGGACCATAGTTGGCATGAGTCAGGGGTCCAAAAGATCGTAGTTGGCAGGAGACCGGGGTCAGAAAGACTATTATCTGGTGATGAAGGTCGGAAGGATCATAATCAGCATGAGACAGGGGTTAGAAAGACCGTAGTTGGCAGGAGACTGAGGTCAGAAAGATCGTTATCTGGTGATAGAGGTCAGAAGGATCATAGTTGGCATGAGACAGGGGTCTGAAAAATTATGGTAGAAGGTCTGAAAAAATAATTAATTTAAATTTGATTATTTTTTCATAATGTTTTTCTTAATAATTAAAAATAAAATATCTTTGTTAAAATCTGATTAGACTCCATAAAAGATCCAAGAAATGACTATAGATATAATTACTTATTTTTTGTTTTTAATATTCTATAAACTCCACGAGCACTGTTAAGCTGGGTAGCGTTGTTAGCTTATCTGTTGCTATCTCCCACTATTGAAGGTCCCAAAGTGAGGATTAATTATTATGTACGGACCATTTGAAGATCAATCAAAATGCATCATGTCATTCCTTCGTTCCGTATCACAACTCAGTACTGTTCGGTACCACTCAATATCGTGGTTCAGTACCACTGACATGGCGTATTCTGGTTGGTCTCCGGACGACGTTCTGCGTCCGATCTCCGCACAGAATAATTTATCGTGAGTACTCTGTATTTTATGCAACTCAATTTAGGGTTTGTTTGGAATAATTTTTTTGCTACTTTTTTAAATAAATTTTTTAGTTCAAAATTTATTAAATTATAATTTTTTGCACTAAAAAGTCGTTTTAAAATGCAGCAAGAAAGCTGTCCCAAATGAAAATTTGAATTATAACTTTTTGTGCTAAAAAATAGCTTTAGCAAACACTAAAAATGGCGTTTCATTTCTGTTACTTAAAACAACTTTCTAGTATAAAAAAAAAAATTAATTTACGTACTAAAAAGCAGCTTTATGAAGCAGTAAGAAAGCTGTCCGAAACGAATCCTTAATCTATTAATTGGAAGATTTGACTACTAATTCAAAGATATTGAGTTCAAAGTTTATGTATCCGAGACATTTTTAAATTTGTCTTAATTGACCTAAATGTCGAACTATGTACTTTTTGAATAATTGAATTCATTTAACACGTGATGGGCCTAACATTTGAACCAATTATTGACTCGTGCATGTGGCTTAGCGTTGCAATTAATATAGCTCTTCTATCACATGATAGCCAATTGCTACGGGCATTTTGTCGATTTCGTTAGTTTAATTTATTCTTTTTGGATTTCTTCTTTGATATACAGTAGGCTTGTTTGTTGTTAGCTAAAATTCTAAGTCAAGAGGTCTTTGTATTCATAACTTACATATATGTTGCAAATCAGTTTGCAATTTAGGATTTGCTTATAATAGTTGAAGTTTTTTTATAAAATTGGTTATGAAATTATAATGCGGAAAGCAATTTAGTTACTCTAATTATAAAAAATAACTTTTTATCACAATTTTTTTTTTTTTGTAAAATAGTGACAAAGGGACAAAAATCAGTAGCAAAATAAAGTATGATTGTTGTTTGAAAAGCAAATAATAAGAAAGTTATTCCAAACAAATTTTTAATTCGCTTGAAACCGAAAAACTAATGTCTTCTTTGATTATATTGAATTTATTACGATGCACTTTCTTCTAGTAAGTACTCGATCATTAGAATTTTCTCTCTTTAGATGTATCATTAGTATGCTACTTATAACGGGACTACGACTAAATTGAGTCTATCCCAACTTGATTTTTAGGCTTCGTTTGAGAATACTTTTTATTGCTTTTTAAAACAGAGTTTTAGTACAAAAATTAAAATTTTTGTACTAAAATTCTATTTTAAGAAGATAAAAAATTGTTCCAAACGAAGCTTTAATCTTGATCATTTATATACTTTTCTTAATATAAAAATACACACACACACATATATATGTTGCGGGCTAGAATATACGTGACGATAAAGTTAAAAAATTTCCGTCTCATCATTATACGGATATCCAGCACACAAATAGAACAGGAAAAGAAACACCATGATTTTTACATGAAAACCCTGAAAGGGAAAAAACCACGGGGCCTCACCCAGTTAAAATAGTTCCACTAGTGTTTTGTTTGAAATACAAGAGCCTAAGTCGTCCACAAAGCTAGGACGATCATATTACAATGAATCTCTTCTAAGTTGAGATTCAATTACAAAGTTGAGCAGAGTTCCGGCATCACTAAGGAGATTGGGCAGAATTCAGGTGTCGTCCGAAAGTTGGACTGAATTCCGACGTCACTAGGGCGGGGGGAAGAACTCCGGCGGTGGCGGTGGTCGAGGAGTTATTCCCTCCTATCCTTCTCTTCTCTTCTTCTGTTCTTCTTCCTTTCTTCTTGCCTGGATCCCCTCTCATGAGAAATGAGGGGTCTATTTATAAATTTTCTAGAGTGGCATAGCTTGTAAATATGTGTGAGACCAGGGCAAATAGGGAGTGGTTGAATGGACGGCTAATATTGAATCCCTTGATCTTACACCGTTCATCAGACATTTGAAGGTCTTAATGATTTCAGAATTCGGCGATCTTGGGCTCGTTGGATTTGTCTCGTCGAGCCGTTCGATTCGACTATAAGCTCATTAAAATCAGAGACCGTTTGGTAACTCGAATTGTGGTAAGAACTTTGGGGATATTAGACATAAGCTGTGTATATTTAGATAGCACACTTTACACGTGTAATTCTGTCATTGGTTCGTTTGTGTATAGCATTGCTACTTATAGGGTTCTGTACATCTACTTTTAATTAATCTAATTCTACTTTTTCCTTCTTCATCTTCTTGTCCTTTCTTTGTTCTTGGTTCTGCTTTGTCATGGCCGAAGCTTTCATGGTATCAGAGCAGGGAATCAACTGATCCAGGCGGCATCCTCTCTATTCTCGGTTTTGTTGCCATCCAGTGGAAATGGCAACTACCTCCTCCTCCCCTGCCACCACCTCTTCGCTCTCCGGCCCAATCTCCGGCAACAGTTCCGAAAATACCATCACATCGGAATACCGTCAACAACTCAAATTCTTGATGAGTCATATCAAAGGTGTCATCTCCCTCACCTTAACCGCCGAAAATTTTCCTCTATGGCGTTCACAGGTCTTCAAACTCTTCAAGGCCAACGGCTTTGAAGGATTTCTTGATGGTAGCTGCACTTGTCCGTCTTCTCTTCATCCAACGTCTGCAAACGAGATCTCAGTCCAAACTTGGAATCTCTTGGATCAAAATCTTGCCGCTGCTCTATACTCTGTAATCTCACCAAGTATTCTTCCCTATGTCCTATCTCTGGACCACTGCGCTGAAATCTGGGACACGATCAATCGCCGCCTACAGTCCAACACTCGATCTCGCACCATTCAACTGCGAAACGAGCTTCACCATCTTTCTATGAAAAATCAGACCATGTCGCAATACCTGCTCGCTATCAAATCGATTGTCGATGCCATCGCCGCCACCGGATCTCCTTTGGACCCTGAGGAGGTCATTTTTTATACGCTCAACGGTCTTGCTCCTCAATACCAGGCACTCAAGATGGCCATTCGCACAAATTTACAACCAATCAGTCTAGACGATCTTTACACGCTACTATGCAGCGAGGAATTGAATCTGGCTCAAGAAACTACAACTGCACTTCAAAACCTTTCAATCGCTGATCCAGCTACGGCTCTCGCGGCTTATCGTGGGCGAGGCCGCGGACGCAACAACACTGGTCGTGGCCGGTCATCAAATCGATCTAGAAATCGAACAGAGAAGAACGCCTCATATAACATCACCTGTCAAATTTGCTCCAAAACAGGACACTCCGCCATCAAATGCTGGTATCGTCATGATCAATCTTACACCGAAGAAACAGCTAAGACCGCGCTATTCACTCCATCAGATTCAAACACCACCTCAGATTGGTTTCTTGATAGCGGTGCGTCAAACCACCTCACGTCCGAACATTCCAATCTTCAATCTAGCAAACAGTACTCCGGCACTCAGCAAATTACTCTCGGTAATGGCTATCAACTTCCCATCCAAAACTCTGGCAAAGGTATCCTACCAACCCCAACAGGTACTCTCTATCTTCAAAATCTTTTACACGTTCCAAATCTTTCTTTCAATCTCATATCTATCTACCGACTAACAAATGACAACAAGTGCACAGTCAAGTTTTCGGCTAATGGCTTCTGCATTCAGGACTCGACGACGGGGCAAACTCTACTTCGGGGCCCCTGTGTTAACGGTCTTTATCCCATTCGCTCCACTGCTACCACTGCTAACCTTGCTCTTTTTTCAGCTCAAGAAGTTTATAATCTTTGGCATAGACGTCTCGGTCATCCGGCCCGTCAGACATTGCACACAGCTAGAATTTATATTCCTGCAATTTGTAAAACTTCTTACAATAATCATTGTAACGCATGTAATGTGGCCAAGAGCCGCCGGTTACCCTTTATTTCTTCTACTACCACTACGTCTCATTGCTTTGATCTTGTGCACTTCGACATTTGGGGGCCTTCACCGGCCACCTCCACGCAAGGTTATAAGTATTACGTTGCTTTCATCGACGATCATTCGAAATTCTCTTGGGTTTTTCCTTTAATTCACAAGTCTGACGCTTTTACCACGTTTATTTCTTTTCACAAAATGATAAATACACAATTTAACAAATCTATAAAAATCTTTCGATCCGATGGCGGAGGCGAGTTCATCAATGGTAAGTTTCAACAATTGTTTAAACAGCTCGGCATTCTTCATCAGTACTCTTGCCCGTACACGCCGGCCCAAAACGGAGTTGCAGAAAGAAAACATAGGCACATTGTTGAAACCATGCGCAGCATTCTACTTGATGCTAATCTTCCAACTAAACTATGGGTTGAAGCTATGAATGCGTCGGTTTACCTCATCAACAGACTCCCGTCTCGAGCTCTCAAGAACCAAAGTCCATATCAGATATTATACCAAAAACCGCCAGCCTATAATCATCTCAAGATCTTCGGGTGTCTCTGCTACCCGTGGCTTCGACCTTACAGCGCATCCAAGCTCTCGCCATTCTCCATTCCGTGCGTCTTCATAGGTTATGCCTCGGCTCAAAAAGGTTACCGCTGTCTTGATCCAAAAACAGGTAAAGTATACATATCCAGGCATGTCATTTTCAATGAGACTATCCTTCCTTACCATCAACCTGATCTCGGTCTCCAACAAAACTCCTCAAACAATTTCATCCCACCTCTACTTCTTGTACCCACCACAACAAATAAGCCTCACAACTTTACTCCATCTGCCAATAATCAGACTCGGCAACCTTACCATACCTATCCTCAGACTCTTCATCCCACAACCAACATCCATTCGAACACTCACTCAAACACACCTGAATCAAATAGCGCCCTACCTACCACTACTACTACATCCACTCCATGCATTCTACCTCAATCTCAGTCTACCCATATTATGCAAACTAGATCCAAAACAGGGCATTCAAAGCCAAAGCAGATTTTCTCTCTTGCTCATATGATTCAAGATTCCGATCCAACTACATACCGCGAAGCTGCTAAGTCACAGCATTGGTGTAAGGCAATGCAAGTCGAATTTCAAGCTCTTCAATCCCAACATACCTGGGACTTGGTTCCTCCGGACTCCACACAAAATGTGCTAGGCTGTAAGTGGACCTACCGCACCAAGTACCTTGCTGATGGTTCCGTCGCACGCCACAAAGCCCGCCTCGTGGCTCAAGGTTTCTCCCAAGAATACGGCATCGACTACGCTGAAACTTTCAGTCCCGTAGCGAAGATGCCAACGGTCCGAATTCTTATAACCATAGCAATGTATCGTCAATGGCCGCTCCATCAACTCGACGTGTCAAATGCCTTTCTTCACGGCAATCTCAGCCACACAGTTCACATGAAACAACCCGTTGGATTCATTGACAAGAACTTTCCAAACCACGTCTGCCGCTTACGTAAGTCTCTCTACGGGTTGAAACAGTCTCCACGAGAGTGGTTCGCTACTCTATCAGGATACTTACAGACACTCGGCTTCAACTTCAGTGACTCGGATCCCTCACTCCTCATCTACAATCGGAACGGCATCCATATGTTCTTCCTCGTGTATGTAGATGACATACTTCTTACCGGCAACAGCAACTCGGACATCCAAAATCTGCTGCGTAATCTCCACAATAAATTCACTATGCGGGATCTTGGCCCCATCTCTCAATTTTTGGGTATTCAAGCGGTACCTACCTCATACGGGATCCATCTTACGCAAAGCCAATTCGCCCAATCAATACTATCCCGCGCAGGTATGTTAAACTGTAAACCTGTCTCTACTCCCTCGCAAATTCAAACTTCTTTCTCATCAAATTCGGCAGCCGCATTTTCTAACCTAACGTTGTATCGTCAACTTGCCGGATGTCTCCAATATCTCACCCTCACACGTCCGGACATCGCCTACGCCGTCAACAAGATCTGTCAGCATATGCAAAGCCCAACAAACTTACATTTTGAAGCTCTCAAAAGGCTACTCCGGTATATTCAAGGTTCACTTCATACAGGCCTTCCAATCTTCTGAGACAAACCGATCCTTCAAGCCTATGCGGACTCAGACTGGGCAGGAGACGCTGAAGACCGGAAATCAATCTCGGGATACTGTAATTTCCTCGGCTCCACTCTTATATCCTGGAGTGTTAAGAAACAAAACGCTGTTGTTCGCTCATCTACAGAAGCTGAGTACAGGGCACTGGCCTCGGCGGCAGCCGAAATCACCTGGATTCGCCGGCTACTACAGGAACTGAACTGCTCCCAGACCACTGCCACACCTCTCTTTTGCGATAACATCTCCGCTATAGCTCTAGCTAACAACCCGGTGTTTCACGCACGGACGAAACACATTGAAGTCGACTGTCACTACATTCGGCATTGCATCAAGAATGACACTATTCAAGTTCATCACCTGTCTACCAAAGATCAAATAGCGGATCTCTTCACAAAAGCTCTTCCCTCTCCTCGGTTCAAGCTTCTCGCCGGCAAGCTGGTTCAACCTCCAGAATCACCATCTTGAGGGGGGATATTAGACATAAGCTGTGTATATTTAGATAGCACACTTTACACGTGTAATTCTGTCATTGGTTCGTTTGTGTATAGCATTGCTACTTATAGGGTTCTGTACATCTACTTTTAATTAATCTAATTCTACTTTTTCCTTCTTCATCTTCTTGTCCTTTCTTTGTTCTTGGTTCTGCTTTGTCATGGCCGAAGCTTTCAATTTCTGTATTAATTTCCTTACATTGTTACATATAGATTTGATTCAGAGAGATGATAGTAATTATATCTCTTTTGCGCATTAATGGTTGAGAGTCTTCATTACTTATTGCACACTTTACATTTTGTTTTATTTTTCAAAATAGAATATTGATTTTGGTCTCGCTGCTTTTCTGATTTTGCTTTTAATATTAAAATAACTGTAATTTCTTAGGACCAATCTGGAATGGTTGGACTTCCTTCTTATTTTCATATTCTTATAATTTTGTATTATGTTAGCTATTCAGTTATTATTTGTAATTTCTCATTTCTTGAACTACTTGAAGATTTGATCTTTCATAATTGAAGGTAGGTAAACAGTTCATCATTTATTGGTCGATGAGTTCAGTCTTCTGTATATTTTGCTTTCATTGCAATACTATCTGTTTTGTTTCAAGGAAAACTGTTTCAATTACATCATCTTTTAATTTTAATTTTAGGCTCCGTCTAGCGAAAATTATTCTGTGCAGAAGCGGAATTCGTCCGGATACCTAAGCCTGCGGCTCAGTATCTTTCGGTACGGTGGTACCGAGTGTCGATATCACTTAGTATCGCTGACGTGGCTCATTTTGTTTGGTATCCCGATGTGGAGCTGAGTTCGGCGTCCACCGTCCGCACAGAATAATCTCTCAAGTTTGGGATGACTTTTTATCTTCTTTAAATTAAAATTTTTCCACTAAAAGTTGTTTTAGAAATCTTAAATTGATATTGATATATTATCTGAGTGATTTGATATCTCTATTTTTACTCTTTTGAAAATCCTTAAATAAATTTTATTAACATATCCGTTTATATTTTAGGAGGATTAATGATGGAAATTTAGGCTTAGTCTCTGATGTCTTTTTTATTACTTCTTAAAATAAAATTTTAATTAAAAAAAAGCAATAAAAAGTGGTTCTAAAGGAAGCTTTCCTTGATACGAGATGACGGGTGCATATTTATCCAGAATTTCATAGAAAATAAGACTTTTTATGGATTGATTTTTTCATTGGTAATAGGATCTTTTCTTATGGTTAATTTCCTTAAGATTTTTTTGGAGCGAAAAAATAATAAAGAAAAATAGAAAACAAAGGTGATATTTTAAGGAGAAAATTTTATTACTAAAAATATTAAAAGAAGTGCTTTCTTCTTGTCCTTTCTTTGTTCTTGGTTCTGCTTTGTCATGGCCGAAGCTTTCAATTTCTGTATTAATTTCCTTACATTGTTACATATAGATTTGATTCAGAGAGATGATAGTAATTATATCTCTTTTGCGCATTAATGGTTGAGAGTCTTCATTACTTATTGCACACTTTACATTTTGTTTTATTTTTCAAAATAGAATATTGATTTTGGTCTCGCTGCTTTTCTGATTTTGCTTTTAATATTAAAATAACTGTAAAAATTTGCTGTTTGAACTATTTTAAACTTTATTTTTGTTTCAAATATTCTTATTGCTTTTTGTTCTCTGAATCGATAACATTTTTGCTTTGTTTTTTCCTGTTTTAAAATGTTATGTATGCAATCTCATATATTGATGGCAAATTACCTCAAATACTAATCACCAAGTTTAAGAAAATAGCATTTTTTACCTGTAAATGACATATATATCATCATGAACAAAATAAAATCACATATTTCTGTTTGGGATTGAAATACAACGTACAAAGGAAGAAGAAGGAAGCTTACGCAAAAGTGATTCTTAATAATTTTTCAAGATGCATAATTGGCAATTATAAAATAGACACTTACAATGAAACGTGACATCAAATTATCGAAAAGTGATGGATTCAATCAACTTCTGAAGTTTACTTGCAAGTTTTTGTTTTTTTGATATGTGCAGGACAAAATTTTTATATGGAGTTTTTTTGGCCAGAAAGTAATTTGGACAAGTTTTTTTTCCGGGCGCTGCATAATTTGTTTGGAGATAAACAAAGAGCGGAGTATTGCAGCGTTTCAGACGCTGACGTAGCGGTGCTATCAAGCAGACTAGAGACAGAGAGTGGAGCGCTGCGACACTCCAAATATGGCATTATGACGCTGTGAAACAGATTGAGTTTTCTTTCTCGTTTTCATTAGGGGTTGTGTCGCTTGGTGGTTTCTACATGTTTCTCTTTATATGTTGTAGTGAGAGAATGGTGAGAAGTGAGATTTGTTTTCTCCCAAATTTTTATTATGAATTTCTTGGGTTGGTGTGGCTGTGTTTTTTTCTATATTTTTGATTTTTTACGCTAAATAATTGTGCTTTTTATTTATGCTACATCTTCTATTTATTGCTTGTTTGGCTGTGTGATTTACTTCCTTAACAAAAGTTATTTTATACAACAATTTTAAAAAATTACTTTCTCTTTAGCTTCTTTACAAAGCTTAAAAAAAAATGTCTGAGACGAAGCCTAAGTTTGTCCAAATTAGCCTTTTTGTATAGTGCGAGCTCGACCGATAGAATGGGGGTTTGAGGCAATAGTACAATCCAATCGATTCTACACAAAACTAACACCTACCTAGTACAATTTTTTTTAAAAGCAACAAAAAATAATAGTAAAACAGAAATTGTGATTATGATTTTAAAATCAAGGTAGTAAAAAAGTTGTCTCAAACGAAACTTTAAAGTAAGCTAAGGATCCATTTAGGGGTGTAAACCAGTTGAGTATTTGTCTAATCGATCCAAACTTGTTTAGTTCTTACTAAGCTCGATCTTGATACGTTAAAAAATTTATAGGCTCGAGCTCATTTGGTAAGCTCAAGCATGACTCGATTGTTTAGCTTGTTTGGTAAGCTCAAGCATGACTCAATTAAAATTTTTAGAATTATTCTAAAATGTTAAAATTTATTCTACTATTCTAATATAAATTAATTTTTGGATATATTTTAACTTAATCGAGTGGCTCATGAGCTTTCGCGTCGAGCCAGACTGAGCTAGAGCTCGTTTAATATAAGAGCTTGAGTATAGGCTCGAGCTCAAACTTGTAGCCCGTTAAGCTCGACTCATGAGCTCGTTAACAAGTGTAGCTCAAGCCGACTTGTGAGCAAACTCTGCTCATTTAGACCCTAGATCCATTGATACCTTAAATTTTACCCCAAAAATGATAGCTTAAATGTGCATTAACTTGTAGATTAATAGATTCCTCTTCTAATGAATTTTATTGATTACCCATATGGTAATTGGGCTATAGATAAAGATATAGAAAAAAAAATCATGTGATTTTTTGTTTTATGTTGGTGACACTATCCTCACCTAGGCTCAAAGAAGCAATCAATTTCCCACTGATGAAAGCTTAATGTTATGGGTATCTATGTTGAACCTGACATGAAAAAATTTAATTTGGATCAATCCATGTAAGATTCGTGTTAGGTTTAGATTAACTTAAGTGACCCACAAAAAAAAAAAAAAGGATTAGGTTCGAGTCGACTTGAAAAAAATGATCCCAAACATCCCCTTATAATCTTAGACCTCAATCTTGGATTTTTATTCTGTGCGGAGTCTGGAGCGTCCGGAGACCAATAAAAATATACCACGTCATCCAAAAAATGTACCGCGCTCGGTACTGCTCGGTACCGAGTACCAAGCACGTAACCGGATGGGAGAACCGTCCGGTGTCCATACAAAATAATAGCTCCGTTGACCATCATCATATCAATTCATGATAGTGATCATCTCCTAGTATATTGCATGTGTATGCAACAAGTCGATTCAGAGCTAGAAGCAGGTCTCCTTGGAATAATCAACTTGACTTATGTAGCTCTGGTATCCATCAAACAACAGCAATCACAACCATCAGAAAAAATACAGAGAAAAGAAATATTCCCTGCTGCAATACAAAAGCAATGTGCACTCTACTTTCCCAAAAGCTATCTCACCACGATATAAAAGAGAAGATAGATACTCTCAACAGCTGAGCTTCCTTCCATTTCCTTGCAGTAATGTCTCATAAGACAGCATTGGAAATCAGAACAGATGATGATGATCAATCTCAAAAATGGCTTCTTCCACTCAGTGAAGATGTTTTTAGCTCCTATCTCAGTCAAGCTGGAGAAATAGCACAGAAAGTGTTCGGAGAAGGTTCACTGTTCAGTCCACTTCTCTTTGGAAAGTTCTTTGATCCAGCTGATGCTTTTCCTCTATGGGACTTCGATCCAGAATTGCTTCTCTCCAGGCTTCACAGTTCCTCAAAGATCAGTGTTGATTGGTCTGAAACAGACGACAAGTATATCTTCAGAGCTGAACTTCCAGGTAATTTAGCCCAACAATATTTCAAGGAACATAATTGCTTACTCCTCATCTTTCTCCTTGCCCAAATTTTTTTAATTACTTCACAACAAATCATGTTCATATGAGATGCTAACAGCTTCAGGTGTTTTGACTGGTAGTGGGAGCAAGGAGTGTTGAAGTAGCACTTTCCGGAGATAAAGAAAATTTGATAGAAATCAGTGGAATCTGGAATGTCGGAAATCCTACAGGAAGAGATTGGAAGATCAGAAAATGGTGGGAATATGGATTTGTTAGGCGTTTAGAGGTAGCAGATGATGCTGATTGCAGAAAGATGGAAGCTTCCATCAACAATGATAATACTCTTGAGATTATCATCCCAAAGAGTTTATAAATCTGAAAATGATCTTCAAATGCAGGGTGTGGTGGCCAATAATCACAATTTGTATGAAGACTGAAAGAATATTTAATACATGTTATGGTATATATTAATTTATTCTGATTTTGTTGGGAGAAAGAATAGTTTTGTAAGGCATATCATCAAACATATAGAATACACGATCAGCTTTCTGTTGATTCTCAATTCAAGTTCAATCCAAGATGGGTTCTGCTCATGATAAAAAATCTATTGATTTTCAGAAAATTTTCAAATAAAATTCACGACTCCATTTGGGATGGCTACATTTTTTTATTAAGTTGATTACAAAACTATTATGAAGAAAGCAGCTTTTTCAGAAGCTGTTATAGAAAACAGTTTTTTAAAACAGCTTCTTAGCATAAAAAAAATATTAAAAACAGAAAAAAAATAATGCTTAAATAAAAGCTGTGGTTAAGATCCTGAAAACAAAGCAATAAAAAAAAGCTGTCCCAAACCAAATGAAATCATAATTTATCAAAGTATTATGTTTATAGGGGACCGCCACTTGTAGAAGGAACCTAATTCTCTGCTGCTAAAGTTTGAAGGATTGGCGATTCGATTACGGCATTGCTTTCGGCAGAGATGATGCATTCAATTTAGCCAAAATAAAAGTCATAACCCTTTTCATAGTGTTGTTCCATTTAACTGTATATATATATATATATATATATATAGTGTGTGTCATTAATAACTGTATATATATATATATATATATATAGTGTGTGTCATTAAAGATAAATGACAATGAGTTTTAAATTAAATTAACAGAATTATTAAGTATTTTTATGAGCTATATACAAAATAGAAAGGGTGAGAAGAGAAATCTGTATAATTTCTCATAATTTTCATAGTGAATTTCTTAGTGTTGTGTGGCTATGTGGTTTTCTCCCTATTTCAAGTTTTTTCACATTAAATCCTAGTGTTCTTTCTAAACAAACAGAGACAAAATAATGCATTCGAAAGGCCTAAGATATACCTTAAAGCTTGATGTTATAGAGACAATAGTAAATGTAGAAGATGATACATTTTCTATTTATGTATCTATGCTATTAGGTGTACATGTAGTAATATATAGTGAAGTGTGCACATGACTTTAAACCTGTACATATAGGATCATTGCAGGTTGTTATGGATGAAGAGTCAGGATACATTCAATGCACATGGAGGAGGTACGTTTGGTAGAGGTTGTATTGTGTGTTGCTTTTAGTCCCCTGCAATGTGACGGTTTATGTTGGACAATCAGATTGCTGTGTAGAAGATGAAATCTAGTTGTAGAGAGTGGTTTTGTAAGAATGTCTGCTTGCTGATCTTGAGTGCTGATGAGGACAATACGAACTATATGGGAGTGGATGTGATGATGAATGAAGTGATGATCCACTTCTATATGTTTTGTTCTGGCATGGAACACTGAGTTATTGGCTAAGGCAATGGATGATGTATTGTCATAATGAAGGTCCGTTGGATGCTGGAGGGAGATGTGAAAATCCCGAAGCAGTTGTTTGAGCCAGATGATATATGTGATAGCATATGCTAGAGCCCTATATTCCGCCTCCATGGATGATCTGGCAATGATGAGTTGCTTCTTGACACTCCAGGTGTCACGACCCGACCCCAGGAAGGTGCAATAGCCTAAGGTGGACTTGCACGTGGAAGGATCACTGACCCAATCATCATATGAGAAAGAGATTAGGTGAAGAGGACCTTTGGAGATGGGAAGGTCAACTGATATTACACCAGGAGAGTAGTGTGTTGTCCAGGAAGGTGCAATAGCCTAAGGTGGACTTGCACGTGGAAGGATCACTGACCCAATCATCATATGAGAAAGAGATTAGGTGAAGAGGACCTTTGGAGATGGGAAGGTCGTAGTGGAGCGTTCCTTTGATATACCTGAGAAATCTTTTGAGAAGGTAGACATGTGCTGGTTGCGGATCGTAGATGTGTTGACATAATAGATTGACTAGATATGCTATATTTAGTTTTGTAAGCATTAAGTACTGAAGTGAACCTGTAATTTGATTGTAGGTTCTAGTATCTGCTAGAATTTGATTAGCTGGGATGACTCTTGATAGCTTAGTACAAGTCAGATTTGACAGGGAGTTGCAGAGTAACATTCCCACTTCAGCCAGTATAGAGTTTGCATATTGCATGGAGAGAGGAAGTAGGCTCGGAAGAAAACCCGGCTGGTTCAGAGCTTTAGAAAATGTTTTGAACCACTGCCTAAAAGCCTGTTTAAGGCCATATATAGCTTTCCGGAGGAGAAAGACGTGATTCAGATGCAAAGAATCTTCAAATCCCTAGGGTTGTCTTGTATATGGTTTCGTGAGTTCGCTATGGAGGAAAGCATTCATAACATCTAGTTGATGAACCTACCATTGTTTATTCAAGGCAATTGTTAGAAGAGATCGGATGGTGGTAAAATTCTTGCTGATTGCCTTGAGCTACCAGGCTTTCCTTGTTTCGAGCAATCGAGCCATCTAAGTGAAGTTTAGTATGGTATATCCATTTGCAGTCGAGAGTGGGTGAGTTTGTGGGTGGTGGAACTAGAGTCCAGGTACCCTATTGTTGCAGAGCAAGTTAATCAGTGGCCATAGCTTGTATCCAGTGAGGAGATTTGGAAGCTTCCGAGTTGGTGGTTGGATCTACTGTAGACTAGTTGTCATTGGCAGAATGTCGGTGGAGGTGATTGAAGAGTGGTTTTGGTTTGAGAGATTTTGTCTTAAGTCTCATTACCATGGGATGAGTGGAGACAATAGCATATGGTGGTTGAGGCTGAGATATAGGTGAGGGAGAAGTTGATTGGTTTGTGGGTGTGATGCTGCAATCAGGTGTGAGAACAGAGGATTGTGGCAGCAGGTGTGGAGTAGGAGTAGTGGAAATTGTTAGTGTTTTATGAGTTGGGAGCAGTGGAGGAGAGGGTGTGTAGGTGGGAGTAAGTAAGAATGTATTGGTGTGAGGTATGGAGGATGGAATGTTGCTTGCAGAGATGGTTTGATAAGGAAATGTATCTTCATCAAATGGAACATTGGGGGAAATGATAATGTGATTGGTGGTAGTGTCTGGGCACTAGTATCCTTTGTAAGAGGATGAGTAGCCCTAGAAATACACAGGGTGTTGATTTTGTTTCAAGCTTGTGTCAACAAGAGGATGGGATCCAAGGAAAGCATTGACAATCAAATGTGTGAAGGAATAAGTAGTCTGGTTGCTGATTATAAAGGATTTGGAGAGGGGATTAATAGTTCATGGTTTTTGAGGGAAGTCTGTTGATTAGATATGATGTTGTAAGGGCATCATCTGGCAAATAGGTGTAGGGAAGGGCTGCCATATGGAGAAGTATCCTCATTGTTTAAGTGAGATGTCTATGCTTTCTCTCTACTAATCCATTCTTTTAAGGTGTATAGAGACATGATATTTGATGAATTATGCCCTATTTTTTGAAGGAACCAGATAGAACCTGTTATAGCAGGGATCCTTGAGAAGCACTTGATCGGTCAGAGAGTCCTTAAAAGTGAAACCAGAGGCATCAAAACAAGCAGAAATGTTATTAGCCTTGGTTAAGTTAGAAATGGACAAAAGATCATGAGATAAATGGGGAATGTGTAGAAGTGGCGATAAGAGAAGCTTACGAGATGGTGTTGGAAGAATACCGTCACCTATATGAGCTATCTAAACAGAGCTTCCGTCACCAATTGTTATATTGTCACTACCATGATATGGTTTAGGATTGGAGGTTGTTGATGCGATTTGTAAGATGACATGAAGGGCCCAAATCCAAATACCAATCCGGGTTGGTAGGGTGTTGAGTTGAAGGCGCCACAAGAATGTAATTCATGTTGAAACGATGCCAAAAACTTGCTACAGAATGGCCTTTCTTATTGCATATCTGATAGGTGAGTGAGGGAAGTGATGGAGATCTGTTATTGAAATTGGCAGATCGTCCTCTTGCTCTATGACATGGACCGCAATAAGAGTATAAAGCCATGTTGGGATTTGCTGCTTGCAGATGATGGAATGATTCTAATTGAATATTAATTTCCTCACTGAGCAATAGAGAGTATAGGTCTTCAAGGCTAATTGGATGAAGCATAGTTATGACTTATGATAGACGTTTTGAATGCTTGATATAGTGGTGGTAATCCATTAAGTGTATGGAGTATAATGTCTTATGTGTCAATATTTTCTCCTGCAATAGCGATTTTGTCCACCGTTGTTTTGACTTCGATGAGATATTGATTCATGTTGAGATTTCCAATGAAAATGTTGTGGAGTTCATTCTTAAGTTGAATGATTCTAGAACGGTTTGATGTTGTAGCTTCCTTTCAATGGTATTCCATTTAGCCGAGCAAGATTCTAGATGTATAACATATGGAAGAATGGATGTGGTGAGTGTGGAGCATATTGCCGCTGCTAAATTTTGATCTATCAGAACCCATTCTGTGTATTTCAGATTAAATGTTGTGCTTCCATTAGATGACTGATTTAGGCGAGGTGGGATTATTGAATGGGGATGACTAAAATTATCAAATTCATTGGCATGTAGTAATTTTAGAACCTGCAATCTCCACATTTGGTAGTTGTCGTTAGACAGTTGAATTGATATGATGGTTTTGGTATTCGAGATGACGAACTTCAGTGATGCAGGAATAGAACAACTATCTGCATTGGCGTGATTCATCGAGTCTCTTATTTAAGAAGATGAAGACTGAGCCATTTCGTCTAGTTCAGGCTTTTATTCTTGTTCTGATACCATAAAGAAATAGAGATAAAATAATGCCTAAGATATACCTTAAAGCTTGATGTTAAAGAGACAACAGTAAAGGTATAAGATGATACATTTTCTATTTCTGTATATATACTATATATTAGGTGTACAAGTAGTATTATATAGTGAAGTCTGCACATGACTTTACACCTGTACGCATAGGATCACAGCAGGTTATTATGGATGAAGAGTCACGATTCATTCAGTGCACACGGAGGAGGTACCTTTGACAGAGGTTGTATCATGCGTTGCTTTTACTTTCTTCTCCTTATTTTATTGTATTTTTATTTTTCTTATTTATTTGGTTGCCTGCTTTTCTTCCCGACAATTTAAACTTGAAGAGAAATTCTTTATGGGAGAGAAAATTGTGTTGTGAATCTGATTAGTTAGCAGCTGGTCAGTTTCCATGTATTTTATAAATACTCCAAATTAGAGAGGATGATGGAGTTTTGAGATTATGGATGAGTTTTACTCTGTTTTTTTTTTAAGAGTGATCGAATAGTTTGCAATGCTCAAAATAGAATCTAATATCCCAACACCTTTATCCTCTTAGCCAATTCATTTAGAACTTCTGTTATCTCGCCAGTTAACTTAAGAGCAATACACGAAATTTTCACAAATAAAGGTTGATTAATAGCAGATATTCTTATGGCAAAGCCAGAGCCATTAAGCAATAGTTGTATGACTCATTGAGCCAGAGCCATCAGCAAACCGACCACCAACACAATCCCTGCCTCCACCTGCCGGCCACCACTGTTTTCCCCTTGAGCCACTTGTAGCGAAGGACCTGCTGCCTCAGGGGATTGAATGAGAGGTGGGCCTGATGTCTGAATAATCGGTGATAGAGCTGCCGGAGGCTTCAATGGAGCAGGGGCTGGAATGGATTGTGGAGCCATGGTCAGACCATCAACAGGTGGTGGAGAAGAGAGAGCGGGAGTCGGGATTACAGGAGAAGCCGCTGGTGCATTTATAACCTCTGAAGCTGAGGCAATGTCGATCTCCATCTTCATTCCTTGGCCGCAGTGGCCTGGAGTCCCACAAACAAAGTATCGCTTACCAGGGGAGCTTAGCTTGACTACCGCACTACCACTCGTATAAGCCTTGATGGGAGTGTTAATAGTGCAAGCTTCATAGTCTGCCTTTGGGACTTCAACAACACTATGGAATGATCCAAAGGAGAAAGCTGCAAACCACAAGGAGGAGATTGGATATTACTATAACGAACTACAAAGGTTCTCCATTAAAATTTTAAGTTGTTTTCATTTTACATTAAGGGCTTGTTTGGTAGCAGGATTTAGGCTGGACTTGAGGAGGATTACAGCTAAATCCAGCCAAACAGCCTAGAATGCAAAATCAAATCTCACAGCAAATGAAAGCCGTCGTAGACGAAAAATTATGCCTTTTCGTTTTAAATCCCGGATTTCCGAAATCATGTTTTTTGCCGGATTTACGAAATCCATTAGCTCAAGAGGAAGAGCACGCTCGTTAAATCCACTTTATAGCCAAACAATCACACGGGATTTAATAGTATTTATCATGAATGTTACCAAATAGTTTTCAGGATTTAGACCCCTCAGGATTTCGAAATTCGGATTTACAAAATGCTACTTAAATCAAATCCTAGGTGCTACCTAACAACCCCTAAGTTTGAGAAATGTAATACTTGGAAAGAAAGACTTACTTAGTGTGTCACCAGGGGCAAATGTTTGGGAGGAAGCCCATGACTGCAAGTCAGTGCTAAGATCCCAACCCCCATTTGCACCACCCACGGCCATGTTTGCAGCCGTTACACTGTTGATTAAAAGAGATATGGCTGACAGACCTATTAACTTTAGCAAGACTGCCATTTTTCTTGATCTTCTATGATCGAAGAAGTTGCAGAAAATGTATCAACAAAGCGGATTATATACAGTTGCAGGAATGATCTCTTGGAACCTGCTGGGTCCTACCATGAATGATCACAAAGAGAGATGATCCTGGTAATGTGGATTGTATTTGTATAAACTATTACATGGAGTTGGTAGACCTCTTATCCCATAAAAAAATCCAGTGCAGTGAGAATTCATCAACTAGTGAAGTTGTTGACGCACGACATGTATGGGAGGTTATGAAGAGAGGAAAGCTGTAAAAATTTATCTTCTGCTAAGTCCCTGCATTTTGTTTTTTTCTGGATATTTCCTTCTGTATTAGTTGAAAAAAGTAAACCATATGCAAAATATTATGATAATGATTCTCTGATCAAGTGGAAGAGGATATGACTGTTATTTTGGCTATGGAGTTGTCTTTACAAAAACAACAACATCAAGCCTTCGTCCCACTACGTACACTACGCGGGATCGGATGCATGAATCTTTTTTCTCCATTGTGTCCAGTGAAAACTCATATATATATATATATATATATATATATATATTATTCTGTCTGTAATATTTTTAATATTGCTATTATTGACATAACAAGCAAAAAGTAATACTATTAGGGTAATAACAGAAATGGTACTAGTGTAGTGGAATGTGAAGTAGTGGTAAAATGCCCTGCTCCTTAATTGGTCATGCCTCTTAACATGCTTTGCATCAAACATCCATAAAATTATAGAATCCAGAATTTATGAACAAAAGCTATATATATCCATCGTATTCTTGATCTCCTCAGATATAGGCTTTGTTTGGGATAGCTTTTGAAAACTACGTTTACATTATTTTTGTTGCATCCAGAAGTATTCGCGGTGGTAGAGAAATATAAAGTTTAACGTCTTAGCGTTGTACGAAGATCCGGCACGCAATCAGATAAGAGAGTGTGTAGCATTCATGGGAGACACCAATATTTTTACGTGGAAAACCCCTAAAAAGGGGGAAAAGCCACGGGCCTAACCCAGTTCAAATGAATCCACTAGTATTGCAGTTGATTACAAATAAGGCCCTTCCTTGAGAGAAGACCTTAGTTTGATGTACATTTTATAGAGTACAGTACATGATGTGAATAGAAAGAATCACTATTGACATGTTCGTTTGGTCGGGAGGACCATAGTCTGGTGATGGAGGTCAGAAAGGCTGTAGTCTGTGGACGATGTAAGTCAGAAGGACCGTAGTCGACTGGCAACTGAGGTCGGAAGGACTGTTGTCGGTGGACGACGTAAGTCAGAAGGACCGTAGTCAGCGGGCGACGGAGGTCGAAAAAACTGTAGTCGGCGGGCGACATAAGTCAGAAGGACCGTAGTCGGCTGGCATCGGGTAGAAACTTGGCGATGAGTGAATGTCTGACATCGGGTAGAAGTCTGACGTCTGTTGGAGGCCGATGAGAGCTCCGGTATCACTTGGGCGGAGTTTTGGCGTCAGGGGGGAACTCTATCGTTACTTGGGAAGAATTTCAGCGTCCCGTGGAAGTCAGACAGAATTCTGGCATCCCGTGAAAGTCGGGCAGAATTCCGGTGTCCCTTAGAAGTCCGGCAGAATTCTGGCATCATTTGGAGTTCGGCTGGAGCTCCGGCAGTGGTCGAGGAGGAGTTTCTTCCCTCCTATTTTTCTCTTCTTCTCTTCTTCTTGCTTCCCCCCTATTCTCAAGAGAAATGAGGGGTCTATTTATAGATTTTCTAGAGTGGCATGGCCTGTAAATAGACGAGAGATCAGGGGCAAATATGGAGTGGTTCGGATGAATGGCTGATATTGAATTCTTCGATCGTGGACCTTTTATCATGCATTTGAAGGTCTTAATGACTTTGGAATTTGGCGATCTTGGGCTCGTTGGATTCGTCTCGTCGAGCAGCTCGATTCAACCATAACATGTCAAGTTCGGAGACCGTTTGGTAACTCGAATTGTGGTACGAACTTTCCAACAGTGCTTCGGGTCCTTGATTTGGACTCATTTGGGCTCAGATTGAGTTGAATTTTGTGTCGTTGGGTTCGTATTTCCGAGACGCTCAGTTTGACTATAAGTTTGCTGAAATCGGAGTTCAGATGCTCACGGATTTAATTTTTGAAGTTTCCGGCTTGATTTTTGTCTCGAGATTCGCGCCCAATCAAGATAATTTTATGATGACGCATCAATTTTCATGAAATTTTTATGCTAGAAAGCTGTCCCAACCAAAGCCATAGAGAAGAGTGGGCTGTAAGAAGTCAGAAAATGTTCCATCCATTGCTGTGCTTAGATCTACATTGATACCCACATAACTATATGAGATTAATCTGGTAAACCGACTTGTATAAAGCTTGACCTTAGTTGATTGGAGCATACAATGAATGATTGGGCTAATTTTACATTTTTCTATTCATACACGCTTATCCAACTTCTTGCATTTCTTTGCTGGCATCCTGCTTATCATATTCCTTTAGGTTTTTCCTCAAATCAGAAGAGTAAAGAAATGAGTTGAACTTTCAATACAATAGAATATTAAGCAACATGAAGGATTAAAACAATTTTTATTGCTTCGAAGTATTGGATGGTTGGGCTTTTTCTTATTTATTTTCTTTATACTGGTGCGCATGTCTATCTCTAACTCTGTAAGCAGCCGAAACTGACAAAAAATTTGGTTCTTAGCAGTAAATTTATTGTTAAAAACTGATGCTTGCTTCCAAAGATTGAAGTTTGTAAAGGACAAATGTCATTTCCTTACTTCCAATAATTTTTTTCAGCCAACATTTTTGCTTGTTTAGCATATCTCTTTATCATATTCCTTGATTGATCAATAGTTATGCTACAAAAGGATCATATTTGAGGATTTTTTAGACTTAGTTTTTGTTTGGGACGACTTTCTTACTGCTTCTTAAAGTAGCTTTTTAGTATAAAAATTAATTTTTTTATTAAAAAAGTTTCTTCAAGAAACATTAAGAAAGCCTGTTCCAAACGAAACCTTAGAAGAGAAGGAAAAGCAATAAAATTTCAAAAAATATTATATTATCAATGTGTAGAGTGGACTTGAAATAAAGGACTACATTCATACTTGTGCGCATGTCCATTCTCTTTTCTTGCATCCTGCTTATCTTATCTCTTCATTGATTACATGTTTGTGAAGGAAGATCTTAATTTGGATTTTTCCAATTCAAAATAGTAAAATTGATTTCAATACACGTTTAATCTTTATGTATTTCAGTTTGTAAAATGAACATGAAATGAAATATTAAATAGTATAAAAATTTACAAAAAATATATATATTCCTTTATAAAAATATATATATTCCTTTATTTATTGGATGATTGTGAAGCATTTATTTTATCATATTAATACTAGTGCATATTTCCATCTTCATGTAGCTCATTGCTTACATATTGTTTTTCATGTTCCTTCAATGACTGATTAAAACTCAAGTTGTAGGATGACCTTAGTTAGTTTAGCTTTCCTCAAGTCAAAGCTATTTGGCGGTAGTAGGATATTAGTTTTGTTGGGGATGGAAGTAAATCATGCGATGAATCAAATAAGAAAGTAAAAGCAGTGAAAAGTAAAGAAACCAGGAATTAACGTGGGAAAACTCGAAATCAGGAAAAACCACGGAGCCACACCGCACCAAGAAATCAACTATGAAAATTGAGAGAAATAATTACGGATATCTCTTCTCCCTCATTCTCTCCTTCTCTTCTTTGTTGCACCGTTCTCATACTCAAAACAAAAGAGAGTTAGAGTTAATAGCACCAAGGGATGCCACCATTGAAAAAAATGAAAAAGAAAATTGTTAAGTTTGCCTCGAAGCGTTGCGGCCCCAGTTTGGAGCGTTTCGATGCTCAAGCCTCTATAATCATGATGCTGCGGCGCTCAAACCCGCAGCGCTGTTATGAAACCCTTTGAATTTTCACAATTTTATTTGTTAACCTAGAGTTGTCTAAATCACAAACCGTCTTCCCCAGAACATTTTTAATGTCGTATTTTAGCTTCCCTAATTTTTTCCAAATTTTTGGGCACTGTCAAAATTTCTTAAAATATCGGCACCTATGGATGCAAGTGGGGGTTTTGGGACAGTTAGATGTCCGTTTTGCAAACTGATTTCACCATAATTTTCTAAATAAAATTTATTAATTTATAAATATTTTTCTGTAATTTTTGGAATCCACAAAATAATTTCTATGAAATTTTCTATTGAAAATTAATTATAATAATATTATTATATATTATATAATTATAAATATCTAAAATATCTATAAGCACTCAAATCATTATATATTAATATTTTCCCTAAGCTGCTTCGGCTAACAGAGAGGAGAAAAAGGAAATTTAAGAGAAAAGATGAGAGAGAAAGTAGAATATGATTTTTGGGTGACTTCAGGCCGTTTTCGTCCGTCGACGTAGTTGGGAAAGTTGTTCATTTCGAGATAAGGCACATTATGCACATCTCAAATTTCAAAAATGTGTATGTTTTGGCGAATATTCCGATTAAAATTTTGTATTCCTTAGATAAAAACGGGGATAACTTTGCACCGGTAAAATTTTCACTGCGTAACTTTTTATATGCCGTAGATATTACGATTATGCACATTTTGAATATTTTCTGGAAAATTTTCACAGGGTATTTTGAAATTTGAGGAGTTTTTAGTGAATAAAAAATTATCGGGGTGTTGAAAAATAGTGTTGTAGTACAATAAAAATCTTAAAATATTGTTTTACACATTCCCTGATAATTTGGTAATTTTCTGAAAAAGTGCATTTTTGCCTAGTTGGATTTTCTGTTGTCTACCATTATACAATACTGTGACCTTTTGATACATGCTCATTTACTCTTTAATTGTTATTATGTGATTATATATGTACATATGTGATTAAACTATATATGTTGGAGTCATAAGGGGTCAAAATCCTTTGAGATTCTATTTGTGTCAGAGAATTTCTGAGAGTTATAAGAGGTCAGAATCCTTTGAGATTATGTCTGAGACCGGGATATCTGATATGTTTTGGTGCTATAAGCACAAATAAAAAGGGAGTCACAAAGGGCCAGAATTTTTTGAGATTTTGTCTGAGTTCGAAAAATGTGATATGAACTACTCTGTTATATGAACTTTAATATATTCATTTGTTCTGTATTATTATCTAAATCATAGAATAACTGCTATATATTTATTATATTTTCCAGTTTTGTGATTTTCAGTTCAATAATTTATTTAATTTATAATTAAATATCTTTAATTATTCAGTAAAATATTTGATAAAAGAATGTTTGAAATTTTAGATTAGTTTATGTGGTTTGCTGAGCTGTTGTAGCTCATTGTGGTTTTACTTCTGATTTTCAGGATCTGCTAAGGGGAAAAGCGTTGTGGACTAGCTGTTCAGGATCAGATCTGAGGTCATAGGTATTTTGCTATTTTAATTTTTATACAATATTGGCTAGTTTAATTTTCAGTCCTGTAGCTCTTACCTGTAGCCATGTACTGTAGTGTATATATTTATTTTAATGAATGAAAGAAATTTTATGAATGAGTTTTTCAGTATTTGGATATTTTAGTAGCTATGTAGTTTGTCATTTATTTCAATGAATATCAGAAGAAATTCTGAAATAATTCAAAAACTAGATCTTGGGGTATACCTGTCACAGCTCAACACGATAGGACCTATCTTGGTCCGATTGGATTGACAGTTGTGGCACTACACATCATTGCGAAGCCGAATCTAGAGCACTATGACACTCTACTCTCTGTCGTTTCTCTTAGTAAATGTGGGCTCCGAAAAATTCCAATTTTGGGTGTGATCCCAGGGGAATTTTCAGAAGGCAGATTGGGTTTGAGATTTGACCCCTCCGGTTGAGATTTTCGATCAACACGGCCATCATCGGGGTGACATTAAAGTCACTTGTATTTTCGTAGGATTTCGGGAGATATTTTGTAATTCAAGTCGCGTCGACTCCAGTCCTCCCAAGGAGGAGGATGAAACTTGAATATTTAACCCGCGCAGCATTCTCGGATCGTTGGATTTGAGATTTATATGCGACGATCGGAGCACATGCGAGTTGTAGTATTTGACCCTGCGCAGCATTCTCGGACATTAGAATTTAGAAATTTATTGCATTGACCGGAGCACATGCAGGGGTTTAATTAGTGTAAGTGATCATATTTAATATTTAAGGGGCATTTAAAAATATTTAAATACGATCAATTTGCGAGAGTGATTTTATCTAAGAAATGCCCAAGTTTTCATTTAAGAACCTACGAACGCCTTCTGTCCGCTTGCACACATGTTGCGGATCCGGTGGCGTTATTCTAAATTAGATTTCATTTGTAACACATAAAAATACATCCATTTATCCATTTGTTGTTATTATCCCACTCAACATATTCAGATTTAATTGTGGCTTAAGTAACTTCCAATTAGGAGTTATGAAAGTGGGGTCCAATGTTTAAGTAAGAAATTCAATTAAATCTGAATTTTTAATTTCAGATTTAATTGTGGCTTAAGTAACTTCCAATTAGGAGTTATGAAAGTGGGGTCCAATGTTTAAGTAAGAAATTCAATTAAATCTGAATTTTTAATTTCAGATTTAATTGTGGCTTAAGTAACTTCCAATTAGGAGTTATGAAAGTGGGGTCCAATGTTTAAGTAAGAAATTCAATTAAATCTGAATTTTTAATTTCAGATTTAATTGTGGCTTAAGTAACTTCCAATTAGGAGTTATGAAAGTGGGGTCCAATGTTTAAGTAAGAAATTCAATTAAATCTGAATTTTAATTTCAGATTTAATTGTGGCTTAAGTAACTTCCAATTAGGAGTTATGAAAGTGGGGTCCAATGTTTAAGTAAGAAATTCAATTAAATCTGAATTTTTAATTTCAGATTTAATTGTGGCTTAAGTAACTTCCAATTAGGAGTTATGAAAGTGGGGTCCAATGTTTAAGTAAGAAATTCAATTAAATCTGAATTTTTAATTTCAGATTTAATTGTGGCTTAAGTAACTTCCAATTAGGAGTTATGAAAGTGGGGTCCAATGTTTAAGTAAGAAATTCAATTAAATCTGAATTTTTAATTTCAGATTTAATTGTGGCTTAAGTAACTTCCAATTAGGAGTTATGAAAGTGGGGTCCAATGTTTAAGTAAGAAATTCAATTAAATCTGAATTTTTAATTTCAGATTTAATTGTGGCTTAAGTAACTTCCAATTAGGAGTTATGAAAGTGGGGTCCAATGTTTAAGTAAGAAATTCAATTAAATCTGAATTTTTAATTTCAGATTTAATTGTGGCTTAAGTAACTTCCAATTAGGAGTTATGAAAGTGGGGTCCAATGTTTAAGTAAGAAATTCAATTAAATCTGAATTTTTAATTTCAGATTTAATTGTGGCTTAAGTAACTTCCAATTAGGAGTTATGAAAGTGGGGTCCAATGTTTAAGTAAGAAATTCAATTAAATCTGAATTTTTAATTTCAGATTTAATTGTGGCTTAAGTAACTTCCAATTAGGAGTTATGAAAGTGGGGTCCAATGTTTAAGTAAGAAATTCAATTAAATCTGAATTTTTAATTTCAGATTTAATTGTGGCTTAAGTAACTTCCAATTAGGAGTTATGAAAGTGGGGTCCAATGTTTAAGTAAGAAATTCAATTAAATCTGAATTTTTAATTTCAGATTTAATTGTGGCTTAAGTAACTTCCAATTAGGAGTTATGAAAGTGGGGTCCAATGTTTAAGTAAGAAATTCAATTAAATCTGAATTTTTAATTTCAGATTTAATTGTGGCTTAAGTAACTTCCAATTAGGAGTTATGAAAGTGGGGTCCAATGTTTAAGTAAGAAATTCAATTAAATCTGAATTTTTAATTTCAGATTTAATTGTGGCTTAAGTAACTTCCAATTAGGAGTTATGAAAGTGGGGTCCAATGTTTAAGTAAGAAATTCAATTAAATCTGAATTTTAATTTCAGATTTAATTGTGGCTTAAGTAACTTCCAATTAGGAGTTATGAAAGTGGGGTCCAATGTTTAAGTAAGAAATTCAATTAAATCTGAATTTTAATTTCAAATTTAATTGTGGCTTAAGTAACTTCCAATTAGGAGTTATGAAAGTGGGGTCCAATGTTTAAGTAAGAAATTCAATTAAATCTGATTTTTTAATTTCAGATTTAATTGTGGCTTAAGTAACTTCCAATTAGGAGTTATGAAAGTGGGGTCCAATGTTTAAGTAAGAAATTCAATTAAATCTGAATTTTTAATTTCAGATTTAATTGTGGCTTAAGTAACTTCCAATTAGGAGTTATGAAAGTGGGGTCCAATGTTTAAGTAAGAAATTCAATTAAATCTGAATTTTAATTTCAGATTTAATTGTGGCTTAAGTAACTTCCAAGGGAGCAATTTTAGGAAACAAATAATGACCAATAACTCCACTTATTTCAGAATTTGAAAACTGAAATGAGAGGGGAATTATGGAGTAACGGCAAGGGAAGGAGGGGCCGGCTGACTGGGGTGGCCGGCGGCCACTGGCGGGGGCTTGGGCCGGCGGGAGAGATGCCTGGGTGAAGCCGGCGGGAGGAGGGAGCCCTGTTGGGTCGGCGGAATGGCCAGGGAGGCCAGCGGCTGGCTGGGCTCCAAGGGGGGGGGGATGGCGGCACTAGGAAGGAGGGAGGAAGTTGGAGAAAAAAACCTGAGAATCTTCTTGCAATTTTCTTGTTTCAAACTTCTTCCAACCTCGCCTTTACACAACAAACATAGATTGAATCTAGAACTCACGGAGAGATCTAGTTCTCCCTTTGAACTCACTAAGAGATCAAAGGGAAAGGAGGGTGAAGAACTCACCAAGAGATCTCCTTGCACTCACTAAGAGAACACATAGTAGTAAATTTTTCATTCATCAAAAACTAAATTATTACAAGAGAATGGCCATATAAATAGGCCTCACAATGACAAAGAAAAACAAAAGACTAAAATGCCCCTCGGGCTACATTAACGACCAAATACCCCTAAGGGCAAAAACGGAAAAACATACAAAACAAATAAACTACTACATAAAATGATGAAAATAAAGATCATGATCGTAGTCATCGATCTCCGGCATCTCCTGATGGTACATGTGTCGCAATCTCTGACGATGTCCTCATCACCCTGTCCACTCTCTCTCTTTTTCTTTTCTCTATTAGTTTGTGATTGCATTATGAAAAAAAAAAATTATTCTAAGGCTTTATTTATAGTGGTAATAAGCCGTAAGTTTAGCGGCCTAGAATTTATTATAAATTTCATAAGATGTTATAAGATATTTTAAAGTAAATAAAATAGTTCACAAGATCTTACAAGATTAAAAATAATCTCTTAATCATCTTTACATTAATAAATGCTCTCTAAATATTTCATAGCACATAAAAAAGAATTAGTCAAAGATTTGTTTTTAAAGGTGAGATTCAACTATATTTTCTTATGATTCTTGGATGAGGAAGATGAAGCTCTTCTTCTTGATCTTGAGTTAGAGAGAGAGGGAGAGGGAAGAGAAGGAGAGCAGCTCACGGGAATTCAAAATTCCTTTATTCAATAGGGATATTATAAGAGGGTCACTTTTCACATCAACTACAATGCTTGCAGATCATCTTAATCTAAAACCGGACCACTACACAACAATTTCTACCTTGGGCCAATTTTACGATGAAAGAACCACTTATGTGCCTATTGCGATCTGACCGGGTCCTTGCGCTAACTCGATGAGCAAACCTACTGAACCGAGCCCAATCCCGCTCGCGCTCAGCCTTTACACAGCGTTCCGATCCACTGCTCCAGCTTGCGCTCCCGCGCGTTCTAACCCACGCACGCCTGTACTCGTTTTTGTTCCTCCCGTTATCCGCAAGCCAGTGTTTTGTGCATTGCTTGCTCCTGCATGCTTCTGGCCCACGTATTTGCTCCTACACGGCACGCCCGAGCTCTAGCATCGAGCACACTCCGGCTCACCAGTCTTTCCCGGCACCTATGTGTGCTCCGACCTGCGACTTTGCATGAGCCACCTATTTGATCTCGAGGTTCTTAATCTTGTTGCTTTCTCTCCGCTACTCTGGAACATCCGACACTGCTCACCGATCTGCCTGTGATCTAACTCGGAAGCTCCACCTAAGAAGTTAAAATAGATATTTAATCAAGAACAAGATCCACTACAGAAAAATTGGCAATTATCGGCGGCTTTTTCCGGCGGTTAGTATAAAATTTCAGGCGGTTTTCCGGCAATTACTGGTGATTTTCCTGTGGTTTGTTAACCGTCGGTATAAACCGCGTATGAAACAAATTGTGGCGGTCAGTTTCCGACGGCTAAAACTTCTGGCAGCTTTCCGGCGGCCAACACAACCAGTAAGTTCCGTGCCTCCAAGATCCACTAGCGCGACATATGCTCGCCTATGCCACCCATAAAGCTCCTCCAATCCGTACAATCCGTGACCTACCCGCTCAAGGTCGCGGCTCCCAAGTCACGATCTGTACAACCTGCTCGCATTGAAATCCCTTGTTCATGTGCCGCATGAACCCCACTACACTCGCGCTAATGGGCCAATTTGCTTGTTCACCTGCACGCGCTACACCAGCGTGGTCGATCACGCACTTTGTGCTACCCAATTTCATAATAACCAACCGTCTGTGAGACCTGCAATGTTGCCTCTCTGCCCATGCTCACGATCCCTGTACGCACGTGTGAAGCCGCGCATCTAGCCTAGCTCTCGATTCACCCGAGCATGTTAGCCCACACTCGTCACGCATGGCCCAGCCACGATCCCGAGCTCATTGCTGCACATACAATCCTCCTGCGCCTTGCGTCTGTATCTGGTGCTTGCCGCGGTCAAACTCTGCTCCCACTGGCCCACTCGATCCCGTGCTCCAGACCCCTTGCTGGCACGTGAACCCAGGCTCTCGCTTTCAGAATCCACAGGGCTTGCTTGACAGCCCATCCACCTCATGCAACAAATGCACATGAGGATGCTCGTAGATGGAACAGACAGCAATCGCCTTCTCTCTTACTTGGACAAGAACCTTCCTATACCTCGAGATCATCTCAACAAGGCGTTGATACCACTTGTTGTGATTCTTGCATGAGGAATAAAAAGTTTTTTGTTGATCTTGAATGAGAGGGAGAGGGAAGAGAGGGAGAGTAGCTCATAGGAATTCAAAATTCCCTTATTCAATAGGGATATTACAAGAGAGGCACTTCTAACATCAACTACAATGTTATTTATGTTACGAATCTAATATCAGAGAATATAATTTTGATGATACCAAATACTTCTGTTTTTCTACGACTGCCTTGCCTACTAACGTTTCAGGTCCACAAGATCAAACTGCAAATTGAACCAACTCAAGATTGAATAGATTAGGATTGAGTCAGTTTGTAATGTACGACATGTGTTTTTTATCTTTTCTTGAGTCCTTTGTAACAATGTGGTCTTGATGCTAAGTAACATTGCACACACACACTTGGGGGAAAATTTCTGTCTGTTTTAGAGTTTTCTGTTTTTGATCACATCGTCCGGGACGATCCAAAAAATGGCCTGGAGGATCAGTTAAAACATAAACTCTAATTATGCCATTATGGTTAAGGCAGCCGCAATTAAGCGCATCGTCCTGGACGATATTAGTATCGGCCAGGATGATAGACTCAAATAAAAAAGAATCAGCTGCCATATCTATTTAGGTATCTTTTATTTTTGGACATCATCAGTGAAATTATGTCTAAATTAATTTGGTAATTAAATAAAGCAATTAAGGTTTGATTGCTCGATCATATCATCCTAGACGATCACATGATCGGCCGGGACGATTAGTTCATAAATCTTAGTTTTTCCTGGACGATCAAACATCGGCCTAGTTCCATTCTGGGTGATACTCTAGACGATATGTACTGAATTGAACTAATCGTCCGGGACGATCGTGAGATCGGCTTAGACGATCAAGTTATTTTTACATCATCCAGATATCAATTCAGGGCGATGTTCTGGATGATATTCATCATTTTGTACTAATCAGCTGGACGATGTAGTTATTTTTCGATCGTCCAGACTTCCATCCAGGGCGATGGTCTGAACGATATTCAACAACTTGAACTAATCATATAGGACGATAGACTATCGTCCTGGACGATTTGAACAAATGATCCTTCTAATCGTCCAGACTCTTCCAAATCGTCCTGGCTGATTGAGTAAAAATTGAACTAATCATACAGGATGATCGGTCGAGATGATCTTTGATGATTAGTTGCCAATTATGGCTAATTTGGAGCCCTTGTTTAAAAGATCTATTATTTTCTCAAGAGGAGATCTTTTGCTGTTGTCATGATCTAAGAGAGCCAAGAGGAGAGGGAGAGCAAGGGAGAGAGAGAAAGGATCTTCTGAGAGGTTTCACAAGGGTTGCTCCAAGCAAGGATCCATCGTCGGGCTTCAAGAGGAAGCAAAAGGAGTTGGGTTCTCTGACTGCTTTAGGAGGAAGCAAAAGGAGTTGGGTTCTATGCCTGACCGGGGTTGGTGGAAAGGAGTTTTTGTACGGGCTTCTCCGCCTTGCTGTGGGGGCAAAAGGAGAGACACTGTGTTTAGTGCAATACTCAGAGGAGAGGCTCCGGGGAGTGGACGTAGGTCAGGTTAATCGAACCACTATAAAATCTAGTGTGTTCTTTCTTATTGTACTTCCACATTTAATTTCCGCACTTTGATTTCTGTGGTGAGTCTTGGTTTGGTTGTGATTGTGCTTTTGCTTAAAGAATTTTTTAAATACCAATTCACCCCTCCTCTTGGTTATTCTTGGGACTAGTTCATTAGGGCTTAACATCCCTGTTGAACTTTCAATTTATAGGCATTTACAAGGAGTTTGATAGCTTGCGGATCAACCTAATCTAAAACCGGACCACTAAACAACATATTTTTTTGAAAAAAATCCTCATAACACAAATGAATCAATCACCTATTTGCATTTAAAGATGAGATTTAACCATATTTTATGAAGATTTTATTGAAAGATAATTTTGGTTCCACATGATTAGTCATCTATTGTTTAGAGACAAATTTTTTAATGTACTGGCTTAGTAGTGAGTAAATGAATATCTTTCAGTGCAGCATCTACATATTATCACTCAATAAGGTTCACTGTGAATTTGCAACCATAGCTTTTTCAACTAGTGTCATTTTTATAAGCATATCAACATAATTTTCTACTCCATTGATCTTGATGAGTTGTGAAGCACCTCCTTCAAGACAACTCTGCATATAATAGTTCTTAAGTTGTATGTATTTTGTCCAGAATTAGAAATAGTCATTCTTCTAAAATGAACGGTGTTGTTTGTCGCGAAAGATTTTCATGTCTTCTTGTGACTTGATGAGTTCTTTCAGGAAGCTTTTGAGCTAAGCGATCCCTTTGAAGGCTTTAGTGGCAGTTACATATTTAACTTTTGTTGTTGATAGTACAGTTATATACTGAAGTTGTGACATCCAATTGATAGCAGTGTCACCTAAAATTTGCATTTGTTACGGGTTAGAATATACGCGGCAATAGAGTTAGAAAATTTTTTGTCTTAGCCTTGTACGAATATCCAGGACAAAAACAGAATAAAAAAGGAATACCATAATTTTTTTACTTGGAAACCCTGGAAAAGGGAAAAACAACGGGGCCACGCCTAGTTGAAAGGATTCCACTAGTATTTGCTTAGATTACAAATGGCCGACTGGACCCTGAAATTGAGGATGATCAGATTACAATAATCAACTTTCGGGTTGAAATTCAATTACAAATGGAGATCGGAAATCCGGCGACGTTTGGTAGTCGGGCAGAAATCCAACTTCAATTGACAGAAACTCCGGTATCAGTCGGCGGCCGGGCAGAACTCCGGCTTCAGTTGGCGATTTGGCAGAACTCCGGCGTCAGTCGCTTGCCGGGTGGAAGTCTGGCAGTGTTCGAGGAGGAGTCTGGTGGCAAGAGAGCTCTCTTCCATCTCTTCTCTTTCTTCTCTTCCTTCTCATCTCTTCTTGCTTGGGGTCCCCTCCCATGAGAAATAAGGGGTCCCTTATTTACAGTTTTCTAAGAGTGGCATGACCAATAAATAAGTGGAAGATCAAGGGTAAATAGGGAGTAGTTTTAATGAATGGGCGATGTTGAATCCCTTGATCATGGACTGTTTATTGAGCATTTGAATGTCTTAATAATATCATAATTCGAAGATCATGGGCTCGTTGGATTCATCTCATCGAGCCGTTAGATTTGACTATAAGCACGACACTTTTGGAAACTGTTTGGTAATCCAAATTATGGACTGAGCCTTTCAAATGCATTTTGGGTCTTTGATTTGGACCCATATGAGCTTGGATTAGGTCGAATTTGGTGTCGTTGGGTTCATATTTTTGAGACCTTCAATTCGACTATAAGTTTGTTGAAATCAGAATTCATATGATTTCTGATTTAATTTTTGAAGTTTCCAACTTGATTTTGCTTTGAGATTCGTGCCCAATCAAGAAAATTATTTGATTCACATGATTAACAATAAAGGCTTGATGTTGTTGTTGTTGTATATGATTAATAATAATCAGATAAATGTTTTTGAAGTTTTTCATTATTAATCATATCCCACCCTACAAGATGACCTCTTCACATTTCATATAACTCACATTTAGAGGCAGTGGTGGAGCCAGAAAATTTATTGAGGAAGAGCCTAAATTACATTTTTAAAATTTTCCCTCAACTTTTTTCATTTGGGCCTGAGACCAGCATAGACAGTTTTAATAAAAAAAATTCAACTAGCATTTGATGCAAGATTTTCCATATTTAATTCAAAATTTTTTGGTAAATTTACATCAACTCGAATGAGTTTTTTGGTTTCCTCTTCATCCTTATTGTTATTCTCATCCATAGTATTTGATGATTTTAATTCGATGACCGCTTGAAATATCTTTTTATAGATGTTCAAACTAGTACTCAAACATGACCTAAGAGTAGATATCTATTATTTAGATATAAAATTGAAAAATTCAAACAAAACTACTAGATATGGTGAGCTTACTGATGAACAGTATATATATATATATATGAAGAGAGAGAGAGAGAGAGAGAGAGAGAGAGAGAGAGAGAGAGAGAGAGAGGTGTTCTTGATCATATCCAAGTCTAATCTGTGCCCTGTACTTCTTTAAGAATTGGCGTGTCCTGTTTCTTGTTATCATGGATAATAAATGGATTTCTGAATAAGATAAGCCTTGCATTTTATCAAAAATGTCCTCACTTGAATTGGAATAGAAAAAACAAGCTTGGTGATGATAAGATAGCTTATATTATAACCTCCAAATTATAGTTTTGAGTTTTAAAAACAATTTCAATAGTAGGAATGATCTTCCTAGCTGCCCTTTTTCTACTATTTAGTTGAGAAATCTGCTTGAAAAATGCTATGTTCTTCCACTTATAATCTTTTAAAAAAAAATGTTGTACTGCCATAAAAAAAATAAAGAAAAAAAAAAAATCTAAATTTAGGATCTCAATACATCGATATGATTGAGTAAATGTAGTATTACTCATTCTAATTACTACAGTGATTTGGGAAAAGAATCTCTTATGGTTTAGAATAGAGATGTCTAAGTTGTTTATTTATGTCCTCTCATATGGCAGTTGGCGCTCTTTCTCTTGTATTATACTCATTTTGCAATTATTTTTTTGGTGGTGGGGTACATGTTGATTAGTATTCTGTCCTTTCCTGCTTTACATATTTGGTTAATTTATCCAAACCTCACATATTTTTCTCAGAAGAAATATATTTTGCATTAGTGTTGACAGAGACATCAAAGCCGAATGGATTTTATTATCATTTAAAAGTTATAATATGCTTCAGTTGTCTGTTTTCTTTTTTCTAAGGTTTAGTTTGGGACGGCTTTCTTAGTGCTTCTTAAAGTTCAAAAGTTTTAATCTTTTATTAAAAAACTGCTTTAAGAAGCAGTAACAAAGCCGTCCCAAACAAAGCCTAAATTTATCAAAGAGAATGCTGCTACTTTATCTTTGCAGAAATAATCTTATTGAAAACCTTTTCAGACAAGTTTGAAAACATGTATGTTTCTTTTACGAGAAATCAACTAACAATTTGAAATAAAAAATAAAGAAAGTTACCTGAGGCGGTACTCCAATTTGAAGAAGAACAGGGTTAATGAGCAGCCCTCCACCAATGCCAAAGAGGCCACCCATAATTCCTGATAAGAGTGCAGCTAATGGAAAAACCAACACAGGTAGATCTTTCACTCTATTATGTGCTTCAGCTCCCTACACAAGGCCCAAATATTCAAATTCTGTAAGCTTTCTCTTTGGGACAGCTTTTGTACTACTTTTTAAAACATCATTCTAGTACACAAATTTTAAATTCAAGAAATTTTTGTACGAGAAAACTGTTTTAGAAAGCAAGAAGAAAGCCGTCGCAAACGAAGCCTCAGTGAAAGTTTTCTTGAGTTATTTAAAATCTCTGAAACTTACCAGTTCATCATTCTGCAGATCAGGAATCTGATGGTTTGATGATCGCCTGATATGGGAAAGAATGAACAGCGTAAAAACTACAGCTAAGGGAACCTGGAACAAGGTAATGAGCCAGTATGCAACTCTACAAGGTCTTATGTGTATCATACTCTGCAAGGAGAAATAAGCCATCATTGTAGCATTATTAATTCTTGAATATAATAGATGTCAGTCAAGCTTCTTATAATCATTCTTGCTGATGTAAAGTTTGCTAATGATAGAAATTTTTTTTCAAATATTTTATTAATTTGTAGTAGGACATAAGATCAGTTATAGATAAGTAGATATAAAAGTGATTGCATATCAAATTTCACGTAGAGATCTAATGAATATTTATCAAAGTTCAAAGTTCAAACTCAAACATCTTATCTCTACCTTAAAACCAAAGATCATATCATGTTAGCCAGGGCTCTTTGAGTGATACATCAAGCATTTAGTGCATCTAATAATTGCTCCATTAAAAATAGCCACAGTAATAAGTTTGATAATGGATGCTGAGATAACCATAGCCATCACTTTAAGTCATAGGTGGAGGCCAGGATTTATAAAAAAGTTTTGAGTGGCCTACTCTGAAACTGATTTTTATGTAATTTTATATGCAGATTCTTCATTTTTATTGGAATTTCAGACTTTAAACAGTCACTAAAAGAAAGATTAACAAAGAAAGAATGACAACCTCATTCACTCCAACTTAGAAAAAAAAACTTTTTATTAATTTATTTTATCTTTAACATTTAAAGAAATGAATCTAGGAGTAAATCTAGCTGTTTTAGACCTTAGTAGACTTTCTACGTAGATGTTAGATGTTGGATGGGTGGAACATCATGGTCTAAAGTAAGCATGCAATTGATTTAGTGAAAAAAACTAAGCTCGAACCTGACTTTTACTGAATTTCTTAGCAAATTCAATCCATTAGGGAATCTCTGGAAGAAGTGCATTTGTTGATAAAATGCAAAGCAGTTTCTACTTTGATTGGCAGCATCTGATTTTCTTGTATTTCAAACAATTATTGTGGCTTTGTTGGAAGATTAGAAAGTAATTAAATCTTACAATCAAACGTCAAAATATTGTATTTTAGTTAGAAATATTGTCTTTCGGAACTTTGGTTATATCTAAACTATATTTTGCTGTAAAAAATGTTAATGCTATTTGTCCATTAGCCTGTCCTGATGCAGAAGCAGTGCATTGAATAAGTATAGTGATATTTAAAAGACAAAATTACTCATAACAAATCTGTATCAAACGGAAAATATTTCTATTAGGGAATTGAGCAAACTTACATGAAGATTTCGTCTTCAGAAAGGGGAAAAAAAAAGGAATCAAACAGTAATATACCTTGCCATCTTTACTCCCCGCAAGAAGATGAAGCACAGAGAAAGTAATCCATATCATCAACAAAATCATCATATTCCTCCATGGAATTCTTTCCTCTTCCTTCCCTCGCAAGAGTGGCTCCTCCACCGCATGATCAGACTCCTCCTTCCAACACTTACACCCAGCTCCACAAATCTTAAAAGTAGAGCAAGCAAGAAATATTGCAAAGAGAGCAGTTATTAGCCACTCAGGAAACATGACATTGCAAACCACACCAATACTAACTCCAAGCAGCATTGATGGCTCTGAGAGTAGAGCAATATCATAGTCAATTGTGGATTGGGAATTTAAATTTTTGTTGAAGAAGAAGAGATTGCACAAGACATTTGAGACCGAGCCCGCCGTTACCATGAACGAGGAGACGGCAGCGGAGGCCTTGAGATCCATGCCAGCGATGAGGTTGAGGATAGGGAGGTAGAGAGAGCCACCTCCGACTCCGCCGGCGCTGGAGATGGAGGCGGCGATGAAGCATAGGATATAGGATGTGATGTGGAGGAAAAGGCTGTTGGAATCATGAGCTGCCTGAGTGTTTTTTCTCAATTGGTAAAGAAGGTTGAGGAGGCGAGGGAGTTGAGAAGGTGACATTGTCTTGGATAGAGGAATGGAGCTGTCAAAGGATTGTAGTCTGAAACTCTGAATAATATACATATATGAATTTTTGAGCAAACGCAGTTCATCTTAGGCTTGATTTGGGAAGTTTTTTTTTCCTTAAAATATAGTTTTAATATTAAAATATTTTTTTTATTAAAATTTTGTTTTAAGAAGCAATAAAAAAATAGTCACAAATGAAGTCTTGGAACAATTTTTTTACTGCTTCTTAAAATAGTTTTCTAGTATAAAATTTTTATTTTTGTACTATAAAACTGCTTTAAGAAGCAGTAAAAAAGTCATCCCAAACTAAAATTTTGTTTGAGACGGCTTTATGATTGCTTATTAAAATAGTTTTTTAGTTCAAAATTTTTATTTTTGTACTAAAAAGTTGTTTTTAAAAGCAATAAAAAAATAGTTTCAAACTAAAGTTTCGTTTGGGACGGCTTTCTTATTACTTCTTAAAGCAGCTTTTTAGTACAAAATTTTTAATTTTTGTACTAGAAAGCTACTTTAGGAAACAATAAGAAAGTCATCCCAAATGAAGCCTTAGTCTATTGGTTAGGAGCTCTTTGGCTATTAATTAAGAAGAATAGAATTTGAAATTTATGTATGTGATGCGTGCATAAATTCAGGCAAAAATCTCATATTATACCATATTATTTCATGAAATGGGTCCCATACATTAAGATTATTTGGTATCATATTATATTTGTATATATTATATTAGAATATTTTTAGTGAATTTTATGATTGAGATTAAAAATTTGTTATATTTTTAAATTGTCAATTAATTTAGTTAATAATTTTTTTTTAAAAAAATTGTAAAGATATTAGATGTAAATTCTAACTATATATAAGTTATGGCCCTGAACTCTCCAAGTTAAATGAGTCGAGTCGGCTTTTTTATGGAATCTTAGGCTTCGTTTGGGACGGCTTTTTTACTGCTTTCTAAAACGGAGTTTTAGTACAAATTTTTTTATTTTTGTACTAAAACTTCGTTTTAGAAAGCAATAAAAAAGCCGTCCCAAACGAAGCCTTAAAGTGCATATATATATGCTATATTTGATGTTTATGGCAAATGATTATGACAATTAATTTATTTTGGGAAATAACAATCATGCATATATTTTTTTTTATTTGCATATCTAATAATTTATCTAAAAATAAATAACAATTTTATATATTTGCCTTCTTAAAATTAATTAAGTTTGCTTTATAAATATTTTATATTTAGATGTTATACACGTAATTGTTTTTGTCTAAGCAAATAGGAATACGTACTATAATACGGGAATTTTACGTCAATTAAAATAAGTTCATACGTACATCACATACACATTTGACTATCAACCAACATATCACGACGAGCTGCATAAATTATATCATTATTATAAAGCTTTTTTATTGCTTTGTAAAGCTGTTTTTTAGTATAATTTTTTTTTGAAAATAGAGAAAAAACACTGATCTAAAGCTGTTCCAAACGAAACTTATAATACAGAATAATTATAATTTTTGTAAGCTAAAATTTGATTAATGTCTTAATGTTGTAAGTAAATATATCTTAAACTTTTAATATAGTCTTAATATAGTTTTATGAGAGGAGCTTCTGATATATTTTTTTAATATCTTAACACGTGTCAGATATTTTAACATGAATAATTCTCAGACGTTGCAACGAGCAGAAATTGAATATAGGAGCTAAGAGAACCATCCACTTCTCATGAACTCGCTCCTTATTCAGAAAACACCAACATGTATTAAACACAATCTAATGTTTGTAATATTTCTTCTATTAATTTTTCGTGGAATTTGATTATGTCGATAAATCAAGTTGCATTGTTGACTCAAATTTCAATTTCGTCAGTTGAGCTCGACGAGAAACTTGTTGGAGGTTGCAAGAAGACAGCACAACTTTTGCTCGGCAAAACCCTTTTTTTTATGCAACGCTGATGCACTGTTTGTACAGCTCCACGACACTGTCGATCCCCTCTAAGACAAAGAACTTTGCGCCAAGGCGTTGTGAATATGTTATGAGGCTGAGAACCCAACATTGCAGCGCTAGGCCACCTGAGTCTTTTTTTTTTGCTTCACATTATGTAGCTTATAACTATATAAAAGCAAGTGACCACCTCACCTGTATCCCTCTTCTCAAAGTAAGCAAGTTTAGGGTGTCTTATTAGAGTCTTTGTTTGTAAGTCGTTTAATTTTAAGAGTTGTAAGTCTTTATTTATAAAAGTGTTCGTTTATATGAAATGTAAGAGTTTGTTCTAAAATTTCTATGTTATCTCTTCTTTTTGAGCATTTGGTGTCTTCTTTTATATAGGAAGTAGTTGTGATCAAAAATTTGGGTCCCTCCCCAAATTTTTGATTGCATCATTTTTTGGTATCAGAACAGGTTAGGAAGTCCCTAGGTTTAGGAGTCGGTTTGTCAAGTTGTATGTAGGTTTAGGAGTCGGTTTGTCAAGTTGTTTGTCTTGATGTTAAGTAAGTCTTGTGAGTCTTGTGAGTCTTGTAAATCTTGTGTGACTTGATGTCATATAAATTTTGTTTGTGAGTTCTAGTGAGTCTAGGTGTGTCATGATAGTTGTGCGTGAGTCTTGTTTTATGTCTTCCTAGGTTTTTGTCTTAAGTCTTCTGTCTTTCTAAGTCAAGTTGGATAAATATCAAGTTGGAAAGCAAGCAAGAAAGTAATCCAATGGATCTTGCCACAAGAAAGTTCTTTTGACCCGATTCAGATCAAGCTTTTTCAAGATTCAAGAGCAGCTACACTCAAGTGCAAAAAAATTTTGAAGCAAAAAAATTCAAGAGCTGGATGCACCGTCCTTGCCTCCTCCGAAGAAAGCAAAAACCAACTCATCGGGAGATGAGTTCTTCAAGCAGGGGAGTCTGATGTAGGCAAGGAATGGGTCAAAACAAGTTGAATTGAAAAATTTTGTAAGTTCTACATGAATCAGCTCATTAATGAGCCTCTTCTTATGTTTCAAGCTCATAAATACTTTCCTCTACTAGATATCAGCTCATTAATGTCCAGTAGAGAGCCTTTTTAGCTCATAAATTGAGGTTCATTCCTCCATTTCTTGTCCCTTCTCCTCCCCTTTTCTTCTTTAATATTTATCTTTGTCCCATGGGATTCCGTGGCTGTTTTTGGGCTTCCTGTGCTGGTTGTTTCCTGTGCCATGGCTCCTTGGTTTTCCGGTTGGCTGCTGGATTCCCGAGCTAGGTGGCCTTTCTGTGTCTTTTGGTGCCTCGGTTCTGTGCAGGCCTCTTTGGTTTTCGTGGCTGGTTCTTCGGTTCCCTGGCTGAGCTGTTCTCCGTGAAATGCTTGGGGGAATTCCGTGGCTTATGATGCTTGGGTTCTTGTGAAAATTCATTAAAGTGGTTGTTTGTATTCCTTCTTTTGTGCCTATAAATAGAGTTGTTTTGTGGCTGTTTTAATATGTTATGTGAATGATTTTTGGAAATGTAAACCTGTGGGTTTTGTTGGAAAAGCTTGCGAGCTTTGTCCACTTCTTCTTCTCTTCTCCTCTAGGAAATCTTGCGAGCTTTTTCCACCCTTCTTCTCGGCTTCTAATCTTTTTTGTCTCTCCGCAAGTGACCAACTCACATGTATCCCTCTTCTCAAAGTAAGCAAGTTTAGGGTGTCTTGTTAGAGTCTTTGTTTGTAAGTCGTTTAATTTTATGAGTTGTAAGTCTTTATTTATAAAAGTGTTCGTTTATATGAAATGTAAGAGTTTGTTCTAAAATTTCTAAGTTATCTCTTCTTTTTTAGCATTTTGTGTCTTGTTTTATATAGGAAGTAGTTGTGATTAAAAATTTGGGTCCCTCCCCAAATTTTTTATTGCATTACTAATCCACCTCTAGTATCATCCAAATTTAAAAAATACAATGCTACACAAAACAATTATATAATGCTACACAAATTAAATGAGACATGTGTCATCCTCTGATTGGTTGAAGGAGAGTGAGGTTGGAAGAGTTCTAATAAATGTTCTTTGGGCTAGATCAACTATGTCGAGTAGGTAAATAGGCATAGGCGAGTCTATAGACTAGTGTTGACATGAGGGCGCCTGCAACCAGCGGGATTGCTGATATTGTCGGCAACTTGTATGATAGATCTTGGATTGCCTAAGAAGAGAAAGACAAACAAGATGTTGTTGTGGGGAGGGAGAAACCTCAAGTTGGACAGTCACAACAAATTGAAGTGAGTGTCCCAAGAGTAGGCGCTTTCTTGTAGCTAAGTCTGACGAGCTGTCATGGGAATGATCGCTCTAAGAGAGAGCAAGTGATTGAGATGGTGGTTTAGGTATGCGGCGTGTTCCGAGTTGTTAGTTGGATGAGGAATCTATAAACTGCCCCGTAAAATGCTGAGCTCCTTAATGGGCCTGATCGAGTAGTGATTCTCGAATCGTTAGGTGACTTTCATTAGAACAAGGTTACTCAAAACCAAATAGCAGGTCATATAGAACAAGGTTGCAAAAAATATATATTAGATACTTATAGATAGTATTCAAATATATTAGTTTAGTAAGTTTTTGAAACATCTTTTAAGTAGAGTAATCGTGCAAAAAGTTGATCATCATTATATAAATATGAAAAAAAATTGTGCATATCATCCTCATCATCCATTCATGACAACAAGGCAACCATCATCAACTTATAAAAAAACTTTACATTGAAATTGTTAAACTGATATTATCATACATCAAAATTATCATTTAAATATAATAATAATTAAATTCCAATTTTATTATAAAAATGTGAAAAAAAAAACCATTGCTTTAAGAAAAAATGTTTAATCAACAACTTTAATTGGGTGAAACAATTAAAGAAGATTTTGATAATCATAAAAAAAAAAATTGGATATATTTTCTTTATAATAAGGGATGGCCAAAACTTTAAGCAAGGAAACAAGCTTAGGATGCCCTACCCTCTCTCTCCACTTTCCATTAAGATTCCAATGCAAAACAAAAAGTTTTGGGCACTTAATAATCAAGGATCTTTTCAATTAAGTAAGATGACAATTAATTATATTATCAAATCATGAGGATCTTTTAAATTCTTTTTTTTTTTTTCAGGTAATGCTCGGTGACTTCCTATTGTTAAGGTTCTTCGGTGAGTTATCTACAAGCATCTTTGCATCCCCTTATTTTTTTCTTAAATAATATCATTATCATCTTTATTCATGATATCTTTATATTGTCTTGGGTAGCTCACTTTTCATCTATATCAGGATGTCTCATTCATATGCAGTAATCGATAAATTTATAAACTTTCAGGCTGAATTTCTCACTAGGAAGGAAAGGAAGGTAGCCATATCAGCATAAAGAAAGTAAACTCTACATTTTTTTTTTCTGGACAATCAACCTTCTTGTTTCAGCAGAATGCAAGAGGACGATCATCAAAACCTCAACTTTTAATAACTTATTTAAATTTACTTTACCTTTGTTTGAAGCCACCTTTTCTCGTCGAACTCACCTTCCTCCTTGCCGCAGGGAACTGCGGCAACAACCTTGGAAGCCAATTGGTCGTATGTGTGCATAATAGTGGCCTCATCAAACCCTTCCATTCTCAGATCCAACAATGATAGCTTTCGAACGCCGCAGCGCCCCTCCAAGAGCCGCCTCCACGTGGTATCCACCCCACACCCTAGTGGCGTCACCATCCCAAGTCCCGTGACAACGACACGGCGGCGAGGATTCAATGGCGGCGGATCGAAAGTCCGGCTAGAGAAGCGGCGGATGAGCTCCCGAACGGAGCGGGCACAAGCGGCCATGTCTTCCAGTGGTCTCTCAACCGAAAGTGGACTCGGTGCTAAATTTTTAGCAAAAATTTAGAAATAATAACTAGATTTGGGTGATAGAAGAAAAAAATTTGAGTCATCTATGGGTTTAACATTCACTTTCAAATTTTTTATTTATTTATGCTTACTTTAAATTATGTATAAATCAGATGTAGCTATTCTATAGGCTATTACTTCATTTTAATCAATTCCTAATTAGGTGTTTCATCATATGTAGCTCTATATATTATTTACATTATTAGCGTAGGTATCTTTGAGAAGTCAAGCGAATGAGGAGACAAATTAGGTGGGAGAGATTTAGCCGAGCCGAGCTCAAGTTACTCTTGATTTAAGCTTGAGCATGATTAATCAATCAAATTCTAGCTCAAGCTAAAACTTTACTTTATAAGTTCGAACCAGCTCATTTATTATGAAAGAGAGGATGATTATAATTTAAGTAATTATTACAATAAAATAGTAAAAAGAATGAAAACTATAGTAAAAAATAATAACTAATTATTTAATATAAAAAAGTGAGATTTAATTTTTAAATATTTTAGATATTTTGTACTTAAAATCCTGAATCCTAGTATATGTTAAGTTTTTTATATTAATATTTTAAAATAAATCAGCTCACAAACTAAAGAGTCAAATTAAGTTTAGCTCAAACTTGGTTAGTTAACTCATTGAGCTCGATACACAAGCCCTTTACGAGCTGCACTTGAGCAAGATCATGAGTCTGTTTGACTCACTTACACCCCTAATTTGGAACCCAAAGGCCATAGATATTCTCGTTTAGGACCTAGTCAACAATGATGAAGGAGGCTACTCGGGTTCTCGGGTTGAGAGAGTGTAGAACAGAAACAATTCTCAAAGTTCTATAGAGGTGGAGAAATGGTGAAGATGTTTGATATACCATTCTTCATCTTTTTTGATGAGCTTTATATATGACAGAGAAAGAGGGAGAGACGTTAGAGAAGTGATTGTTTCTGAATTTGTAGTGAGAACTATTTTCATGTGATTTGAGAGTGGATTTATTTTTTATTGAGTTATTCTCTTGATTTGAAATCCAAGTGAGGTATAATATCCATTCTTTGCTTTTCTCCTTCATTCTAAGGAAAAAAAAAGAAAAATGGTGGAATGGCTTGTGGCTAAGGGGCTATTTGGTTTTAAGCAAATGGCCTTGCCACCACTGTCTATTGTTGTTGTCGACCGCTGCCACCCATCACTAACCATCGTCGTCACCAGTGATCCATTGTCTCCAACCACCATCATCGCAACAACCATTGGCCGCCACCATCCGCCACCACCACTCACCAGCAACATCACAAACTGCCACTGACACCACCTCCATCAATGACCCGCCTCAGCCACCACTGTCGCATACCACCATCAGAAGCCATCATTGTCGCCTGCCACCATCAACAGCCACTAAATAAATGAATTAAATTTCTTTTCTCCCCATCGACCTAAGCCTTTACCAACCACCATAAAAATCACTAGCAAAGTGTCCTATTAGATATTTGTTAGAGCACATAATATATTGGGACATTTTATAGTGGTGTCTATTAGGTGGTTGTTGATGTGAAGATAAGGGCACTTTTATGTACCCTAAAAATTGAACATTCTAGACTCTCAAACATAATGAAATAGTACCACATAACACTCATATAGTGCCCTAATAGTGAACACCTTAATTTGATGAAAATTGTGAATAAATACTATAAATATTAGATGTCGTAATAAGCAGACTTTCTTATTGCATTTATCTGATGGAAAATCTTTAATAACAAGTCACATTTAAATTGTCCTAAGATGTGTGTTATTCCAACACTTTAATTTGATGAAAAAAACTTAGTAAAATGACATTATTAGATGCCTCAATATATGTTTTATCCAACGCACATTACATTCAAATTATCAATTAATTATGATGTCTTATAACGTTTCAATTGCTAAAAATTATTCTCCAATAAAATATTTAAAGATGATACATATGAAAAATTACTTAAGCTATTACATGATCAATCTATTACAATAAATTCATTTACAACACACTACAATAAAATCCAAAAAAATGCCAAAAGTATAGATAAAATATATTATGAGAAGAAACTTCCATCAGAGTGAATAATATTTTTTTTCTGGCAGATATGTTATATATCTCTTTGAAGAGCTGCATGAGAAATCCATCAGGTGCACCTCTTGCATCTCCAAAATTGTTATCCGCATAATCTAACAAAAAATAGAATATTTAGGCTTGGTTTGGAAAAATTTTAGACCACTGTTTTTTTCTCTATTTTCAAGAGATTTTATATTAAAAAGTAGATTTGGAAAGCATTAAGAAAGCTATCACAAACAAACCTAAAACTTAACTTCTTGTTAGCCATAGGAAATTAAGGCTTCGTTTGGGACGGCTTTTTTATTGCTTTCTAAAACGGAGTTTTAGTACAATTTTTTTTATTTTTGTATTAAAACTCCGTTTTAGAAAGCAGTAAAAATGCCGTCCCAAAAAAAGGCTTCGTTTGGGACAGTTTTCTTAGTGTTTCTTGAAGCAGCTTTTTAGTATAAAAATAAAAAATTTTGTATTAGAAATCTGCTTCAAGTAATAATAAGAAAGTTATCTCAAACAAAACCTAAACCAATAAGACACAGAAATTATAGCATTGAAAAGTAGCAATTGTATTACTGATAGATTGTAGAACCTGTCACAGGCCAAATTCTTACCTTCCAACAACATAAATCATGTCCCGACATTCTATTAAATAGTTTGCTATGTGTACTCTCTATGACCGATCAAGCTCTGGAAGTGGTGCAACACCGCTCATTTTATAGTACTTTAAGAAGATTTGATGGAATTAATAAGCATTAAAGATTCAAATATATAAGAAAGATTATAAATAACCTAATTTGGAGGGAAGATTAGGATCTATGCAAATAAATCTTTAAAGAACAAGTGATAGCTTTATAAGTCCCATCCTTTGTCCTTTATCAACCACTATCTAGTTAATCACCCATAACTATAATGCTGAATTTAGTCTAAAACATTAGCTAGAAGCTTAGAAGTAATTAATTTAGGTTTTATTTGGGACAATTTTCTCTCTTTTTCTTACAGTAACTTTTTAGTACTTACAATAGTTTTTTAGTTTACTAAAAAGCAACTTTAAGAAGTCGTTGTAATCATAATCTTAGTTATCAAAACTAAATGTAAATGTTGATGCTTGCTAAATCAAAGTCATAAAAGTAAATGATTGTAAGCTGCAAAGATGACGAAGTATTGCCAAATTTCTTTGGGCCATAATCTAAGTCTTATGTCGATTAATCCCTATCTGTTAACCTTGAAAATATTAAAATTAGATGGAAATATGTTTGGTCATTGCTATTAGATATTAGTATTATCTATTACATATTTCATATTTAATTTTGATACGTCACAAAAAATTAGTCTTGATCCTGCACAAATCTCAAGGCAAAATCAAGTTGAAAACTTCCGAAATTAAAATTGGGATAATCTGAACTCTGATTTTAGTAAACTTATAGTCGAACTGATCGTCTCAAAAATATGTACCCATCGCCACCAAATTCGACTCAATCCAATCTCAAATGGGTCCAAATCAAAGACTCGAAGCACTTTTAGAAGGTTCAAACTACAATTTGGATTACCAAATGATTTCCAAACATTATATGCTTATAGTCGAATCGAGCGGCTCGACGAGATAAATCCAATGAGCCCAAGATCATCAAATTCTAATATCATTAAGACATTCAAATATTCGATAAATGCTCTATGATTAAGGGGATCAATACGGGCAATCGAATGGAGCACTCCAAACCTACCCAGAATCTTCTCTATATTTACGGGGTGTGCCACTCATAAAAATCTAGAAGTAGACCCCCACTCTAAATATGATGAGGACCTTTCGGTTAGAGATTGGAGAGAGCTCTAAAGCTTCAAGAGCTCTAACACCACCGCTCGGTCACCAACCATAGTTGGACTTCAGCTCGATCACGGTCGGACCACCACCTCGTAGCGGATTGCCTCCAGACTTTAGCCCGACCTTCATTAGATCATTGCCGACCATCTCCAAACTTCCACCTGGCAGTCGAGTGTTGTCAAACTTCCCCATTAGCTGAACTTCTGCCCGGATGCCGTCAGACTTCCACCCGACCGTAGTCGGACCTTTACCTAACTCTCCAAAAAATTATAATTTGATCGCTCCTAAGTCAAGGGATGGGTCAACATTTGTAATTCACTCAAATTTAGTGGAATCTTTTCACCTGGGCGAGGACCCATGGTGTTTTTCTCTTTGTACTTTCCACATAAAAAAGATCGGGTGTTCTACTTCTCTCTTTCTATTTGTGTGTTATATATATGCATTGCTTTGACAAAAACGTTTACTCACTCTACCGCTATGAATATCCTAGCCCACAACAATTTGGCATCATATTATGAAAATTTTCAATCCCACTATCCTAAGCACCACTTCAATGTTTGACAGGCGTAGCCATCACATCTTGGGAGCCTCTCGCTCCAACTCACACTAATCCAGGAATCCTTCCATGAACTAGGGATACCAGGCATTTGCCTCTTTTCACCTCGGTGGGCAAAACCTTGCTGGGAAATGAACATCAGGACCCTCCTTAGAAGATTGCTGTTGACCTCGTTTTTATCCTGATTTGCCCTCGAATGTGTTTGATCGTGTTGATCAAGCCTCGCCAAGCTTGATTCAATTTGAATCGGCATTGATTCGAGTTTGATCTATTTTATTTTATTTTAATGAATTAATTTGGTCGAGTCGAGACGAGCCTAAGCTAGCCTGGACTTAGTCGAATTGTGTTTAATTTGAACTTGATTTCAGCCCCATGGGTCTAGCTAAATCCTAATCAAAACTTGATTAACTTTCCAAGCCAATTTGAATCCCAAGGTCATATCAAGAAATTTGATCTAACGGCTTTGATCTCACCAAAATACAAACTCTATCGCTGCCACAGTGCTTAGTCGCGTGATATGCTCATTTTAGGAGGAATGCAGTCGTCGATCAGCGGAGAGCAGCAATACAGAGCTTTTTTGGTGTATTGGAGCGGGATCGAGAAGGCGAGGCAATAGATTTGTCTCTGAGGATCGCAACTCTCCCGAGGATAAGCTCTCTCATCCAAAGAGAATCAGAGATTTGGTCTCCCCCTCTCTCTCATTTTTTTTCTCTCTACGATTCGAAAACCTCCCTCTCTCTCTCTGAGTTTTCGCACAAGCCCAGGCTCACCCGACGCCCTCTACCTCTTTCACTCTCATTTTCGCAGACAAGGGGCGATCACCCTGCCCCCCTATCAGTGGCCTTGCTCCAGCCATTCACCTCCGTCCCTGATCTCCTTCTCTCTCGCGTGGCCTAACCCCACGCCGGCCTCACCGAACCCGAACCCTAGCCCTCTTCCATGCCGGCCTCACCGAGCCCGATACCGCCTTCTCTAGCCAAATCCTTCTTCGGCTCTCACATATTCCCTTCCCTCTTCTTCTTTCTGCTATTTCATTATTTTGTCCTCCTTATCTTCCTCTTCTTTCCTTTCCCCTTTATTCTTCTTCTTATTCTTCTTCTTCCCCTCCTTCTTCTTCTCTTGCTATTTCTTCTCCTTAAAAAAAAAATGAGAATGAAATTTCTTTGGGTTGTTATTTTATCCTTATACATATGTCTTCTTGATGAGGCAATCATTATATGAATCATGAGAATGCTTTTGTGAATCATTTAGAGAGTTTTGATTAAATAGGTGTATATGCCATGCCTTTTGTGGTTACTTTCTTTGGTATGAGCTTTCAAGTATTGCATACCGAATGTTTGTTGAAATACCATTTAAACAAAATTGTGATTTTTAAATGGTTGTTTTCTTAGCCCAATGCTTTATGAATAAGTTTGAATGCAAAAATTCCACATCATCTCCCTTTTCTCCCTCTTCCTTGAGAATGTGAGACTAGGAGTGGGCATTGATGCTAAAAAAAATGAATGATAGTTGGTTTGTTCTCTTGTTATAGTCCATGTCATACAGTGCACTTCAATGAGTAATCTTTCTTTCCTTTTGCATAAGAGTATGTGACTAGTATGAGAATTTATGCAAGGATTTCAGTATTTTTATTAATCTCATAGCACATATGAGAATGTCAAATAACACTTGTTTTGTGATTAGTGAAATATCTATGACTTATTGCTCATTATCATAGACTAAATACAACGTGGAATACGAAGCATTGTAACAAACATATATACTTAACATTATGAAAGTTCTCTCTTCATCTTGATGAATCATTGTTGGCAAGTATACCTCTTATTGATGATTTGTGATTTGAGTTTGCATTGGAGTATAATTGGTGGGAGTTGACACACATGGCCTTATTCTATGTTATTTATATGAAAGACCTCTTAAGGGTGTCATGCTCCTAGCGTCTCTTTGGTCGACTTGATGCTCGGCTTATGTGATTTGTAGAAACTTTTCCTTCTTTGAGCCTATATTGTGGAAGTTGGAAATTTATTGGAAAGCAACCACATGTTTTGTCTTGAATCAGTATTGTATTGTGATGATGGCAATGTTCTTTTTTATTGTTTATTTGAGGTAAGACCAAGTAAAACTCACTAATGCTTGCTCTTTCCTTGCAAATCTGGTTGTTTGATAATACTTGTGAGCAAGCACTATTTCTTTATAGACATTTGAGTACAAAATATGAGAACCTTCTTTAAAAGAAAGAACGAGGGTTTTGAATGTTGCTTTCCACAATGTTAAGTGCTGAAATTTTCTTGTGGCATGCTACATAGTGCTGAAATTTATCTGTATAATGTTATAGAAGGATGAAATATTTCATCCATAGGTTGCAAAAGTGTTGAATTTTTTTTTTATTCACTTATACCCATATTCTTTTATTCTTGTTCTATAAAAGTGTGCAATGGGTTTTGTGCATTCATGATTCAAGAGAGAGGGCTTGGAATTGTATGATACATATAAGAAATTGTTGGTTGCATGAATCATGGTTTATGATTGGAGAACCTTATGAGTTGTTGGAAGGGAATAAAGTTGCTATAACTTTTCTTCTATCAAATTTCATTTGGCATAAGTATTGATTTGGAATAAATAAGTAAGTTGGAAGCTTATAGTTGCAAGGTGGAGTCAATTTGGAAGTCTAGTATTTCTTTCTTTGCACTTGCATCAAGTTCCTATGTGTGCTTTATACTCTAGTAGTGTACATGTATACATGTTAAATGGATAAGAGTTTGGATTTCTTATCTCCGTATGAGTTATTTTGGAAAACGTTTATGACTTATTTTATGTTGGAAAACCATATGATTTGCTTTATACGAGAATATTTCATAAGTTGTCTTGTGGTTGGAGGATTTCATGAATATTTGGGAGAATAACTATGTTGTGATATTTTATGATTGTGGCTTGTGTTGGGAAGAAGAATTATGTATCATCTCTTTGCATAAAGAAGAACAAATAGTCATTTGAAGTGTTTTGTGAATTTTGGAAAGATAAAACTTTAGCAAACATGCATTAAGTTTTTCATCCTCCCTACCCCTATCTCTTCTTCTTCTACTGGCTTGTCTCTTTCTATATTATTTCTTTTACTACTTATGCTTTGAGACGAAATGTGTTGTGATACAGCGTTTTCTTGTTGCTTTGTTTTGGAGAGGTATGGCCTTTATTTTTATCCTTAAAAACTTATATGGTTTCATTGTGATGGCTTTAGTGGAAACACGAAAGGTGATTTGGCATGTGTTTTGTAACTTCTTTTATTACTTTGGGAAGCCTCTTTTCGTACACTTCTTTGGCTACTTGATGATTTTGGATTTGTGGGAGAAAATGGTTATGTTGAAGGTCATTTGTTAGCTTTATACCGTTATTTTGTGAGAAATATTTAGAGGTATGTTTGACATCACATGAGAAATGAGCTTATAATCACATAGAATATTTCATCTGTTTTATATTTCAATTATCATGGTGCATACCTTTTTCATTATATAGTTTTCTTTGAGATTTAAGAAGATTTGCGGCATGGTTTATGTTCGAAAAGTCTTTGGTTTATGTTGCTTTGAGAAAGAGTTATGACTTATCTCACGTCTGATAGATTCATAGTTTGTTTTATGATTGGAAAAACATCATGATTTGTTTTGTGTTAGAAAATCATGCTTCTTGTATTTCTTTTAGTTGGAAGGCTTTATGAGTAGTTTTGTGATAAGTTTTATGAGGCTTTAATGGTTTTACCCCACGCCAAAAGAGAAAGCACTTGATTGTTTTGTTTGTATCAAAAATAGTTTTGGTGGATGATTTGTGAAAGGTTTTATGTATCATTTTACGTAGAAGCTTTCATAAGTCATTTTGGGATTTATAATTTCATGATTAACTTTGTTTTGAGGGGTCTCTTTATGTCTTTCTAAAATAAAATGACATTTGGTGTATGGGTTATCTTTCTGTTGTTCGCCTTGGCTTCTAAAAGTTAGGTTTGAGAGAACATGAGTCGGAAGCCTACGTTGGTTTTGTTTTTGGGAGCTTGTTCCCTTTCGTCGCTTTTGAATTTTATTTAGATAATCGTTTGGTCAGTTATTTTAAATATGTCAAGTGCTTTATTTGGAATGTGGGGACATCAAAGGGTATTGAAAATACCTTCTTCCTTATTCGTACCTCATCAAATTAGGGAGAAGGTTGTTTTAGAGGCACACTTGGCTTCAAAGAAGTGTACCCAACAATAACAATGCCTACATTCCTTTATTATCGTTTTTTTTCTTTCTTTTTGGCATTTTATCATCTTTCTCTTTACTTATCGTCTTCATACTACTTTTTCTTACTTAATATTTAGTTTTATTCATAAATCCCTAAGCTTATTGATACATGTATGGATGTCTAAAAGGGTTAAAAAAAATACTTTCTTTTGTCCCATATAGCAATAGTGAGACCTAAGGATAAAAATTAAGGACTGAGTCTTAGATAACATAGACTTAGACTGTATGCTCCCTATAGAATAGAGACATCAAAACATAAAACTTAGTGACACATTTTCCTAGGTTTAGTGTGTTTTAATATACTAATAATTAACCAATCAAAATTAACCTTAATCAAACCTAAAATGCACCAAAACATCTAATTTTGTATTCAAACCATAACTAACATTTCATAACCACTAAAATGTAGAACCTAAGTCAAATTTAACCAATCTCTTAATTAATCTCTAACCAACCTAAAATTTAAAATATGTAGATTAAGTTAGGAAAGCGAACCTAAACTAAAACTCATTAAACTAAAAGTCTTTTAAAACCCAAAATTCACTAATTCACCTAAAACTCAATCAAACCCTAAGCTCATATTTTAAAACCCATCAATAAACCTCTTAATACATAACAACCATTCCAAATATGAAGTTTATTGGATGGACTACTCCGGGCTGCGGGGCTAAGTGTCCGAAGGAGGCCTAGTTCCTCGAGCCTGGTGGCACAACGCCATGAATAGACTTAATAGAGTGAAAAAACTTTAAAATTAATTGATTGTTAATGATTTGAATCAAACATCAATCGATAATAAATCATTTAATCCACCTTTTTCTTTTAATTTACAACCAACTAAATAATTTAATAAAATTTATTATCATTGGGTAACCCAGGCCTACGAGGCTATTAAGTTAGTACCAAGGAGGTTGAAATAAACCTCACGGTCTCGATGAGAAACAAAGGTGGTGATCAACTAAACACTAAAATAAAAATTCTTAAAATAAATCTTAAGATATTAAAATTTAAATTTAAACTAAAATCTCCCTTTCGCCTTTAACAAATAAAATACAAATAACTTTAACTAAATTATCCTACATAGGACCTATCCAAAACTACACAGCTTGTCACATACACCCAGACTAGTTTGTTAGGACACGACCTCTAGTCCTAGGTTAGGTCGATATCTTTATTTTGTTATTCAGTGTTACTATATGCACATATTATATAAATGTTATCCTTAAATTCCCTGTTTGTTATATTTTCATTTACCTGTATTTATTTTTTGAATGGCATATACACTCATTTGCATATTTCTATTTTATCTTATCTTGTGAGGTACATCGGATCTTGATGGTCGAGAATTAAATGAGATCATTTGCTTAGGAGCTTCTAAGTGGCTGCATCACAAGCTGGGATCATTTTCTTAGGAGCTATTAAGTGGTAGCGCCATAATCAGGTATAATTTTACAACTTAAACTTCTAATTGTATATCAAAACTGCTACACATCACACACATCTTGTTGATATGTATTCTAGTATGTTTAGGTAGTTGGCCATATGTGAGTGCACTAATGAAGCTTTGGCCCTATAGTTCAAAGCTTCCCCACCTTCTGTGAGCCCTAGAGAATCTTATGGTCACCTTAGGCCTGTAGAGTAGGCCCACCCATTTGTGTTATATGCATCGTTGTTTTTCCCACACAATGTGGGCACCTCTAGGATGTTCCATTTTCTGTCGGTTTTGGGTATGATACCCCCCCCCCCCCCCCCCATGAGCCTTCCCCCACCACCTTATGTGAGCCTTAGAGACCATTAAGTTCATTTAGGCATGTAGAGTAGGCTACCTATTTATGCCATGGGCATCATTATTTTCTCACATGAAGTGGGTATCATTATTTTCCCACACGAAGTGGGCTTCGTTATGATGGGTTTTTATTATTATGTAATGTGGGTAATTTGCCTGGAGGGTACCCTTAGTGTGTTTATTTTTTTTTTATACTTTGGATGTTATGCATGCATTTTTATACACTTTATTTCACAGTGCATCTTACTTACATGCATGCATTACATTAGTAGACCTAGGGATATTTTGTATCTGTTTCATGCATCGTATATGACGCTAGGTATATTCCCTTGCATATTACTGAGTCTTTGATTTAAATCTTTTAAACTATAATCTTTGATTCCTTAGAATAGAGCTCACTTATCTTACATACATATAGGGCGATTGATTGTGTTTATGATGTTAGCTGGCAGCTCACTCCAGGCAAGCATAAGCCCATGTTGTATACCCCTCAGTGTGTCTTTTCACTTATGATATTTTTTTAAGTCTGTAATTTCTCTTAAGATAGCAAATCCAATATTTGATCTTCTAAATTCAAATTTTAATAATATCTATATTCATCTAATAAAGTCTAATCACCATTAAAGGTAAATAGAAGAGACATTGGAATAGAAATTAGGAATTTCTTTCTCTGTGCACCAAATTAAGAAGAGAATAATACAACACCCTTACTCGAGAGTTTTCCTAGGTCAATGCCTAGGATGTAATTAACCACAGGGGCTTGCGCCCATGGGAGACCGATCCCCACATCAAATAAACCTCATTCGAGTTGATGTATAGAATGGGAGAAATCTCGTGAAATTTTGGGTTATATATATTATTATCCATCGAGGTGTCTTGGTGAAAGCCATTATCCTCTATGGCTAATCGTATGTATAACTGCATCTGCTCTTCCATCGGCCTGCTTGTGTCGCGTGTAAAGGCCTACGATCATTTTGTCCAACGGGATAGTGCGGTCGTACTCTTTGCATTTGAACCCCACGAGCAAAATTCTTTCGGAGACCCACAGATTTCTGGCGACCACGATAGGACAGGTTTATCTCTCCATCTTTGGAAGTTGTATTATTCACTTTTGTATGTATTCTTAGTTTGGTGCCTAGTTTAAGTTTTTGTTTTCTACTCCACTATCTTCTCTTAATCCTTAGTGAGAAGTAGACATTTTAAAGTATAAAGATTTAATTAAGATTTTGAGTTTATTAGATCTTTGTCCTTAAGCTTCAAATTCAAATCCATAACAATCTATTTCAAGTTAATCTTATTAAAATCAAAATTTCAATATCTATCAATTCCTAATTGGAATTCTTTTAAACTTAATATGATTCATATCATTTTGAATGATTGTCCATATTCTATTTTTAATCACATGACTCGTATACTTACATAAACTCTTGTCTTTATCATCTTCCTTATTTGAACTCTTTTGGATTGTGCCTCAATTCATATAAGTCCAAATAAGAATCCAAATTTAATCTTTCATGAAAGGGTCCTTAAATTTGACATATACGAATTTTTCCAAAAAAAAAAAAAAAACTTAATTTGAGAAAAGTTTGAGAGTTTTAAATATAATACAGCCTTTTGAGGGAATTTTATTTAGAGAGTAAGTGATTTATTTTCCTTAATGAAAATTTATCTCTATTTTATTTAAAATATGAAGTAAATATTGGTTGACTCTTTTAAACACTTAAACAAAAAAAAAATTATGATGACCCATAGAAGAGTATGTCCTCTCCCTCCCATCCATTGTGTGGGATTATTCCTTTTTTGAATTAAAATCTTTGAAAAATTGTAATTAGGCTTAGAAATGAAAATTTTCTTCTTTTTCTTGCAAATTTCTATCTCATAGGCATCTTTTACACACCTATGAATTTATTTCATAATTTTCCCAATCCGGTTGTTCAATTTCATCATAGGATCGGGTTTGTTTTGTGAATTTTTATTCCTTACGTAAGAGAGTGAGTTTTCTTCTCTTATGTTTGGAAGATAATTTTACAACTGAGAAAGTCTTATTTTAGAGATATAGAAAGGAAGTCAATTATCAAAAAAAGAGAGGCGCAATGTTTGCCAAAATATGAAAGATGCACAAAGTGTATCAAAATAAAAAGATGCACAAAGTGCGCAAAAAAAAAAGAGAGGGGCGCAATGTTCGCTAAAGTTATTATAATGGGTACAAAGTGGACCCAAAATGAATAAGTAAATGGCCTTCCTTTCAGAAAACTAATGTCCCATGATTTGTTTAATACTTGGGTTTAAAAATTATGATTTTTGAATTCATTATTATGCATGGATATTCTATTAGATATAAAATATTCTACATACAAGAAGATTGAAGAAGATTCAATTTCTTTCTCTAATTTAAATATTTTAAACTAGATTTCAATTCAAAAAAACTTATCTAAGAGAGAGAGCCAATTTTACTTGTAGGGAGCTTAATTTGGGTTAACAAATTTTAAATCCCTAATCTTTTTACGTTTAGATAGAGTCAACCCACTTCTTACTAAAATTTCAAATTTGGTCATATATGTCATTTTAACCAGGTCAAAATAATCAAGAGATAAATCTTTCATTCTTAAAAATAATACTCTTACTCTTTGATGAATTTTCTACTCTTTGAAAAATTATATGAATCAGACTTTTCTCAATTAATTAGTGAGTGTTTAGCGCTTCTTAGTGTCTTCACTATCAAGTTTACTTGAATATTCACATTGTTATGTTGAAAATTCATGCATGAAAATTTTTGGACCCCAACATTTGATTATAAATCATTCTTAAGGATTGATATGATATTCCCTTGATTGCACTTTCATTCTCTTTTGGATTATGGTTATTTTGGGTTATGGTTGTTTTGCTTAAAAATAACCATTTGACGGGCATTTATTCTTTTAATATCCTATATACCATCATCTCTTATTTCAGAACCACTCTCCCATTCAAGTTATTGGTTTTATTCGCCTGCTTGGGAGCCACTCTTCCATTCAGGTTGTCATTTTTGTGCTTGCTTGTTTGGGAGCCACTCTCCCATTCAAGCGATGATTTTGCTCACTTGTTTGGGAGCCACTCTCCCATTCAAGTTGTTATTTTTGTTCACTTGTTTGGGAGCCACTATCCCATTCAAGTTGTGATCTTTATTCACTTGTTTGGGAGCCACTATCCCATTCAGGTTATTTGTTTTATTCACTTGTTTGGGAGCCACTCTCCCATTCAAGTTGTTTTTTCTGTTCACTTGCTTGGGAACCACTATCCCATTCAAGTTGTTGGTGTTTCTCACTTATTTTGGGAGTCATGCTTCCATTCAAGTTTTATTTCCATTTCTCAGTTGGGTTCATCTCCTTATATCCTTATATATATGATTGTTCTATTGTGTCCTTTCTCATATTGCTGTCATATTAGCTTTGCCTTGATTTTGCATAAGAGTATTCATCTTCATTCCATGCCGTTCCTCTTCCACGGACAGACCCATAGGAGCGATTTTCTATTCGATATCTCTTGTGGATTCCTATGTGTAGGAAGTCCATTTTGCCACTTCATTTCTCTTTCACTCTTTATTTTGTCGTTTCGAATATGGTCAGATAAATATTGAGTTTTCCTCATTCACTTGCGAAAATGGTCAAGTGAATGTTGGATCCTTTTTTTTCTCTTTACCCTGATGTTGCGAATATGGCCAGGCATGTATTAGACTTTTAGGAAGCTCTTTATTCATTGTTGCGAATATGATCATATGAGTATTGAGTTGTTCTCATTCGCCGTTGTGCATATGTTCAGGCGAATGTTGAACTCCTTTTCTTTCACCTTTTGTCTCGCTGTTACGAATATGGCCAGGCAGACATTGGGTTGTCCTCATTCACTATTACGAATATGGTCAAGTAAATATTAGGCTTGCTTCTTTTGTCCCACCATTGAGAATATGGTCAGATGGACATTAGACTTTTGAGAGGGATCATTATTCACTGTTGCGAATATGGTCAGATGGATTTTTAGCCATTCTCATTCGCTGTTGTGATCTTGTCAGGCAAATATTTTGAACTCCCCTTTTTGGTTGGGTGCCCGACAGAGTCCCTAGGAGGCATACTTCACTACCTCTTCATTCCCTCGTATTTTTTATTTCCTGTTTGGGGGTTGTTGAGTTTTTTAGTGACTCTTTGTTTCACCGTTTCGAATAAGGTCAGACAAACATTGAGTTGTCCTCATTCAATGTTATGAATATGATCAGGTGAATGTTGGACTTTCTCTTTGCTGTTGCGAATATGGTCAAGCGGACATTAAACTTTGGGGAAGCTCTTTATTCACTGTTATGAATATAGTTAGGTGGATATTGAGTTATTCTCATTTGTCATTGCGAATGTGATCAGGCAAATGTTGAACTCCCCTTTTCTTTGACCCTTTGTTTAGCCATTTTGAATATGGTCAGGTAAACATTGGGTCATCCTCATCCGCCATTGAGAATATGGTCAGGTGGATATTGGATCACCTTTTTCTTCTGTTCTGCTATTTCTATTTGGTCAGGCAGACAGTTGATTTCTTTCTTACTCCTTCTTGATGTTTCAAATATGAACAAGCAAGCATTGAGTTGTCCCCATTCACTATTTCAATATGGTCAGGTGAATGTGAGACCTTTCTTTCTTCTTCTGTTCTGCTGTTTTGATTTGGTTAGGTAGACAGTTGATTTCTTTCTTACTCTTGCTCGCTGTTTCGAATATGGTCAAGCAAGAATTGAGTTTTCCCCATTTGCTATTGCAATCTAGTCAGGTGGATTTGGGATCCATTTTCCTTTCTTTATTATGCTATTATAATGTGGTCATGTAGATAAATGATTTCCTTATCCTCTTCATATCACCTTGGCGGATGTGTTGGGTGATTGTCGAGTGTTTCCTTATCCTCTTTGTATCACCTCAATATATGCGCCGAGTGATCGTTGAGTGTCTCTTATCTTTTTTTCACCCTCAACCTTCAGTCGAGTGGTGGTTCACTTCCCTAGTGGTTGTTGACTTTTTCTACTAGTTTGGTCTGTTTTGGTTTCTTACTTGCTATTTCGAATATGGTCAAGCGAGCCTTGAGTTTTCTCAGTTCACTATTTCAATCTGGTCAAGTGGATGTGGGACCCCTTTTCCTTTCTCTATTCTGCTGTTGTGATGTGGTCAGGTAGATAGATGATTTCTTTATCTTTGATTATCCTTTCTTATTGTTTTATCTTTGGTCGTTATCCCTTACTATTCTGATCTAATTAAATGATGGTTGAATTCCTTTCTCCTCGCATCACCTTATACATATGCTCCAGGTGATTGTTGAGTCTACTTTAGTTCTTTATGTCACTATTTTAATTCTGCTCATGTGAGCATAGAATCCCTTCCTTCTTCTATTCTGCTGTTCCAGTATGAGTAGACAGATGGTTGAGCTTCTTTTATTAGCTCTCTCTCACTATTCTAGTTTAGTCAAGTGAGCATTGAGTCTTCTTCATTCGTTGTTTGGATTTGGTCAGATGAATGTTAGGTTTCTTTCTCTCTTCTGTCCCACCATGCCTGCGTGATTGTATGATTATTGCATGATTGAGTGATTTATTGAGTGTATGTCATTGTATGATTGTTTGATCTTGAAGTGATCATTGCATTTTGGATTGCTCATTGTATAATTGAGTTATTTTTGCATATTTGGGTTTGTTGCATGATCATATGTGCATTGCATGATTAGATGATAGTTGCATTATTATGTGATCATAATAAAGGTTGTTTGATTATTGTGTAAGTGCATGTCATTGCATAGTTATATGATTGTTAGTGACCATTACATGATCATTTGCTTATTATTATGTGATTTGGTATGATTAGATGTTTATTGTATATTTATCGCATGGTTGCGTGGTTATTATGTGATAGCATGATTATAATATGGCTTACTTATTGCTATGTGATTAGGTGACTATGATATGAATGCGTGATAATTGCTTAGTTATATAATATTATGAGAATGTATGACTATTGCATGATTTGATAATGATATGACTATGACATAAATGTATAATGATTCTATGGTTGTATGATTGTTATGTGATTTGATGGTGATGGCATGATTGAATGATCATCCATCATTATACGCTTTTATGATCACTGTGTGACTGTATGTTCATAGTATGGTGGGACACTTATTGTATGATTGTTGTGTGATTGTATGTTTCTTGATTCTCACTAGTTGATTGTAGGACTGCATTTTCCTAGTGAGTCTCTTTAGCTAGTTGTAGGACTGCATCTTCCTAGTGAGTTTTTTTAGCTAGTTATAGGATTGCATCTTCCTAGTGAGTCTCTTTAGCTAGTTATAGGGTTGCATCTTCCTAGAGATAGGGATGTCAATGCCAACACGTACGGTACACTTATCATTCACCGCACCTGTTGGGGAGGAGTTTGTTGACCTCATTTTTATCCTGATTTACCCTCGAATGTGTTTGATCGTGTTGATCAAGCCTCGCCAAGCTTGATTCAATTCGAATCAGCATTGATTCGAGTTTGATCTATCTTATTTTATTTTATTGAATTAATTTGGTTGAGTCGAGTCGCGCTTAAGCTAGCCTGGATTTAGTCGAATTGTGTTTAATTTGACTTGATTTCAGCCCCATGGTTCTACCTAAATCCTAATCAAAACTTGATTAACTTTCCAAGCCAATTTGAATCCCATGGTTAGATCAAGAAATTTGATCTAACGACTTCGATCCCCCCAAAATACGAACTCTGTCGATGTTGCAGTGCTTAGTTGCATGATACGCTCATTTTAGGAGGAATGCAGTCGTGGATCAGTGGAGAGCAGCAATACAGAGCTTTTCGGTGTATTGGAGTGGGATCAAGAAGGCGAGGAAGAAGATTTGTCTCAAAGGATCACAACTCTCCCGAGGATAAGCTCTCTCATCCGAAGAGAATCAAGGATTCGGTCTCCCCCTCTCTCTCATTTTTTCTCTCTCTACGATTTGAAAACCTCCTTCTCTCTCTCTCTGAGTTTTCACACAAGCCCAAGTGCACCCGACACCCTCTCCCTCTTGCACTCTTATTTTTGAAGATAAAGGGCAATCACCCCGCCCCGCTATCGGTGGCCTTGCTCCAGCCATTCGCCTCCCTCCTCGATCTCCTTCTCTCTAGCGTGGCCGAACCCCACGTCGGCCTCACCAAATTCGAACCCTAGCCCTTGTCCACGCCGGCCACACCGATCCTGAGACCGCCTTCTCTAGCTGAATCCTTCTTCGGCTCGCAGGTATTCCCTTCTCTCTTCTTCTTCCTGCTATTTCTTTATTTTTTCCTCCTTATCTTCGTCTTCTTCCCTTTACCCTTTCTTCTTCTTCCCCTCCTTCTTCTTCTCTAACTATTTCTTCTCCTTCAAAAAAAAAAAAATATGAGATTGCCTTCTTCGGCTCGCAGGTATTCCCTTCTCTCTTCTTCTTCCTGCTATTTCTTTATTTTTTCCTCATATTCGTCTTCTTCCCTTTACCCTTTCTTCTTCTTCCCCTCCTTCTTCTTCTCTAACTATTTCTTCTCCTTCAAAAAAAAAAAAATATGAGATTGAAATTTCTTTGGGTTGTTCTTTTATCCTTATACGTATGTCTTCTTGATGAGGTAATCATTATATGAATCATGAGAATGCTTTTGTGAATCATTTGGAGAGTTTTGATTAATTAGGTGTATATGCCATGCCTTTTGAAGTTACTTTCTTTGGTATGAGCTCTCAAGTATTGCTTACCAAATGTTTGTTGAAATGCCATTTTAAAAAAAATTGTGATGTTTAGATGGTTGTTTCCTTAGCCCAATGCTTTCTGAATAAGTTTGAATGCAAAAATTCCACATCATCTCCCTTTTCTCCCTCTTCCTTGAGAATGTGAGACTAGGAGTGGGCATTGGTGCTAAAAAAAATGAATGATAGTTGGTTTGTTCTCTTGTTATAGTCCATGTCATACAGTGCACTTCAATAAGTAATCTTTCTTTCCTTTTGCATAAGAATATGTGACTAGTATGAGAATTTATGCTATGATTTCAGTATTTTTATTAATCTCATATCATATATGAGAATGTCAAATAACACTTGTTTTGTGATTAGTGAAATATCTATGACTTATTGCTCATGATCATAGACAAAATACAATGTGGAATACAAAGCATTGTAACAAACATATATACTTAAGATTATGAAAGTTCTCTCTTCATCTTGATGAATCATTGTTGGCAAGTATACCTCTTATTGATGATTTGTGATTTGAGTTTGCATTGGAGTATAATTGGTGGGAGTTGACACACATGGCCTTATTTCATGTTATTTATATAAAAGTCCTCTTAAGGGTGTCATGCTCCTAGCGTCTCTTTGGTCGACTTGATGCTCGGCTTATGTGATTTGTAGAGACTTTTCTTTCTTTGAGCCTATATTGTGGAAGTTGGAAATTTATTGGAAAGCAACCACATGTTTTGTCTTGAATTAGTATTGTATTGTGATGATGGCAATGTTATTTGTGCTCGTTTATTTGAGGTAAGACCAAGTAAAACTCACTAATGCTTGCTCTTTCCTTACAAATCTGGTTGTTTGATAATATTTGTGAGCAAGTACTGTTTCGTTATAGACATTTGAGTACAAAATCTGAGAACCTTCTTTAAAAACAAGAACGAGGGATTTGAATGTTGCTTTCCACAATGTTAAGTGCTGGAAATTTTCTTATGGCGTGCTACATAGTGCTGGAATTTATCTGTATAGTGTTATAGAAAGCTGAAATATTTCATCCATAGGTTGCAAAAGTGTTGAATTTTGTTTCTTATTCACTTATACCCATATTCTCTTCTTCTTTTTCTAGAAACGTGTGCAATGGGTTTTGTTCATTCATGATTCAAGAGAGAGGGCTTGGAATTGTATGATACATATAAGAAATTGTTGATTGCCTGAATCATGGTTTAAGATTGCAGAACCTTTTGTGTTGTTGGAAGGGAATAAAGTTGCAATAATTTTCCTTCTCGCAAATTTCATTTGGCATAAGTATTGATTTGGAATAAATAAGTAAGTTGAAAGCTTACAGTTGCAAGGTGGAGTCAATTTGGAAGTCTAGTATTTCTTTCTTTGCACTTGCATCAAGTTCCTATGTGTGCTTTATACTCTAGTAGTGTACATGTATACATGTTAATTGGATAAGAGTTTGGATTTCTTATCTCCTTATGAGTTATTTTGGAAAGCTTTTATGACTTATTTTATGTTGGAAAACCATATGATTTGCTTTATGCGAGAATATTTCATGAGTTGTCTTGTGGTTGGAGGATTTCATGAATATTTGGGAGAATAACTATATTCTGATATTTTATGATTGTGGCTTGTGTTGGGAAGAAGAATGATGTATCATCTCTTTGCATAAAGAAGAACAAATAGTCATTTGAAGTGTTTTGTGAATTTTGGAAAGATAAAACTTTGCCAAACATGCATTAAGTCTCTCATCCTCCCTACCCCTATCTCTTCTCCTTCTACTGGCTTATCTCTTTATATTTTATTTCTTTTACTACTTATGCTTTGAGACGAAATGTGATAAAGCATTTATTTATTACTTTATTTTTGAGAGGTATGGCCTTTATTTTTATCCTTAAAAAGTATATGGTTTCATTGTGATGGCTTTAGTGGAAACACGAAAGGTGATTTGGCATGTGTTTTGTAACTTCTTTTATTACTTTGGGAAGCCTCTTTTCGTACACTTCTTTGGCTACTTGATGATTTTGGATTTGCAGGAGAAATTTTTTATGTTGAAGGTCATTTGTTAGCTTTATACCGTTATTTTGTGAGATAGATTTAGAGGTATGTTTGACATCACATGAGAAATGGGCTTATAATCACATAGAAGATTTCATTTGTTTTATATTTCAATTATCATGGTGCATACCTTTTTCGTTATATATTTTTGTTTGAGCTTTAAGAAGATTTGCGGCATGGTTTATATTTGAAAAGAATTTGGTTTATTTTGCGTTGAGAAAGAGTTATGACTTATCTCATGTCTGATAGATTCATAGTTTGTTTTATGATTAGAAAAACATCATGATTTGTTTTGTGTTAGAAAATCGTGCTTCTTGTATTTCTTTTAGTTGGAAGGCTTTATGAGTTGTTTTGTGATAAATTTTATGAGGCTTTAATGATTTTACCCCACGCTAAAAGAGAAAGCACTTGATCTTTTTATTTATATCAGAAATAGTTTTGGTGGATGATTTGTATAAGGTTTTATGTGTCATTTTACTTAGAAGCTTTCATAAGTCATTTTGGGATTTATAATTTCATGATTAACTTTGTTTTGAGGGGCTCTTTATGTCTTTCTAAAACAAAATGACATTTGGTGTTTGGGTTGTCTTTCTCTTGTTCGGCTTGGCTTCTAAAAGTTGGGTTTGAGAGAACGTGAGTCGGAAGTCTACGTTGGTTTTGTTTTTGGGGGCTTGTTCCCTTTCGCCGGTTTTGAGCTTTATTTAAATAATAGTTTGGTCAGTTATTTTAAATATATCAAGTGCTTTATTTGGAATGTGGGGACATAAAAGGGCATTGAAAATACCTTTTTCCTTATTCGTACCACATCGAATTAGGGAGAAGGTTGTTTTAGAGGCACACTTGGCTTCAAAGAAGTATACCCAACAATAACAATGCCTAAATTCCTTTATTATCTTTTTTTTTTCATTTTTTTTCTTTCTTTTTGGCATTTTATCGTCTTTTTTTTCTTATCGTCTTCCTACAACTTTTTCTTACTTAATATTTTATTTTATTCATAAATCCCTAAGGTTATTGATACATGTACGGATGTCTACAATGGTTAGAAAAATACTTCCTTTTATCTCCTATAACACTAGTGACACCTAAGGATAAAAATTAAGGACCAAGTTAGATAACATAGACTTAGGTTGTATGCTCCCTATAGGATAGAGACATCAAAACATAAAACTTAGTGACACGTTTTCCTAGGTTTAGTGTGTTTCAATATACTAATAATTAACCAACCAAAATTAACCTTAATCCAACCTAAAATGCACTAAAACACCTAATTTTGTATTCAAACCATAACTAACGTTTCGTAACCACTAAAATGTAGAACCTAAGTCAAATTTAAGCAATCTCTTAATTAATCTCTAACCAACCTAAAATTTAAAAGATATAGATTGAGTTAGGAAAGCGAACCTAAACTAAAACCCATTAAGCTAAATGTCTTTTAAAATCCAAAATTCACTAATTCACGTAAAACTCAATCAAACCCTAAGCTAATATTTTAAAACCCATCAACAAACCTCTTAATACATACCAACCACTCCAAAGATGAAGTTTATTGCATGGTCTAGTCCGTGCTGTGGAGCTAAGTGTCTTAAGGAGGCCTGATTCCTCGAGCCTGGTTGCACAACTCCACGAATGGACTTAATGGAGTGACAAAACTTTAAAATTAATTGATTGATGATTTCAATCAAACATCAATCAATAAAAAATCATTTAATCCACTTTTTTCTTTTAATTTACAACCAACTAAATAATTTAAAAAAATTTGTTATCACTAGGTAATCCAGACCTACGAGGCTATTAAGTTAGCCCCAAGGAGGGTGAAATAAACCTCACTGCCTCGGTGAGAAATATAGGTGGTGATCAACTAAATACTAAAACAAAAATTCTTAAAATAAATCTTAAGATATTAACATTTAAATTTAAACTAAAATCTCACTTTGACCTTTAACAAATAAAATACAAATAACTTTAACTAAATTATCCTATATAGGACCTATCCAAAACTACACAGCTTGTCACATACACCCAGACTAGTTTGTTAGGACACAACCTCTAGCCTTAGGTTAGGTCGATATCTTTGTTTTGTTATTCAGTTTTACTACATGCACATGTTATATAAATGTTATCCTTAAATTCCCTGTTTTTAATATTTTCATTTACTTGCTTTTATTTTTGAATGGTATTTACGCTCATTTGCATATTTCTCTTTTATCTTATCTTGCGAGGTACATCGAATCTTAATGGTCAAGAATTAAACGGGATCATTTTCTTAAGAGCTTTTAAGTGGCTGCACCACAAGCTGGAATCATTTACTTAGGAGCTATTAAGTGGCAGCACAACAATCAGGTTTAATTTCTACAACTTAAACTCTTAATTGTATATCGAAACTGTTACACATCACACACATATTGTTGATATATATTCTAACATGTTTAGGTAACTGGTCATAGTTAAATGCACTAATGAAGCTTTGACCCTATAGGTCAAAGCTAGCCCCCCTTCTGCGAGCCATAGAGACCCTTATAGTCACCTTAGGCCTGTAGAGTAGGCCCACCCATTTATGTTATATGCTTCGTTGTTTTTCCCACATGAAGTGGGCACCGCTAGGATGTTCAATTTTATGTCAGTTTTGGGTATGATACCCCCCCCCCCCCCTTCTGTGAGCCTTAGAGACTATTAAGGTCATTTAGGCTTGTAGAGTAGGCAACTTATTTATGCCATGGGCATTGTTATTTTCCCACACGAAGTGGGTATCATTGTTTTCCCACACGAAGTGGGTATCATTGTTTTCCCACACGAAGTGGGCATCGTTTTGATGGATTTTTGTTGTGATGTAATGCGGGTACCTTGCCTGGAGGGTACCCTTAGTGTGTTTATTTATTATTATTATTATTTTTTTATACTCTAGATGTCATACATGCATTTTTATATACTTTATTTCACAGTGCATCTTACTTACATGCATGCATTACATCAGTAGACCTAGGAATATTTTGTATCTATTTCATGCATCATACATGACGCTAGGTATATTCCCTTGCATATTATAGAGTCTATGATTTAAATCTTTTAAACTATAAATCTTTGATTCCTTAGGATAGAGCTCACTTATCATACATACATATAGGGTGATTGATTGTGTTTAGGATGTTAGCTGGCAGCTCACTCTAGGCAAATATAAGCCCAGGTTGTACACCCCTCAGTGTGTCTTTTCACTTATGGTCTTTTTTTAAGTCTATCATTTCACTTAGGATAGAAAATCCAATCTTTGATCTTCTAAACTCAAAATTTTAATAATATCTATATTCATTTAAGAAAGTTTAATCATCATTAAAGGTAAATAGAAGAGACATTGGAATAGAACTTCATAATTTCTTTCTCTGTGCACAAAATTAAGAAGAGAATAATACAACACCCTTAATCGAGAGTTTTTCTAGGTCAAGGCCTAGGATGTAATTAACTACGGGAGCTTGTGACCGTGGGAGACCAATCCCCACATTAAATAAATCCCATTCGAGCTGATGTATCTAATGGCGAAAATCTCATGAAATTTTGGCTTATATATATTATTATCCATCGAGACGTGTAGGTGAAAGTCGCTATCCTCTATGGATAATCATATGTATAACTCCATCTGCTCTTCCATTGGCCTACTTGTGTCGAGTGTATAGGCCTACGACCATTTTTTCCTATGGGATAGTGTGGTCATACTCTTTGCATTCGATCCCCACAAGCAGAATCCTTTCGGACACTCACAATCGCATAAAAAAGATGGAATAATCTCAGAATGAAATCCTTCAACTCCTACGAGAGACTCGGTGGTCGTCACAACACCACAAGAAGAAATTCTTTTGCCTCGAGACCTACCTGGGTCAAAGTGTTTAACCCAAATATCTTCATGTCGAGATTCCTCTTCCTCCACCAAGGATGCATCCTTTGACACATCAAGACAATGAGCTTGAAGAAATAATAGGCTCTACTCATCCTTCACGCATAGGTGTCTAACCTCTCATTCCTCCAGATGTCCCCAAGGACTTAGCCCAATAACACATTGCTGAACTCCCCCACAATGCCCTACATTATGAACTCCAAAGATTAGTCCAAAAAGAGTTCTCTGTGGGAGGTATAAGAAAATCCCTTCTTTAGTGGAACTTATAGGAGTCATGAACCCTAATTGAAGCCATCATTCAATACCTCATTCCTATAGGATTTAAACTACCGAACATTGATTCCTATAATAGGACTTCTGACCCTTAAAAGCATATCGATCACTATAGAACCATTATGCATATTCAATGACCTCGGATGCACACCTATGTCAAATATTTCTTGGTACCATCAAAGAGCAAGCTTGTATGTGGTTCTACTTGCTTCTAGCTAGAACTATTCCTTCATTTATCAAGTTAGCTAAATTAGTTGTCAAATAATTTGTCGCTAATCAAAAAATTATTAAGGACTCTTCCAATCTCTCGTGGATCCACCAGAATGTAGGAAAGTCACTCAAAGAATACTTCTAAAGGTTCTCTATCAAGGCCTGACAAATTTCAGGGGTAGATACTGAGTTGCTAATAGGAGTTTTCCTTGGTGGGCTTTATCCTAGCCCTTTTTATTTAGCACTCATGTGAGACACTGTACATTAATATGCTAACTTAATTCATTGCGTGGAGGCCCAAATCTTGATTAATGAAGTTATCAATGATCATAAAAAGTAATTTGAACAAATAATTAGGAAACATAAAAATGCACCAAGGATGGATGATTCACTATCTCATTGAAAGAAGCAAGGGGAAATAACTTATACCCTCAACCTTCACAGTCTCGACAGGGCCTTGACTAGAAAAGGAGCATACACCTCTTAATACGCCTCGAGAAAATATCTTAATGATCATCCTAGATGAAGAGAATATTAAGTGGCCAAATCCCTTAAAGACAAACTCAGGAAATTAGGAGCTATACTGCCACTTCCACCATAATGGTGAACACACAATTGATGCATGTAAGCAGCTTTAAGAGAAAATCAAGAGACTAATTTGACAAGGCTAACTTAGTCGGTTCATAGTAAACCCACCCCAATCATAAGGACACTTCTCCTACTATGGGGCAACCGACACAAAGATAGTCGCAAAATAATTGCTAAATGGTTGAAGAGATCGAGACCATCACTAGGGGCCCGCTATTATCCAACCAAGTCTTACTTAGGGTGAATGAGGAGCCATCACAAAAAAAGGTTCATGTTGACCACTATATTACTTTTGATGATGCTAATCTAGAGGGCATTTAGACCTCTTATCAGGATTCACTTGTAATTAATACGGGGATTGGTGACCCATGCTTTACTTTTAAAAGGATTTTAGTTGCAAATTGGAGCTCAGTGGATATCATGTTCTACTCCACCTTCCTTAGTATAAGCATTATTATGGAAAAGCTCAAGCTAGCTGTAGGACCACTATATGGGTTTGAAAATTGACTCGTATGGGTAGAAGGGAGGATTAGCCTCCAGTAACACTTAGGGAATTCCCCTGGAAGGCTACTCATCCAATCAAATTCATTATAGTAAGTTTAGAATCATCTTATAATGCTATTTTTGGGAGACCACTACAGTAAATTTTTAGAGCTATTCCCTCCATTCTGCATCTCAAGATGAAGTTTTTAAACTCATCTGGGATTGGAATGGTGCGTAGAAATCAACAAATAACACAATCATATTATTAAAGATAGGCTCAACCATGCCCATTAGTTTCTCTAAGTATTAAGAATTTTGATCTTCCAAATAAAGATATCCCTCAGAGGGCTTCCCCATTGAAGACCTTACATGTATCTCCATATCAGATGAATACCCTTCAAAAATAGTGCGGGTCAGAAACATACTCTCAAAGGAGGAGAAGAGAGAATACATAGATTTTTTATGTAAAAATTAAGATATTTTTGCATGTAGCGTAGCAGATATGTCAAAAGTCGACTCTAAGATAATTGTACATTCCCTCATAATTGAAGAATAGTTCTTTGCTCCCTCATATTGACCAACTGGTCAATGCCACATCTAGGCACAAAATTATGAGCTTCATGGATGCCTACTCTAGCTAGAATCAGTTAAAGATGGATCCAGTAGATGAGGAGGCAACAGCTTGTAAGACTGATAAAGGACTATATTTTTCTTGGGTCATGCCATTTAGACCCAAGAATGTTGGAGCCATGTATCTGCGCCACATGAATAATGTTTTTAAAGACTTTATAAGGAAAACTATGGAGGTATATGTAGATAATATATTGGTAAAAAGTCATGAAAAATCACAACATATCTTTGCCTTAGAATAATGCTTCTATCTCCTTCGATCCTATAATATACGTCTCAATCCCACCAAGTGCACATTTGGAGTTATCTAAGGAAAAATTCTGGGGTTCATGGTTACACTCCAAGGGATCGAGGAAAATATTGAAAAGATTAGGGCACTAAGAGATATGGTGCCTCCAAAGAATATCAAAGAAGTCCAATGTTGGAACAGAAGAATTACAGCCCTTTCTCGCTTTTTGGCTAGCTAAGGCGATAAATACCTACCCTTCTTCAAGATACTAAGCAGAGCCCATAACTCGGGGTTTCAATGGATAGATGAATGTCAGGAGGCTTTTGAACAACTCTGAATTTATTTGGCCTCACCTCCACTACCTTTAAAGCCAGTGCTAGGAGAAATATTATACATACATACATACATGTATATACATACATACATATATATATACATACATACATATATATATACATACATACATATATATATACAAACATACATATATATATATATATGGCCATCTCTTTGCATGCTATAAACTCAATCTTGATTTGAAAGGAGAATTTTATTCAACATTCCATCTATTATATTAGCAAGGTCCTTTCTGAGATTGAGACATGTTATCCATTGGCAAATAAGATAGATTTGGTGTTAATCTTCTCAACTAGAAAATTATGCTCCTATTTTCAAGCTCATAAGATTGGGGTCTATATAAATCTTACATTAAAAAATATTCTCCCAAATCTAAAGATATATGGAAGATAAATTAAGTGGTCAGTGAAACTGGAAGAGTTTGACATCCATTTTCTTATTATACTTGATATCAAGTTGCAAGTACTTATAGACTTTATGATCAAATGTACCAACCCTGCCTCTGACAAACCACTAGCCATTCATCCTTTTTCACCTTGCCAGATAATATATGTTGATGGAGCCTCTGTAGTCCTAGCGATGGAGCTAGAATCTTATTAATCTCTTCACAATAAGTTACTTTCGAATATGGCTTCATCTAAAGTTTCCTGCTACAAATAATATTGCTAAGTATGAAACTCTCATTGCTAGAATAAAGCTAACCATAGACTATGAAGTTTAGAATTGAGTAGTTCATACTAATTCACAACTCATCATCTCTTAGGTAGAAGGATAATTTGATGCCCATAACCCATGTTTGGCATAATATTATGGCATAATAAGGTCACTTCTTGCCCACATAAAAAGTATCAAATTGTCCATATACTCTAGGAACAAAATGCTCATGCCAATGCTCTCTCAAAGTTCTGTACATTAACAGTATGAGACCTTTTCAAAAGGAGGTATATCGAGGAAATACACTTCTTGAGCATTGAAGGTCCCTAAATTATACAATCTATTGATGAGTTAAGAGAATCCTCTTGGATGGATCCTATCTTATCATTCTTATAAAATGGTGTGCTGCCCGAAGACTTGACAGCTATAATGTGACTTCGAAGGAAAGCATGTAACTTTACTATTATTGGTAGAGAATTATATAAGCGGGCTTTTACCAGGCCATATTTGTAGTGTCTCTCACCATCAGAGGTTGATTATGCACTATGAGAAGTTTATTCAAGCATATGTGGAGAGAATTTAGAAGGAAAAGCACTTCCTCTTAAAATTCTGATGCAAGGGTTCTACTGGCCTACTATAAAGTAAGATGCATTGGAGTTTGTAAAAAAAATATAATAATTACCAATTTCACACCAACCTTACCCATTCATCTGCTATGGAGAACTCACCACTTCAAAGCTCGTGGCCTTTCGCATAATGGGGGATTGATTTAATGGGGCCTTTTCTTATGGCTACCAAATAATAAAAGTTTGTCATCTTGGCCATGGACTATTTTACTAAATTGGTAGAGGCTGAACCCTTAGAGAAACTCACTGAAGCAAATGCTAAACAATTTGTTTGGAAAAATATAATTTGTCATTTTGACATTCTGGCAAAGATTATTACTGATAATGGAAATCAATTTACTGGAAAAGCTTTTATAGCATCTTGCAAGGATCTCTATATCTAATTAGTACACACATCCATGGCCAATCCTTAAATAAATGAACATAATGAGGTTACAAATTAAACTATATTGAAGGGACTGAAATGCTTCTCAGGAAGGCTACGGAGAAATGGGCTGATGAAGTCCCTAATGTCCTCTAGGCCTATCGTACCACCTCTAGGACTCCTATACGAGAAACACCATACAACCTTTACTTTGGTATTGAAGTCATCATCTTGGTAAATATCAAAGTTTTGATCCTTAGAGTGCAAACTTTTAATTTCAACAATAATTATGAGAAACTCCAGAATAACCTAAATTTGCTCCCAAAAGCTAGAGATATAACCTTACTCAAAATTGTTGCTTGCCATCAGAGAGTGGCTTGTCACTATAACCGAAAGGTTAGGCCTCGATGCATCTCCATCAGAGACTTGGTTCTAGACAACCTTGAGGCAGAAGGTAAAGGACCCAAATGCAACAAACTCTCCCCTCTTTAGGAATGCTCTTTTCTAGTAGAAGCTATGATTTAGCCTAGAACTTTCAAGATGAAGGATGCTGATGGAAAGATGCTACCTCAAACCTGGAATACTGAGAATCTTCAAAAATATTATTAGTAGCTATTACTGAAGTTCCCTACTATATAGATTATATATTAAGTATTTTGTGGCTCTTTTGTCTTTTAATCTACATTATATCTTCTTTTCAAGATAAAAAATTTTTGTTTGATCATTAAACAAGGTCATTACAATCCCATAAAATTTAAATCTTACCATTGATTCAAGAAATACACAATATTCATTATATGTCAGTCATTGGATGATCAATTCCAAGGATATTTGATCCAACCTCTTCTATACAAGTTAACATCATTAAGCAATACTTTGAAAAATAATCTCAGAAAGGTCAAATATCCTAGGTGGATATCTGCGTAATTGATCATCCAGGAACATCGACAGGTCATCCTGTACGATTAGTATAAAATAGCCCTATTAACTAGGACGATCACTTATGCTCTATATGATCAGTATAAGTATTTATACATATTGTCTTGTACGATCCTGCAAATATCTAGGATGATTAGTTTAAATATTATATTGCTCATCTAGTATGACCTTAGATGATGGGTGGTGATCTCTATATCATCCTGAAAATATTTTGGGATGTCCAGGACGATCCTCTTGAATGATTAAAATAAATTTATAATTTTTTGTCTTAGATGATAAGAAATCTGAAATTACTAGATGTGACACGAGAGGGGGGGGGGGGGTGAATTGAGAAAAATTATTGCAATGAAAAACCTAAACAGGAGTTCTAATAATATTTTTTTTTTTGTTTTTAAATTTTAACAATAAAAATTTTAATGCGGAAGAAAGTAGTTGAACACAATTTGCAATAATGATTTTTTACTACAATTATCACCAAGCAAATATAATAAAAATAAAGTGAAAGAAAATAAAATAAAAGCTGCAAAGGAAGAAGCACACCAGAGTTTTTATAGTGGTTAGGTCACTTGTCCTATGTCCACTCCTCGGAGTCCTCCACTCTAGGAATTTTACAACAAAAATATAGTTCTCATTTTGCCACCTTGTCAAGACGGAGAAGCCCTCACAAGACTCACTTTCACCAACCCGGTGTTGCGGAGTGCCAAACGCATTTCTCACCCTCCTGGCGATGGCAGCATACATTCTCATTTTTATCCCTCCTGGAGAAGGCAAAGTACCTCAGAGGACATAGATGTAGAAGAGTCTCCCCCTAAGAAAGCCTCCCACAAGATCTTCTTGGGCCACAGGAGTGGCAAAGTGTAGCAAGCTCGGAGCAACCGTGTGATCTCCCTCACACTCTTTCCTCACCAAGCCCACCTTCTTCTTCCTCTCACAAACCCTAAAATCTCCTCTAGAGCTCTCTACCAAGAAAACCCTCTCTAATCACGTTCTTCTCTCTTAGTTTTCTTTAAACATTACTTTTTGAATCTTAAAACGGGCTCCAAAAGCCTTGAAAATTTCCAAAAAGCTGTTACTATCATACAATACGATTCAATATCGTACAGTACGATTAGTAAAAATGAGCTTCATCCTAGTACGATGGTTTACGAACAGGTAAAGTTTTTTGAATAAATTCATATAGTATGGTATAAACTCATACAATACAATATGGAAAACACTTTTGTTCATACAGAACTATAGTCGGGACGATTAAAACCCATCTATATACATCATATGATACGACTTGTTAAGAGAGTTGCTTTTTGCATGTTTTACATTATTGCAACTTATGTAGTTTTGATGATTCTAAATATTATTGTTTTAAGTTTTGTTATCTCCTAAAACTTTTTGGAAGATTTGTGTTGCTGTTATGTGGACTAACATTTCAGAACAATCAAACTCCAGACTAATGAAGACTTCAAATCAAATTCAGCATAAGATAGTTTGTAAATTGAAGCTTGTACTTTTCTTTGAATTGCGTTTGAGAGGGAGTGATTGTAATTGAGTAAATAAGCACACACACACACACTTGGGTAAATCTTTAAAAGATTTACACTTATCGTACGGGATGAACTCAGTTCGAATGGGACGATCAAGTCAGTTATCCCCTCGGAAGAGCAATGGAATGAACAGGAAGTGAAATTTTTTTTTCTAAGTCCTGATCGTCCAGATGAAATTCGATATTCATTCCTGGATGAACTCCTCTAGATTCTCACTTTATATTGTTCATCCAGACGAAATGCATGAATCATCCCTGGACGAAATCCTCTAGATTTCTATTTTGTTCTGTTCATCCAGACGAAGTTCAAAGTTCATCCCTGGATGAACTCCTATGGATTCTCACTTTACACTATTCATCTAGATGAAATGCATGAATCGTCCCTAGACGAAATCCTCTGAATTTCCATTTTGTTATATTCGTCCAGACGAAGTTCATAGTTCGTCTCTTGACAAACTCCTCTGGACATTGAGTTTAAACTTATCATCGAGACAAAACATTCTACTCATCTTTGGATGAAGTCCTCTGGACAAAATTCATCTAAGATGAACCTACATTCATCCCAGGAAGAATTACACCGACTCTTAAAATTTTGGCAACTTTCTGCAGTTGTCGGAACCGACCTATGGTATAACCGTTTGTACTTGATGAACTTAGTTCATACGGGATGATGATCGGGTATGAAGTCAGTTCGTACCAATATACATTAGGATTGTTTCCAAGTGATTTATGTAAGATCGTCCAGGATGATCCACTATCATACGGGGCGATCCACTGCTTAAAAACTTGAACTTAAGCAGTTTTTGGATGATTTTTTGTGTCTTTCCTATATAAAGTCAAATATAAACTGCCACTTAATCTTTTTGCCTACAGATCTTTATGCCTACTAAAAGGAGAGTCTAGGAGAGAGTGTGAGAGAGTGTTTGAAGGATGATTCTTACTATTGGAACGTGAAGGTTTCACTTGGTACTCAAAGGTAAGAGTCTCTACTTGTGGTTTTTGATTACTTCACTCTTTTCTCTCTTCATTCTAGATTTCTTATGAGAAGATCTGTAAAAGAGATCCAGTTCTCTACCGACATTTGGAGAGTGTGAATAGCTGTAGGGTTCTTTGCCCACACTTGGAGAGTGTAAAAGGATGAAGGGTTCTTTGCCCACACTTGGAGAGTGTGAAAGGATGAAGGGTTCTCTGTACATAATTAGAGAGTGTGAAAGGATTGACGGTTCTCTGCTAACACTGGGAAGAGTGTAAAAGGATGACGGTTCTCTTTCGCACCGGGTAGTGGTGGAAGAGAGTTTTGTAAAGGATTCTCCGCCTTGCTGTGGGTGCAAAAGGAGAGTCACTAGTGGTATTAGTGCAATACTCGGAGGGTGCCTCTGGGGAGTGGATGTAGGCCTTGTTTTGATCGAACCATTATAAATCTTGTGCGTTTTTATTTTCAGCTGCCTTTTAATTTTTATTGTTTTAACTTGTGGTTGAAAAATCTTTCTTTAAAATTCACTAAAGTTAATTCTCAATTTTAAATTTTTAAAAGAGGGATTAATTTTTTAATTACCAATTTACCCCCCCCCCTCTTGGTTAGCCGCTGGGATATAAGCTTAGGTTTAATAACCTACTTCATATTGAATAAGTTTCAACAAATGGTACTAGAGCATCATTTCAAAATCATAAGTTTAGACTACTTTTTGATTAACGTAGATGGCAATATTTGAAAACCCAAATACACCTGAGAGTTACTCTATAACTAGACCTCCATTGTTCGACAATATTCCTTTTGATTTTGGGAAAACATGCATGTCTATATTTTTACAGTCACTTGATTACCATATGTGGATCTTAGTTCAAGAAGGGTATACAAAACCAAGTAGACTAGTTGTCGGAGTTACAATTGAAACACCTTTTGTGGATTAGACAGTAGAAGAACATGACTTAGCATAACTAAATGCCAAATGATTGAATAGTTTCTTTTATGCACTTAAATCAAAAGATTACATGCAGGTTTCTACTTACAAAAGTGGAAAGGACATATGTGATAAAATTTATATAATATATGATGGGACTAATGAGGTTAAATAATCTAGACTTAATATTTTATTGCATGATTATGAATTGTTTCGGCTGAAACTAAATGAATCCATTTTTAATATGTACACAAAATTCAAACAAATAGTCACCTCTTTATATGCATTGGGTAGGGACCTTACGAATGCTGAAATGGTTAATAAGATTATTCGTTATTTACCTATTGCTTATGATGCTAAAATTACTGCAATTATAGAGTCTAAATATCTAAACATTTACTCTATTGACAATCTTCTTAGTTCGCTAATTGCTTACGAGAAAGGAGTTAGTCAAAGAAAGATTGATGCAGGTGAACCACGAAGGGAAAAGAACATAGCACTAAAAGTGGAGGAATCTAAGAGTGAACACTTACAACCTGAGGATGAAGATGACATCTCATTACTGGCCAGATATTTTTTAAGCTTTATGAAGAGGAAGCTGAAGAGACACCAATAATGGAATCGAGGTAAATTTAATAGGAATATCAAGGTTTCAAAAGATGTTATTTAATATGAGTGTAGGAAACCTGGACATATTAAGACATACTGGCCAAAACTCAAAGCCACTCCTAGCAAGGAGAAAGTAGAGGAGAAACTAATTGTGAAGAAGGGCAAGAAAAAATTCCAAAGTGCTTTTTGGGCGGACTCAGCTTCGGACTCGTCAAAGACGGAAAAGAAAGAAGAAGTCACAAATCTGTGCTTAATGGCCGATAATCTTGATCAGTCAGATCAAGAAGAAGTATGTGACTTAACTTATGATGAACTATTTGAAGTTTCTGAACACATGCATGATACATATAGGAAAATGAAGAAAATGCATACTAGTCTGAGCTTAGAATTTGAGGAACTACAAAAAGAACATGAAGTCCTTAGGAAAGATCATGCTTTAATTGATGACAATCACATGAAATTACTTGATGAGTTTGATGACATGAATAAAAATCATGAAAGTTTGAAATCATCTTATGCATAACTTAAAAAAGAAATTAAAAATTTTAAGGATGAATCTGAGAGCAAAATTTATAGAATTAATTATACAAATTAAATTTTGGAAGATATGAATTCATTTAACAAATTAATGATAAAAGCTCTCGAGGATAATAGGATACCCCCTAAACTTGAAGATTTCACTAATCCTATTATGTATCCTAAATTTATGCAATCCTTAAATGGACAAATGAATAGTAGTAGACTTAAGAATCATTTTCCAAAAGTCAAATGTAACAATTATGGATTGATTGGACACATAGCTCACACCTGTAATTTGAAGAAGAAAACTTATTTGGTGTGGAAACCTAAGATTCATAAACCTAGACATATCATACATGCATCTCTTTATAAATTCCCAAAAGGAGATCCCAAACTTGTTTGGGTTCCCAGGTCTAACGTTTAATAATCTTGTAGGGTCGCTCTCACACAAGACCTCATGAGAGCATATGGTACCTGAACAGCAGATGTTTAAAGCATATGACTGGAGATACTGCATAATTCATATCGCTGGAAGCCAGGAGTGGAGGCAAGGTTACACTTGGAGATAACACCACAAGGAAGCTGATTGGGACAGGTATGATTGGAAATATTAAGAATTTTTATATTAAAAATGTGTTATTGGTAGAAGGCTTAAAGCATAATTTGTTAAGTATAAGCCAGTTATGTGATAAAGGATATTGTGCAAAAATTTTTCCTTCTAGCAGTATTTTAAGCCTAAATGGAAATGATGTTTTAAATGGTAAAAGGGTAAACAATGTTTATATGCTAGAATTGAATTGCATTCAATCTCCTACTACATTTTATTTAAAAAATTATTTCTGATGAGTCATGACTTTGGCATAGGAGACTTTATCATTCTAGCATGAGAAATTTTAGGAGGATTATCCAAAAGAACTGAGTGAGAGATATACCAAAACTAGACTTTACTAAGGACCACATTTGTGATGCATGTTAATTAGGAAAATAAGTGAAGTCCTCTTTTCAGTCCAATAAGGATATTAGAACTAGTAAACCATTTGAGATTTTGCATATGAATCTTTTTGGACCAGTTGGAACTATAAGTCTAGGAGGGAAGGTATACAGATTTGTGATTTTGGATGATTACTCAAGATTTACATGGGTTAGATCTCTATTTCATAAGAGTGAATCATTTGAGGAATTTAGAAATTTTTCAACTTGGATTCAAAGAAAGCTAGGGTGTGAAATTATGACTATACAAAGTGAGCATGGAAGAGAATTTGAAAATAAAAGATTTAAGGATTTTTATAAGGATAAAAGAATTGATGACAACTTTTTTGCACCTAGAACCCCTCAGCAGAATGGGATAGTCGAAAGGAAAAATAGAATATTAATAGAAGCCGCGAGCAATATTGGAAGAATACTCACTTCCTAAATATTTTTGGGCTAAGGTGGTTAGCACTGCATGTTATATTCTGAATAGGGTAAATGTGAGATCTAAATTAAATAAAACACCTTATGAGTTGCTAAAAGGTAGAACACCTAATTTGTCTCATTTGCATATTTTTGGTTGCAAGATGTTTATTCATAATAATGGAAAATCTACTTTAGAAAAATTTGATCCAAAATTAGATAAAGGAATTTTTGTTGGATACTTAAGTGTTAAAAAATCTTATAGAGTATTCAATAGAAGAACTTTGGTAATTGTAGAGACCACACATGTTGTTTTTTATGAATCTGGAATATTGAAAGATCCAAATGTTGTAGAAGAAGAGATTGAGGATAACTTCCAAAAGATTGATAAAATGAATTTGGAAGAAAATTTTAAAGAAAATACAGAAGAAAATTTGGAGATAGAAAACCCTTTGCCTAGAGATTTGAGATTTTCTAAAAACCACCCAAAGGAGTTGATAATTAGTGAACCTAGTGAGGGTGTAAAGACTAGGCGTGGATTAAATAAATAAGTCAATCATTCAGCCTTTATTTCAACTGTAGAACCCACAAATATTGATCAGGCACTTTCAGATGAGTTTTGCATTTTGGCCATCCAAGAAGAGTTAAATTAATTTGTAAGAAATAAAGTTTGAAAATTAACTACAAGGCCAAAGGATCAAAGTTTAGTTGGAACTAAGTGGGTATTCAAAGATAAAATGAATGACTCAGGAGTAGTCATTAAAAATGAGGCTAGATTAGTTGTAAAGGGGTACAATCAGATTGAAGGAATTGATTTTGAGGAGACTTTTGCTCCTGTAGCTAGACTTGAAGTAATTAGAGTTTTGTTAGCCTTTGTTTGATTTAGAGGATTTAAACTGTACCAAATGAATGTAAAAAGTGCCTTTTTAAATGGGATAATTCAGGAGAATGTTTTTGTAGAACAACTTCCAGGTTTTGAAAATTCTAAATATCCAAATCATGTTTTCAAATTAAAAAAGGCATTATATGGATTACAACAAGCACCTAGAGCTTGGTATGAGAGATTGAGCACCTTCCTACTTGAAAGATCATTCAAAAAAGAAAGTGTGGATACAACTCTCTTTTTGAAGAGATTTGGAAAGAAAATACTCATTGTAAAAATTTATGTGGATGACATCATCTTTGAATCTTCAAATAAAAATCTTTGTGATGATTTTTCCAAAATAATGAGTAGTGATTATGAAATGAGTCTAATGGGAGATTTAAGCTACTTTCTAAGCTTTAGCATTAAGCAAATTAAAGAGGGTACATTTCTTAGTCAGTCAAAGTATGTTAAGGATATCCTCAAAAAGTATGAAATGGACAATTCTAACCTGTTAGTACACCTATGAGTTCCTTAGTTCAGTTGGATAAGGACCCTAAGGGAAAATCTGTTGATCAAAAGAAATTTAGAGGGATTATTAGATCTTTGCTTTACTTAACAGCTAGCCGACCCGATATCATATTTAGTATTTATTTGTGTGCTAGATTTTAATCTTATCCAAAAGAATCACATTTGACAGCAATAAAAAGGATTTTAAGATATATGTTAGGAACTCACAACTTAGGAATTTGGTATCCTAAGTTTTGCTCTTCATTTGAAATAATTGGTTATTCAGATTCTAATTTTGCAGGTTGTAGGGTGGATAGAAAGAGTACTTCTGGAACATGTCAGTTCATTGGAAATTCTTTAGTCTCTTGGTCCAGTAGAAAGCAAAATTCAGCAGCCCTATCCTTTGCAGAAGCTGAATACATTGCATTAGGAAGTTGTGTGGCACAAGTACTTTGGTTGAAACAATAGTTTCTTGATTTAGAATTAATTATAAGCACTATTCCAATTTATTGTGATAAGACTAGTGTTATTTATATTTCTAAAAATCCTATTCAACATTCAAGAACCAAACATTTAGAAATCATGCATCATTTCATAAGGGATCATGTATCCAAAGAAGAAATTGAACTCACTCATATTTCTACTGAAAATCAACTTGCAGATATTTTTACAAAACCCTTAGCCTTTGATACTTTCAGTGCATTAAGAATAAGGCTTGGTGTGATCGATTTGAATGCTTAATTAAAATGTTTTTGCAACATTAATGTGTGTTTTAGTTAGTATTTTTTATGTGTATCCTTGTGTTTGTGATCTTTTCTTATTTTGATTTTGTGCTTTCATTTTTCTATTTGTGTTTTTGTTATGTTTGTATTTTAGTTTTGATTGAGTGCAAGTTTAAAAAAAAAACTTGAGTGAAAATCGTCCAGGATGAAAATATTTTCGTACAGGATGAATTGTGTAGTGCGTCAAACTGACAGATTTAAACCGTTTGTGTGCAGTGTTTCAGTTTCAGTTTTCACTTTGTATGTATGATCGTCAAGGATGAAATTTTTTCAAACGTCAGGACGATTGAATGACAGTTAAATAGATAAGGTCATTTTTAATACTATATTCGTACGTACAAAACTTTGGTTCGTCCGGACGAACACATGGCAGTTTGATGTGGGGGATGGTTTTAACTGCCATTAAAACGATCATAAATTTCTGATTGTCTGGGACAAACATGTGTTCATTTGTACGATCGTTTGGTTAAAAGTTTGTATGAAAGGACGGTTCGTAAGTTGTGTGATTATGAAAAGCTATTTTATTTTGGACTTATTCGTTCATTCATACGAAATTTATTCATATGGGATGATCTGAATTTTGTACGGGACAAAAGTAATTTCGTCTGTACGAACAGTCATATTTCAATAAATTGTTGGGCTTTTGAACTCAATAGTCATTACTCACACTTCCCTTTCAAAACCTTTCTTCCTTTGGATCTTTTCAATGCAAGTTCAAGCAAACGACAAAAGATTCTAGGCAAGGGTCCACCCAGAATCTCTTCCGATAACTTTACGTCCAAACCCAATGAAGAGTCTTTTCCCAGATTTGTGTCTGCTAAGATCACACCCTCTAGAGTCCTCCTTCAGGAACAATTAACCTTTAAGGTAATGAACTTGTTTTCCTCTACTTAATTTGGTTTCATCCTCACCTTAGTCCATTTCTTTAATAAAGAAACCTTTCACTATTTCCTGGCAAACATGTCTTTTAACTCCGACCATTCTGTCATCAAGTCCTTTGTTTTTAAAAAGAAAATAGAGATCACCAAGGCTGACCTAGGTATCTTTTTGAACTTAAGAACAGAAGGAATTAGAGCACACACCATGACCACCACTTCTATTTTTGATTGGACTGAAATTAATCGAGTGATTAGAGAAGTTAGTTTTAAGGACCATTTGCCTAAGGTAGTGACTCTAGTTCGCGATGCTCGTATCATCCAGCATGTTCTTAGAACTTTTATAATTCCTAAAACTGGTGATAGATTCAACCTTACTCCTTTTATTTCTACTATTACCTACTTGATTATGACCAAACAACCAATAGAAGAGGCCCAACTCTTAATTAACTATATTTATGGACTTTGTGAAATTGCTCATGTCGCCCATAAAAGAAAGAAGAACGTTGCCTTAGGACATCTAGTTGCCTACATTCTAGAGAAGAAGTACAATTTGGTTCATCCAGACCAAGAATTTGAAGAACTGCTCTACTACAATGACGGATCCTTTAGAGCAATCTTAAATTCTATGAATCATGTTGATTTGCCTAAATTTGATTATATTTATAAAATTTATTTCAATCACTTTCAAGTATCAATTATCACAGGATTATCATATGACTGCTTACATTTCTTGTCTTTTTCTTCTTCTCTTTTTGCTGTTTTCAAAAAGGGGGAGAAAATATTATTCGTATCTTTGTTCTGTATCATATTTTTGCTGTATCGTATTTTTCTGTTGTATTAAACAAAAGATAAAATTATTGTGCAATGCCTTCTATTTTCATATGTTCATCAGTTCAGGGGGCGATTAGAAGATTCTTAGAATTTGAAATTTATACAAATAATAATTATTTTGCCATCATAAAAAAGGTGGAGATTGTTAAGAGAGTTGCTATTTGCATGTTTTACATTCTTGCAACTTGTATAGTTTTGATGATTCTAAATATTACTGTTTTAAGTTTTGTTATCTCCTAAAACTTTTTGGAAGATTTGTGTTTCTCTTATGTAGACTAATATTTTAGGAAAATCGAACTCCAGACTAACGAAGACTTCAAATCAAATTCAGCATGAGATAGTTTGTAAATTGAAGCTTGTACTTTTCTTTGAATTGAGTTTGAGAGGGAGTGATTGTAATTGAGTAAATAAGCACACACACACACACACACACTTGTGGAAATCTTTAAAAAATTTATACTGGTCGTACGGGACAATCAAATTAGTTATCCCCTCAGAAGAGCATTGGAACAAACTGGAAGTGAGAAAATTTTTTCTAAGTCCTGATTGTTTAGACAAAATTCCATATTCATCCCTGGACGAACTCCTCTGGATTCTCACTTTACACTATTCGTCCAAAAGAAATACATGAATCATTCCTAGACTAAATCCTCTAGATTTTCATTTTGTTCTATTCATCCAGACGAAGTTCATAGTTTGTCCCTGGACGAACTCCTTTGGATTCTCAGTTAACACTGTTCATCTAGACGAAATGCATGAATCATCCCTGGATGAAATCCTTTGGATATCCATTTTATTCTGTTCATCCAGATGAAGTTCATAGTTCATCCCTGGACGAACTCCTCTGGATATTGAGTTTAAACTAATCGTCGAGATGAAACATTCTACTCATCTTTGGACGAAGTCCTCTGGACAAAATTCATCCAAGAAGAACCTACATTCATCCCACGATGAAATGCACCGACTCTTGAAATTTTGGCAACTTCCTGCAATTGTCAGAACCGACCTATGGTATAACAGTTCGTACCAGACAAACTTAGTTCGTACAGGACGATGATCGGGTATGAAGTTAGTTCGTGCCAATGTACATTAGGTTCGTTTCCAAGTGATTTAAGTAACATCGTCCAAGATAATCCATGATCGTATGGGACTATCCACGATCATACGGGACGATCCACTGCTTAAAAACTTGAATTTCAGCAGTTTTTGGACAGTTTTTTGTGTCTTTCCTATATAAAGTCAAATATAAACTGCCACTTAATCTTTTTGCCTACAGATCTTTGTGCCTACTGAAAGGAGAGTCTAGGAGAGAGTGTGAGAGAGTGTTTGAAGGATGATTCTTACTATTGGAACGTGAAGGTTTCACTTGGTACTCAAAGGTAAGAGTCTCTACTTGTGGTTTTTGATTACTTCACTCTTTTCTCTCTTCATTCTAGATTTCTTATGAGAAGATCTGTAAAAGAGATCCAGTTCTCTACCGACATTTGGAGAGTGTGAATAGCTGTAGGGTTCTCTGCCCACACTTGGAGAGTGTAAAAGGATGAAGGGTTCTCTGCCCACACTTGGAGAGTGTGAAAGGACGAAGGGTTCTCTGTACATAATTAGAGAGTGTGAAAGGACTGACGGTTCTCTGCTAACACTGGGAAGAGTGTAAAAGGATGACGGTTCTCTGTCGCACCGGGTAGTGGTGGAAGAGAGTTTTGTAAAGGATTCTCCGCCTTGCTGTGGGTGCAAAAGGAGAGTCACTAGTGGTATTAGTGCAATACTCGGAGGGTGCCTCTGGGAGTGGATGTAGGCCTTGTTTTGATCGAACCATTATAAATCTTGTGCTTTTTTATTTTCAGCTGCCTTTAATTTTTATTGTTTTAACTTGTGGTTGAAAAATCTCTTTCTTTAAAATTCACTAAAGTTAATTCTCAATTTTAAATTTTTAAAAGAGGGATTAATTTTTTAATTACCAATTCACCCCTTCTTGGTTAGCCGTTGGGAGATAAGCTTAGGTTTAACAACCTAATTCATATTGAACAAGTTTCAACACGACCAACTTCTTATAGTATGATTAGTCAAAATGAAGGTATCGTCTTAGACAGAGTTTGGGATGATCAAATATCATCTCAGTACATCGTAGGGTATGATATACTTTGTATAGTATGATTAGGCAAAATCAAGGGATAGTCCAGGATGAACCCCGGGACAATAAAAAATAGCATCGGTTCATCGAATAATATGAACTGGTTCATACAGTACGATTACCAATCAGAGATTAATCCTTGATTTATTCCACAAATCACGGGTTAATTTAAGTACGTATTCAAAAAAATTCATTCTGTGCGAATCACGTTGTACAGTACAAATGATATATAAAACTTACTTAAACTAATCTAATGGCTAGGGTTTTGGATTAGTAATACTTCGTACAGTATGATATAAATCGTACAATATGACTTGTTCACAGAAATAGATTTTAGCCGGATCAGATCATACAATACGATATAAACTCGTACAGTATGATATAAACTCTTACAGTACGATTAATAGAAAAAAATCTACATTTTAAAAACCATCTCCCCCTATGTGTGTGAATGATTTCTCAAATTTACATGCAATTTATAGCGAGACTCAAGAAAAGAGAAAATAAAATAAATAAAAAATTACAATATTATAAACTCACACTCCTACTCTACCCAGTCTTGAGTCTTCTTGTTATCCTAAGTAACTTGTGATCTTCCTGAAATGTTAGTACTCATAAACAACATTAGAAATAAAAGACATTCAATGAATAATAAATTAGACGACATTATTTGTCATCATTAAAATCTCAAACTAGGGGTCATGGATTACAAAAATCTCGCTCTTTTTTATGATGTCAAATAATGTTTCATGGCCTTAGTTTTTTTTTTTTAAATTAAAACAACAGGAAATAGACAGAAAAATAAAAAATGCATTTAAGTAAAACTAAGCAAAAATACATAAGCAAGATAACTGATTATAACAGGACTTCTCCCCCTTTTGACATCACCAAAAAGAGGAGATAGAAACAACACTAAGAAAGAACATAATCTAAATAGATACACTTCAGAATGGAGGATCCTGATCACTTGGAGGTGGAGGTGGGTGTTGTTGGAAATACTGAAGGATAGTGTCGAAGCAATGATCAATCTATGTGATGCGTTCCCCAAACCACCGTATTTCTTCCTCCTGTTGTTGATGTTGTTATTGTATTTGTGTGTCAAGATGACTCTGAAGTTGGTTGAAGCGTTCGACCAAATCATCATAAGGGTAGGTTGGTGCAGGTGCTCGTGGAGGTGCATATCTTCTTGGTTGAACAGGAGCTGTTATTGGGGTAGCTTTTCCTACTTCTTCATCAAAGTCAGGTTCATCCGGCTTTGGCCCCCGATGAAACAAAATACAGAAGAAGGCATCCGCATAGAAAATAGGTAGGTTGTTGGGTTCACCGGGATAGGTTAACTGATATTTATTTTGAAGAATGTACCCTATAAGGTGGCCAAGGGCTATATTTTGTTTTCTACGGGTGGTTGGGAGGAGAATTAAGGTCATATTATGAATGTAATCAATAATCAAATATGCCTCATCAAATTTGGTGTTGGACATGATAAGATAGGTAGTGACATATAAACTTGGGGTCACACGAATTCGATTGTCAGGTTTGGGTACTATTGAGGTTCTAAGTATGTGTTGAACAATTCTGGCATTTTGATTGAGGGATTGAACGAGTGGTTGGTGTTGGTAGAAGGCAAAATTCCTAAGAACTAAGTTCGCAACACTCCAATCAAATTCATCAGTAAGAAAGGACTTAACTCTAGGACCGTCAGTGGAGAGTCCAATGTACTGGGCTAGGTCTGCTCTAGTGATCTCAACATGTTGTTGGCAGAAAAAAGAGGTGAGGGTATGGTTTTCATTGTTGATTTTGAGGTTGGCTAGACATTTGAAAAGGAGTTCTAAATTGTATGGAAAGGTTAGAGTAAGAAGGAATTACAGAGTGGTGGAGGTGAATAGAGTCATTACCTCAAAATTTAGTGCATCTTTGTTTAACATTTGAGATGGTGTAATTTTGTAGGCCTTATACTTGCGATAGGCTACTTCATTGTCGGTATTCAGGAAATGGTCACTGGGTCGGCATGAGGAAGACGAGCTTCCAACGACTAGACGACTCCACTTGCTATAGTTCGATATTTTTGGGAAGGCAAGTAGACTAAGTGAAGGGGAAGAAGTGAGTAAAAAGATCTGCCAATGAAGCCAATTTATAGAATGTTTCATACATCGTACAGTACGATATGGTATCATATAGTACGATGGGGTAATAATTGTTGTATGACCAATTAGTCCAGAAAAAGGTGGCCAAATCATACAGTACGATTGGTATCGTACAATACGATCCTGAGGATTTTGATTATCTCGAGGGTTGTTAGTATGACCCTTGGTGAAAAGTTTCATACAGTACGAACAGGTTTTCGTACAGTACGACAATGACATTATATCATAACAACCACTTTTAAGTCGTCCTCATCGATTTCACTGATATGGATCATACAGTACGAAGAGGAGATATCATACAGTACGATCACCAATAATATCATACCAAACTGAGTAAATTTGTCCTAATCCATTCGATGATGTGGATCATATAGCTCGAAGAGTGATATCGTATAGTATGATGATCAATGTTGTCGTACCAAATAAATTCAATGAACTGTCACCTATATCGTATAGTATGATGGGTATCGTATAGTACGATGAACAGAGATGAAATTCATATCCGAGTTATGGTTTGTATAGAATTAGATATATAGTATAGTACGATAGTGGATCGTACAGTACGATAAGGAAATTGTCAATTGTCGAGTGTTTGTGTAGTGAGTGTGTGATGATCAAGAAAAGCCTTATAAGAGATTTTTTTATTTTTTTTTATTTTATGCATTAATGTCTATCACACCTATTCTCCTCCTCAAAGTGCTAAAGGTGTCGCATGCTAGTGTTTTTGTGAATATGTCTGCCAATTGATCTCCTACAGCAATGTGATGAAATTTTATATCTCCTTTAGCCACATAATCTCTTATAAAATGGTGTCTAATGTCTATATGTTTTGTTTGAGAGTGTTGAATTGGATTTTTAGAGATGCATATTGCACTTGTGTTATCGCACATGATTGAGATGATTCCTACAGGTAATCCAAGATCAAGAATTTATTGTTTCAACCATAGTACTTGTGCAACATAGCTTCATATTACAATACATTCTGCCTCGGCTGTGGAGAGGGCTATCGAATTTTGCTTCTTACTGTACCAAGAAACTAATGATTGTCCTACGAATTGACAGGTACCAGAGGTGCTTTTTCTATCTATCATTCATCCTGTAAAATCAGAATATGAGTATCCTAAGATTTCAAAGGAAGTGATGTGCTTGGGATACCAAATTCCTAAGTTTGGGTTGCCTAGTAGATATCCAAGAATTCTCTTGACCAAAGTTAAGTGAGACTCTTTAAAATCAGCTTGAAAATGGGCACAAAGGAACACACTAAATATTATGTCCGGTCTACTGGCAGTCAGGTAAAGGAGAGATCCGATCATTCGTCTATATTTTTTCTGGTCTACTAATTTTTCATTCGGATATTTGTCTAATTGAATTGTTGAGCTCATTGGAGTAATCATGGGTTTAATATTATCCATTTCATATCTTTTAGAATATCTTTAATGTATTTTATTTGGCTAAGAAATGTTCTGTTATCTATTTATTTTACACTAAAGCCAAGAAAGTAGTTTAGTTCTCCCATCATGCTCATTTCAAACTCATTACTTATTATTTTGGAGAATTCATCACACAAATTTTTATCTGAAGATCTAAATAAGATGTCATCCACATAAATCTGAACAATGAGAATTTCATCTTTAACCTTTTGTAAGAAGAGTGTAGTGTCCACACTACCCTTTATAAATCCTCTTTCCAGTAAGAATGAGCTAAGTCTTTCATACCAGGCTCTAGGTGCTTGCTTTAGTCCATAAAGTGCCTTTTCTGACATTCATAAAAGCACTATTTACGTCCATTTGATATAGTTTGAAGTTCTTGAAGCAAGTAAAAGCTAAGAGCACTCATATGGCTTCTACTCTAGAAACTGAGGCAAAGGTTTCTTTAAAGTATATTCTCTCAATTTGGTTGTACTCCTTAGCTACTAGTTTGGCTTTATTTCTTATTATTGTTCCTGAATCATTCACCTTATTTTTAAAGACCCATTTTGTTCTAACTACACTCTGTTCTTTAGATCTCTTGACTAATTCCTAAACATCATTCCTGATGAATTGGTTCAGTTCTTCTTATATTGCTAGGATCTAGAATTCATCTCCTAAGGCTTGATCTATACTAGTGGGTTCTATTATAGAGATGAATGCTTAATGACTAACCTCCTTCCTAAGTCCATGCGTAGTTCTTATACCTTCTGAAGGGTCTCCTAAAATTAACTCTTTAGGATGATTAGAAGAATATCTCCATTCTTTAAGCAAATCTTCCTGAGGTTCTACCATTTCTCCTAAGGTCATAGTTTCTACTCCTTGAATTGCCTCTATTTCATCTTCTTTACTTTTAAATTCAGAGGGCTTATTTAATTCATCAAATACTACATGGGTGGACTCTTCTACTACTAAGGTTCTCTTATTAAATATTATTTAGGCCTTACCTACAAATGAATAACCTAAGAAGACACCCTCATCAGACTTGGGATCAAATTCTCCTAAGGGAAGTTTGCCATTAATCAAGATGAAGCACTTGCAACCAAAGATATGTAAGTGTGAGAGATTCGGTGTCTGACCCTTAATGAGTTCATAATGAGTTTTATTCAACTTTGACCTAATGTTCACCCTATTTAAGACATAACATGCCATATTTACTGCTTCTATCAAAAAATATCTAGGAAGGGTGTACTCTACTAATATTGCCCTAGCAGCTTCTACCAAGGTTCTATTCTTCCTTTCTTCTATACCATTTTGCTGAGGTATTCTAGGGGGTGAGAAATTATGCTCTATTCCTATCTCTTGACAAAATTATTCAAATTTTTCATTTTAAAACTCTCCACCATGATCACTATAGATTGTTGAGATTTCACATCCTAATTCCTCAAACGACTCATTCTTATGTGCTAGGAATCTTACCCAAGTGAATCTAGTAAAGTCATATATAATCACAAATCCATAATTTTTCCCATTTAGGCTGGCTGTGCTAACAGGTCCAAATAAGTCCATGTGTAGAATTTTTAATGGCCTAGAGGTGATCACGTCTTTAATTAAATGAAAGGATGATTTGATTTGTTTTCCTAGTTAGCAAGTATCATATAAATGATCCTTAGTTAATTATAACTTAGGTACGCCTCTAACTAGGTTTTTCTGACTAATATTTCTATGTGTTTTCATGCTAGTATGCCATAGTCTCCTGTGCCGTAACCATAAGTCATCTACTATTATTTTTAAGCAAAAAGAGTTTGAACCATCAATTCAATCAAGGTCTAACATGTAAATATTATTCATTCATTTTTCTTCTAAAATAAGTTTGTTATTTAAAATAATCAGATATTTGTTAAAAAGAAATTTTATGTCAAAACCCTTATCACATAGTTGACTAATGCTAAGTAAGTTATTCTTCAAACTCTCAATTAATAAAACATTTTCAATTAAAAAATTCTTAGCAATACCAACAATACCTGAGCCCACCACTTTCCTGGTGGTGTTGTCTCCCAATGTTACTTTGCCTCCAGTCCTGGTTTTTAGTAAAATGAACTTCTTCATGTCTCCAGTCATGTGTCTCGAGTAGCCACTGTCCAGATACCACATGCTCTCACTAGGTATTTTATGAGAGAATCCTTACAATTTCATTCAAGGGTTAGATTTGGGAACCCAAGTGAGTTTGGGTTCCTCCTTATGCTAGCATGAATGAGATGTATGCATTCTATGCTGTGATGGATGCAATTTAGGTCTCCACACCAGGTGTGTCCTATGGTTAATTGTGCATGTGCGGGCTATATGGCCTAGCATGCCACAAGAGAAGCACCTAACATCGAGAAATGGGTTTACTAACCTATGTGAGTGGTGTTGCCTCTTCCTAATGTTTTGTGATACATGCAGTGCTTGGGGTTTACTAAATTGAGCTAATGTGAGTGATGTATTTTTTTTCTAGTTCTTTAATTTTTTCTTTAAATGTTTTGTTTTTATATGTCAACCCATGAACTTCCCATTTTAACAAATTTTCACTGTGATCTACCTCCAATGCAAGTTTGTCTAGTATGTGAAAAGCCTCTTCTAGTTCAACATGAGTGGTTTTCAAGGATTCATGCGCTTTTGTTAATTCAGTACGCTTCTTATTTAATGCATCATACTCATCAAGCAGGGACATGTGATCTCTATTTAAATTAGAATGTTCTTTAACTAAGTTAGCTTGCTCAGTTTGTAAAGTACTAAAATAAATATTAAGACTAGCATGCATCTTTTTCAATTTCCTATACAAGTCATAAATTTTTTTCAGAAATAAGCAGTAAATCTTCATATGAAAGTTGACATACCTCATCTTGATCCGATTGATCAAGATTATCGTTAGCCATTAGACACAAATTTGTTACCTCCTCTTCTGTTCTTCTTCTAACGTTTCTGAGGTAGAGTTGGCCCAAAATTTTTTTTGTCTTCATCTTCACTTTCTTGTACTTTGTTTTATCTTCGCCTTTTTTTCTTGGCTGGTTGGCTCTTTAAGTTTGGGCAATCAGCTCGGAGGTTACTTGGCTTCCTACACTCAAAGCAAATTGTGTTAGATGAAACTTTAGTAGTCCTCAAGATTTTACCATTATTCCAGTTGTTTTAATGACGCCTTTATTTTCTTTTCAAAAAGTTCTTGAACTGTCGGATCATCAAGGCTATGTCTTTTTCTTCCTCCCCTACAGAACTTTCACTTTCTAAATTGTTCACTTTTAATGTCATCATCCACTCCTTTTATTTTCACCTGCATCACTTTGCCTTTGACTCACTCCTTGCTCGTATGTAAGGAGTGACCCTAGCAAATTATCAATTGAATAAATATTTAGATCTTTTGATTTAGTGATGATAGTAATTTTAGCATCATAGGTACTAGGTAAGCATATTAGGATCTTGTTAATTTTTTTAGAATTTGAAATTTCTCTACCTAATGCATGCAAGGATGTCACGATTTGGGTGAGCCTAATGTACATGTCAAATATTATTTTGCTAGGTTTCATACGGAAGAGTTCATAATCATGTAATAGAATGTTAAGCCTATTGCGGATCAATGGTTTAAGATTTTGATGATAGCAAACATTCATAATACTCTACGACTATCTTATGTACTGACATTTCAGGTTCACACGATCGGACTGTAATTTGGAATCAGCTCATGATTGGGTAGACTAGGTCTGAGTCAGTTTGTACCCTTTTTCTTTTCCTGAGTCTATTGTATTTGGTGTGGCTCCTGATGTTTTGTAACTTAGAAGTTTTTCTGTTGCTCCCTAAAGATTTCTATTTTTATTAACATCGGCCAGGACGATATAAATATCGGCGTGGATGATCTGTTCAAAAACAGAAATCCTTATTAGGCATCCTCATTAAGGCAGCCGTCATAAGCTAATCGGCCTGGACGATAGGCTCAATTCAGAAAGAATCAGCCGCCATGATCAGATTAGGTATTCTTTATTTTAGGAAATCGGCGAGGATGATATAAACATCATCCAGGATGATCTAACTCAATTATGCCTAAATTGACCTGGTATATTTAGAAAGCATTAATGGCTGATTGATACGATCACATCATCTGGGACGACAGTATGATCAGCCACGACGATGTCCTAGACAATTTATATCGGGTAGCTCAAATTCAGGGTGATGATTAGGACAATTGAAATTGGTTTTAAACTAATCGACCGGGATGATCGTGAGATCGTCCAGGACGCTGTAACCAATTTTTTTCTGATTGTCCCAAATCGTCCCGGGCTGATGACCTTAATTTGTACTGATCGGCCAGGACGATATTAGTATCGTCCTGGATGATAATGTCGGCAACTTGCATGAATGAGCTTGTTTTGAGCTCTTCTAATTAAGCCATGTCAAGGCACTTTGTAAGTGTCTTTGGCAACCATTGGAGCTTCGTTCTTGTGGGGAAAACTTGAAGAGAAAGCTTGAAAGGAAGTGTGGAAAGGGTGGAGTTTGAGAGAGGGAGAAGATCCTATGAGGGGGGACTCAAGGGAGTGTGGTGGGGGATCCACACGGTTACTCCGGCAAGCTCGCACCTAAGTACCGTCTTTAAGGTCGTCTCGAGGGAAGTTCACCAAAGAAGAAGAACTCTTTGGTGTCAAAGGACCCAGTGACTCCGCCACACCGGGAAAGGTAGAAGTGATTTTGTGAGGGCTTCCCCGCCTAACTGTGGGTCCTAAAGGAGAGACATTTAGTTTAGTGCAATACTTTAACGGTGCCTCCAAGGAGTGGACATAGGTCAAGGTTTGACCGAACCACTATAAATCCAGTGTGTTCTTTTCTTATTATTGCTTTCGCATATTTTAATTCCACATCGTTGATTTCTTTGTGGTGATATTGGTTTTGGTTTGTGTTTTTCCTTTTACCAATTCACCTCTCATTTTATTAGCCTTGGGACTAGTTCAATAGGGCCTAACATCCCTAACAAACTTTTAATTGGTATCAGAGCACTTTCTAGTGTCATCTGATCACTTTCAAGTGATATCAGAGCGGGATTCATAAAAACTAAGTTTGAAAACTTTTTGAATTTCGATCCATGGCTAATTTTTAAATCATAATATTGTGAAAGTATTTTCAATCACCAGACCATCTTTATTTGAAAATATTACTTTTGATTTTTTGAAAAATCGCATGACTACTTTCTTACAATCGATTGATTTTCGCATATGATTAATTTCTTGGGTAGATCTTGCTTCTGAATCATCTGATTAGGAGCAAGATGATGCTTAAATTGTTTTGTGTGTTTTTATGTACATGTTTTGTTTATCCTTTTATTTTTGTGATTTTTTGTTTTTTTTCTTACTTTTGTTTTTTTAAAATTTTTATCTATTTTTTTCTCTGATCAACACACACATCACCTTTCTAAAAATGAAAAATCTACCTCTTATTTTTCCTTGAATTCTTATGAAAATTGTGTTTGACTTCTCTAAAATAGTTAGATGAAGGGAACTCATGATTTTGATTCTCTTTCTCTCTTCTTAAAGAGGTTATTTTACTTTTTGATTCAAAATCTTCATCATATTTTAAATTAGAATTTGAAACTGATTTTTTTTCATCTTCCTATATTTTTTCTATCGCATAGGAATCTTTTGCAAGATTGTTGAATCCACCTTAAAATTTTCTTAATCAAGTTGTTCATGTTGTCAATAATTTGGGTTTACTTTAGTTTTGAAAATATAAGAATGAAAGCATATTTTTTTTTAAAATAATAATAAAAAAAAGTGGACAATGATGTCAAACCAAAAGATGCGCAACGACGCCAAATAAAAAAAAATACACAAAGTGTATTAAAAATCAAAAGATGCTCAAAGAGCCATTCAAGTGATAAAGGGCATAAAATGAGCCCACAAAAAAAAGTATGCTTATTTTTTCTTATATTACTAAAGCCTAAGAAAATCCTTGATATGTTCAAAACTTGTGCTTGAAAATCTTGGTTCCTGATTCAGCAATTCTTGCATTGATCTTCTATTATATATGTTTTATGAAAAGAGTTTTAAAAAATTAATGTTTCTTTTTTCCGTTTATTCCTTGATTTGATTGTTGGATTAAAAAGTTTTTTGAGCCTTTAAAAGAACTTGAGCTTGGATTAATAATTTATGAATTTCTTATTTTTTCTGGATTATGGGCTATCAATCCATTCCTCACTAAGTTTTTGATTAAAACTAAGAGGTAACTTTCTTATTTAAAGAATATTTATTTTTCACTAGATCTGGAAACATTTTGTTTTTTTTTTGTGCATCCTCTCTTTTTGATAATGTCAAAGGGGGAGAGCGTAATGTTGAATTTGTATTTTTTTTTAATTTTCAAAAATATAAAAACAAAAAAATATTTTTTATCTCCTCTATTTTTTAAAAAGCTTATTCTAGTGAGGGGAAGATTAGGAGAAATTATTTTTTTAAAATTCAAATTGAATTATTTGCCATCATCAAAAAGGGGGAGATTATTGCGGATCAATGGTTTATGATTTTGATGATAAAAAATATTCTTAATTATCTACGACTGTCTTATGTACTGACATTTCAGTTTCACACGATCGGATTGCAATTTGGAATCAGCTCAAGATTGGGTAGACTAGGTCTTAGTCAGTTTGTACCCTTTTTTCTTTCTTGAGTCTATTGTATTTGGTGTGGCTCCTGATGTTTTGTAACTTGGAAGTTTTTCTGTTGCTCCTTAAAGATTTCTATTTTTGTTAACATCGGCCAGGACGATATAAATATCGGCCTAGATGATCTGTTCAAAAACAGAAATCCTTATTAGGCATCCTCATTAAGGCAGCCGTCATAAGCTGATTGGCCTGAACAATACTTGTATCGGCCAGGACGATAGGCTCAATTCAGAAAGAAATCAGCCGCCATGATCAGATTAGGTATTCTTTATTTTAGGAAATCGGCCAGGACGATATACACATCGTCCAGGACGTTCTAACTCTATTATGCCTAAATTGATCTGGTATATTCGGAAAGCATTAATGGCTGATTTATACGATCACATAGTCCCGGATGATAGTATGATCAGCCAGAACGATGTCCTAGACGATTTATATTGGCCAGCTCAAATTCAGGGTGATGATCAGGATGATTGAAATCGATTTTAAACTAAACGGCCGCGACGATGTAACCAATTTTTTTATTCTGATCATCCCAAATCATCCCGGGCTGATGAACTTAATTTGTACTGATTGGCCAGGATGATATTAGTATCGTCCTGGACGATAATGTTGGCAACTTGCATTAATGAGCTTATTTTGAGCTGTTCATTTAGGTTATATCAAGGCAGTTTGTAAGTGATTTTGGTAGCCATTGGAGCTTCGTTCTTGTGGGGGAAACTTGAAGAGAGAGCTTGAAAGGGAGTGAGGAAAGGGTGGAGTTTGAGAGAGGGAGAAGATCCTGTGAGGGGGGACTCAAGGGAGTGTAGTGGGTGATCCACACGGTTGCTCCGTCATGATCGCACCAAACTACCGTCGGATTCAAGGTTCGTCTCGAGGGAAGTTCACCAAAGAAGAAGATCTCTTTGGTGTTAAAGGACCTGACGACTTCGCCGCACCGGGGAAGGTGGAAGTGATTTTGTAAGGGCTTCTCCGCCTAGCTGTGGGGGCTAAAGGAGAGACACTTAGTTTAGTCCAATACTTGGAGGGTGCCTCCAAGGAGTGGACGTAGGTCAAGGTTTTACCGAACCACTATAAATCCAGTGTGTTCTTTTCTTATTATTGCTTCCTCACATTTTAATTCCGCATTGTTGATTTCTTTGTGTTGATATTGGTTTTGGTTTGTGTTTTTCCTTTTTACCAATTCACCTCTCGTTTTATTAGCCTTGGGACTAGTTCAATAGGGCCTAACATCCCTAATGAACTTTCAAGTGGTATCAGAGCACTCTCTAGTGTCATCTGATCACTTTCAAAGCCTAAACTGTTTACCTTCACTAGTTCCTTCGTACGTGATGCACAGTCTATCCCAAATCTCCTTACCAGTAGCACATGTAGATACTCTCATGTAGTCCTCAGATTTTAATACACAAAAGAAATAATTTAAGCATTTCGCATTTAATTAAGCTAATTGCTTATCCTCATTGCTCCATTCATTGAAAGGCACTTGAATTTTCACTCCATTCACAAGTTTAAAAGGTGAAGCATAACCATCATTTACTATCATCCACATGCGGTAATCAATAGATTGTAAAAATATAGACATTCTAATTTTCCAGAAATCAAACAAGATATTATCAAAAAGAGGTGGACGGGTTATTGAATAACCCTCTGTAGTTTTACGATTACCAAAATGAGACATGATCAATTTTTAAGGTTTTCTAAAATGCTATTTTGAAACCCCGCTCTGATATCAATTGAAATTACTATATGCGCCAAGAGGGGGGTGAATTGAAAAAAATTGTTGCAATAAAAAACCTAAACAGGAGTTCTAATAATATTTTTTTTATTTTTAAATTTTAACCATAAAAATTTTAATGCATAATCAAGAAGTTGAACACAATTTACAATAATAATTTTTACTATAATTATCACCAAGCAAATATAATAAAAATAATGTGCAAGAAAAAAAAAGCGGTAAAGGAAAAAGTACACACCAGAGTTTTTATAGTGGTTCGGTCACTTGACCTACGTCCACTCCCCAGAGTCCTCTACTCTGAGAATTCCACTACAAAACTATGGTTCTCCTTTTACCAACTCGGAAAGGCAGAGAAGTCCTCACAAGATTCACTTTCACCAACCCGACGTAGCGGAGTGCAAAATGCTTTTCTCACCCTCCTGGCAATGACAGCGTACCTTCTCATTTTTATCCCTCATGGAGAAGGCAGAGTACCTTAGAGGACACGGATATAGAAGAGTCTCCCCTTAAGAAAGCCTCCCACAAGATCTTCTCAGGCCATAGGAGGAGTGCAGCAAGCTCGAAGTAACTATGTGATCTCCCTCACACTCCTTCTCCCTCACCAAGCCCACCTTCTCCTTCATCTCACAAACCCTAAAATCTCCTCTAGAGCTCTCTCCCAAGAAAACCCTCTTTAATCACTTTCCTCTCTCCTAGTTTTTTTTTTAAATATTAATTTTTTATACCTAAAACGGGTTCCAAAATCCCTAAAATTTTCAAAGTAGCTATTACTATTGTACAGTACTATTAGTATAAACGAGCTTCATCCTAGTATGAAGGTTTATGAACATGTCAAATTTTTTGAATAAATTCATGCATTACGATATAAACTTGTATGGTATAATATGGAAAACCCTTCTGTTCATACAGGACGATAGTCGGGATGATCAAAACTTGTCTCTGTGCAGTGTATTTTACGACCTACTTCGTATAGTAAGATTAGTCCAAATGAAGGTATCATCTAGGATGAAGTAGTAGATGATCAAATATCATCTCTGTACATCGTAGGGTATGATAAACTTCATACAGTACGATTAGGAAAAATTAAGGGATCGTCCAAGACGTACCCCGGGATGATAAAAATAGCCTAAGTTCATTGTATAATATGAAATAGTTCGTACAGTACATTTACCAATCAGAGATTAATCCTTGATTTATTCCACTAATCATGGGTTAATTTAAGTAAGTATTTAAAATAAATCGTACAGTATGAATCACATCGTACAGTACGAACAGCTGATAAAACTTACTTAAACTAATCTAGCGGCTAGGATTTTGAATTAGTAACACTTCATTCAGTACGATATAAATCGTATAATACGACCTGTTCATAGAAATATGTTTCAGCCAGATCATATCTTACAATATGATATAAACTCATACATTACGATCAACAGGAAAAAAATCTATATTTTAAAAACCCTCTCCCCTTGTGTGTGTGCATGGTTGCTCAAATGTACATGCAATTTGTGGCCAGACTCAAGAAAAGAGAAAATAAAATAAATAAAAAATTACAATGTTATAAACTTATACTCCTACTCTACCTAGTCTTGAGTCTTCTTATTGTCCTGAGTAACTTGTGTTCTTCTTGAAATGTTAGTACTCACAAACAATAGTAAAAATAAAAGTTATTCAATGAATAGTAAATTAGGCGACATTATTTGTCATCATCAAAATCTCAGACTAGGGGTCATAGATTGCAATAGGATCATCCTATGAAATATATTATATCATCAACTATAATCTAGATAGATCATCTTGTATGATATAATTGAATAATTTAACCATAATTACACCCTTAATCATCAAAAAAATTTAAGTCTAATTGTCATAAATCATCCAGGATGATATATAACTTAATGTACAATAAGAAAAAAATTTAAAACTTAAAACATTACCTAAATTATGATTGGTGATTATTTTCATCATTTAAGCTGATCATCTTAGACGACGTGGATTGTTCAGTACAATTAGTTTTATCATTTATAATTAGTTGGATACCCTAATTGGGTTTATATTTTTTGATTGATCATCCAACATGATATAAGATCATCCTTTACGACTTGGTCATAAAAAAATCTCTAACTAACCAAATTTCTCCTCCTGTGTGTGTGTGTGTGTGCAAGGTTACTTAGCTTGGGGTCCATTATATTAAAAATTTGACTCAAGAAAGGTAAAAAAAATATTGATATGAAATTACAAGCAGACTCAACACTCATCCACCTGATTTGCATCGCAAATGATCTTTGTGGGCATGAAAGATTAGTAAGCAGGATAAATAAAATAGGTATTCAATAATAATAATAGTGAAGAAGTAATAATATTTCTTATCATCAAAACTAAAGTATTTTAATTCATATTTGCAATTATATTCTCTTTTTTTATGAATTCAAACATTGTTGTTAAAAATTTTAGATCAAGCAATTTTTTTTAAAAAAAATTAAAGAAAGAACAAAAATAAAACATAGAAATAATAGTAGTAAAATAAGGTAGATTCTACTAAAGATAAAAATAAACAATCTAAAAACTACTTCCCCTTTTGATATCACTAAAAGAGGGAATAAGAACAACACCAAATAGAATAAAATACATAAAAGTGAACTAGTACAAAACCAGAACCAAACACTAACAAATAAGGAGAAGGAGGAACCCTTATCAAATGGAGGCGGTGGTGGTGGCTGCTAAAAGAATCGATGTAGGGAAGAAAACTACTCCCTAAACCAGGCAGTGACTTTGTCTTGCTGTTGTTGCTATTAGGTTGCATATGCCTCAAAATGAGCCACGTCTTGATAATGCTATAACTGCTGCTTAGTGACATAGGTCTCAAATTATGCTTCCCACTACTCAAATATCTCAACTAGTTAATCTACTACAGATTGATGGCGTATAGGGACATATTTAGGAATGGGTCCTTCCTCTTCTTCCTCATGCACATGTAGGCTATGAGTTCTGTGAAGGGTGTGAAAGGAGATATTGGAGAAAAAAAACAGGGAGGTGATCAGGTGGGGTTGGGTATTGAAGGTTATATTTTGTCTCAAGGACATAGGCAATGATATATCCTAAGGCTAGATTTGGTTTCCTTTTGTGACTGGGATACATAATTCTTGCAAGATGTTCTATGTATTGGATTATGAGATCAGTGGCATTGAAATCTTGGTGGCCAAAATATTACCAAGATGATTATGGGATCATCCAGGATGATAGGGTGTAATAATATCATCCAGATGATTCATCAAAACGGTGGTCATATCATCTAGGATGGTTAGATATCATCCAAGATGATTAGACATAGGAGATCATCCCGAGCAGTCAGCCTTGACATTCATTGACTAAATGCATTATTCAGGACGAACTCATGGACAATCCAGGATGATGTGTAATAATTGATCATCTAGACAAAATTGAAATCAGCCAACTATTTATGCCACGTGGATCATCTGGGATGAAATTAGGATTTTCCAGTACAATCACCAATAATTGAATCAAATCCAACAGTTGGATATGTTATGATTGAAGGGCTGAATTTTTGTTCAAATCTTTCAGAATGATGTGGACAAAATAAAAAAAAATTAAAGATAAGAAAAGTGATGATCAAGAGTTCTTCAAGACAAAAATAAAATAAAATAAAAAAGATAACAAAATAGGAAAAAATAGATATAATTAAAATTAAAAGAATTGTTTTTGAATCAATCAACACTAGTAAATGATAAATTTTCCTTATGATTGGATTAAAAATCAATAAGAATTAAATTGACTATGCTGAAATTTAGAAAAGGTAAAAAACAAATCTTGTTAACCTTTGCTCTGACTTATTACAGGTTAAAATTCTTTTTTATACACAAATCTTATTCAGTAAAAAGATTAGATTAGAAAAGAGATATGTTCAAGTTTCATTTCAGAAAAATATATGATAAAATAATATTGTAAATTAATTGATCAAAATCATGATTTTAAAAATTTATGAATTTTTAGACATCACATGGCACACAATCTTCTAAGATTTACAGATTTGAATGTGAAGAAAGCTTATTTCTTAGTTGGCTCATTATGTGCCTCTTGTTAGCTATTTGGCGCACATTGAGCATCCTTAGATTTTTGCTACACTTTATATATCTTACCATGATTTGGTGATCATTGCACATCATTTTAGTTTTCTTTTGGACCCATTTTGTGCCTCTTATCTTTTTTTTCCTGGTAAGCTGGCTTCCTTTCAAAATCTTTAAAATAAATTCTCAGTTATGAGATTATCTTCCATATACAAGAGAAGAAAACATCACTCTCTAATATAAGGAAGTGTAAACCACTAAATAGAATCATATCCAAATGTCAAATGCAACAAACTGATTAAGAAAATTTGAAAGTTATTCAATGACTATGAGTATTATTCATATTAGATAGATTACTGTTGGAAGATGAAATAGACCTCAATTTTAAAGTCCAAATTTTAATTTGAAATATATTTTATTTCAAAAATAAAAATACACCACTAAAGGAGTTAGACGATGAGTGACAATCATCGATGTTTCTTCCTTTAATTGATTTAGGGAAGTCAATCATGACTTATTACTTTGTGAAACCAAAGGCAAGACAAAATTGTCATTTAAGAAATAAATATTAGTAATGAGCATTGATCTAATTATTTTAAAAGAAATTTAAAGAAAAAGAAAATAACAAGAAAAACATAACACAAAATGCTGAAACAGGAACATACATACAAATAAAAGAATGACCAAAACATAAGAAAATAAAAAGCAACAATTTTAAGCATTAATATCAATTACACCTAATCTGGTTCTTAAGATGCTAACAATTTTTAAGGCTAGTGGTTTTATAAAGATATCATTCAGTTTGTTTTCAGAAGCTACATGGTGTAACTCTATGTCTTCTTTAGTAACATGGTCCCTAATGAAGTGGTGTCTTATGTAAATATGTTTGGTCCTGGAGTGTTAGATTAAGTTCTTTGAAATACAGATGACACTAATATTATCACATAGGATTGAAATTAATATCCTATGATCTCAAAGGAGATTGTATGCATAGGATACTAGATTCCTAAGTCTTCGGTCCCTAAGAGATATCTAAGGATTCTCTTAACAACAGTCAAGTCTAACACTTTTGTATCAGCCTAAAATCTAGCACAGAGATAAATAATAAATATGATATTAGGTCTACTAGTAGTGAAGTAGATAAGTGATTTAATTATTCCTCTATATTTTTTTATCAATAAATTTTTCATTTGAATCCTTATATAACTGGACACTAGAACTCATGGAAGTATTGATTGGCTTAGCTTTATCCATTTCATTTTTCTTAAGCATGTCCTTAATATATTTTTATTGACTAAGAAAAGTTCTATCATCCTTCTATCTTATGTTAAACCCCAAAAAGTAAGTCAGTTCTCCCATCATACTCATCTCAAATTCTTTACTTATGCTTTTTAAAAACTGATAAAAAAGGACTTCATTAGAGGATCTAAATAAAATATAATCAACATAAATTTGGACAATCAGTAATTTTTCTCCTACCTTTTTTAAAAATATGGAGGTGTCTATGATCCCCTTTATAAAAGATCTTTTGAGTAGGAATGTGCTTAGCCTTTTGTACTATGCCCTAGGTGCTTATTTAAGTACATATAATGTCTTTTCTAATTTTAACACATAATTAGAAAATTATGAACTTTCAAAACCTGGGGCTTATTCAACATATCTATCTTCCTTTATCATTCTATTCAAAAAGACACTCATGACATCTATTTGGTATAATTTGAATCCCTTAAAATAAGCAAAGACTAGTAGCACTCCAATAGCTTCCAATCTAGCTATAGGGGAAAAAATTCCTTCAAAATCCATCTCTTCTATTTAATTATACCGCTTAGCCACCAGTCTTGCCTTATTCTTATGGACCTCTGAAAGGGATCCGCCGCTACAAGGGATAGAGGGTATACGACTGCACCACACCGAGGGATGGAAATGAGCGTAGGCCTCCACGCTATTCACAAGTGGGCTAATGAAAGGGAAATTAGAACCTACATATGATCAACCATTGAAGATAGAAGATCTTGCCAGCATACCCCTATGGATGAAAAAATGCACGACTTGATCAATGTCATGGGGTTTCCCCCATCCAATGCATCAGCTTGAGTGGGGTTTATTTATAATAAAATTCTATTTCCCACAAGCATAAGCCCCCGCAGTTTATTACTTCTCAGGTCGGAGTTAGAGAAAACTCTCAATTAAGGATCCAATATTATTCTTCCCAAAAAAGTGGGATTGGTATAAAACAGAGACTAAAAAATCCTACCCAAAGGGAAAAAAAGGGTTCAAAGTAGTTGAGTCAATACACATAGCTTAGATCCACACTCAAAGGGACTAAGGCATTGAGAAGAAAGTGAAGAAAAGAGATCATACACTCAAAACATACAGAGAAAAAGATGGAAGTGATGTCATCTATATGAAGCAGATAGGTAGGATTTATAGTCCCGGAAGAAAATGAACTAACCTACCGATGAGGCATACTACTGATACTGAGTATAGTAGCCTTGAACCATAAATCTAAGATGGGATTAGTGTTCTACCCAACACTGGGCTTATATCTTGCGTGAAAAGGAATGCCAATTAACCACATAAACATATAAAATCCATGCTATCCACTCTTTATAAAAGATAGGTAGGTAGATTAGTTTTTTTTGAAGTAAGGCCGACATCTAGAGAGCTTTCTAATTAGCCTTGAACTTATATAAGGTGAATGCTCATAGAGATAATGTAATTAAATTTTAATTAAATTTGTTTTTAATATAATGCATGCTAGTTAAAAAGGCTTCTAAATCATGAATTCTTAGGATTTAAAAAAAAATCTTATAAAAATAATTTTTTAGAAAAGACTGGGCTTCCCTAGGTCTGGCACCTCATCCTCATAGGCTAGTTTATCTGGACTCTACCCATCGGTAGAGAAGTGTCTGATTAGAAGTAGACAAAAGAATGCAATAATATGCATGCGAACCCAAACAACTCTGGCTATTCCCTAGGTCATTAGTTTTTAAGTTATTTAAACCTTATAATTTTAGAATTTGATTATAAATAGAAAAGATTTTTATCCTTGAAGAGCTTAGTGAAAATCAGGTCATACACATACAATAAATAAACCTATAAAAGCATGTAATTTTTAATACACACACAAAATAAACACATCAATATAAATAACCAACACAATAAAGTAAAGTCTAAATTTCATGATAAGTGCCACATAATTATAATCCAGGGTCTACAAAAAGTAATGGTGGCTAGGCCCCACCGATAACAACTTAGATTCTAATCCTACTTAATGACACAAGTCTAAAAAGCAAGACATTTTGTCTTCAAGTTTTCATCTTCACGTGGATCATCTTCCTTCGGATCATCTTCCTTTGGGTCCACCTTCCTTCGAGCTCCACAAGATTTATCCTCTAAAAGAGTACCCAAATGACTAAGAAATTCTCTATAAAGGGCCTTTCTTTTTCTCTTTGTGTACTTAGAGTTTGAAATACCATGCTTTTAGAGACTTTCATAAATTGATACCAATTACAAATTACATTGATAAAAAGAAAAATTCTATACTCTCCTGTATGGTTATCCTAATAGAAAATATCCCAAGCAGTTTAATATACCACTTTATAAGTAGTTATATATGTAAAAATAAAAAATTAGCTTGGCCATGCGCTTTTAGTTCCTAAAGTGGGCTAAGTAGTTTCTGAAATATCTACAAAAAATATTATTAGTATTACAGCTTTAATGATTATTACCCCCTCTATTTTAGTGCTGCACTAGTGTGGCCACAACTATAAGACTGGATTAGTAGCAAAAGCGCCCTTAGCCCATGGATAATCTACCGCACAAATCCTATTGCAAGGAGAAAATATAGTTATAAAATTAACATCATAACAATCACAATTAATTAAAGCAAATCAAGTCAAGCAACACTCGTGCCACATGTAAGATCATCACTTCACAAAGAATAAAAAATAAAGTAAAACACCGACCATAATCCTAAAACTAGAAGTGGTGCCCTAATAAATAATTTTATATGTGTAAAATAGGCTTGCATGGATTTGAATAGGTCCTATATAGGGTAGTTAATTCAAGTTGCCACGAGTTCGAATTTATTGAAGGCCAAAAGGGAAAACTTTGTTGCGAATATGAGATTATGGATTAAACTTTTGATGATAGCAAACATTCATGTTTTTTTTCTACGACTGCTTTGCCTACTAATTTTTTAGGAGCACACGATCGAATGCAACTCAAGTCAGCTCAAGATCGGGTAGATTTAGGTTGAGTCAAGTATGTATTTTTTTTTCTTTCTTGAGTCAATTATAAAAGCGGTTCCTAGTGCTAAGTAACCTTGGACAAACACACTTAAGGGGTTTTCTGAATTTTTCTGTTTTGAGTACATCCTCCTGGACGATGTTCCTATGGGTCAGGATGATTCAACTAAAAATAAAAACCCTAATTAGGGCATCCTGGTTAAGTAGCCATCATTAAGAAAATTATGTGTATCTGCTAGGACGATAGGATCAAATCAGAAAGAATCAGCCACCATGATCAATTTAGGTATTTTTTATTTTAAATTATCGGACCGGACGATATATATATCGGCCTGGATGATACAGCATAATTATGCCTAAATTAATCTGGCAATTTTGGAAAGCAATTAAGGTTGATCGCAGAATTGATCAGGACGATGGTCTGGATGATTGACATCGGCCAGAATCTACTCAGGGCGATGTTAAGGATATTTGTACTAGAATTTGAACTAATTATCCAGGGCGATATTGTATTATCCTGGACGATGTAACCAATTTTCTTCTGATCGTCCTGATTTGTCCCAGCTGATTGAGCTTATTTTGTACTGATCGGCCAGGACGATATTCTTATCGTCCTGGATGATAATGTCGATTCTTGAAATTCTATTTAAAGGACTCAAATTTTCTCATGCAATGATACCTTGAGTGCTTCCGTCTCGACCTGAGAGAGCCTTGGGATAGGGAGAGGGAGAAAGAGAGGAACTTATGAGGGGGAGTTTGTGAGAGGGTTCACAAAGGTTTCTCCAAGAAAGGTTCCAAGTCGTCATCTCCGTTCTTCGTACTTCATCCTTGGGAGGTTATTGGGAGGTCTACTTCAGCAAAGGTTTGGGTTATTTGCCCACTTCAGGATGAAGCAAAAGGAGTCGGTTCTCTACCGCACCGGGGTTGATGAAAAGGAGTCTATTGTAAAGGCTTCTCGGCCTAGTTGTGGGAGCTAAAGGAGAGACACTTAGTTAGTGCAATACTCGGAGGGTGCCTCCGAGGAGTGGACGTAGGTCAAGGATTGACCGAACCACTATAAATTCGGTGTGATCTTTTTTTGTCTTTCTTATGCGTTTATTTATTTTTCGCACTCTGATTTATGTGGTAATTTTGGCTTTAACTTTGTGCTTTACTTAAAGAAAATTTTTAGAATACCAATTCACCCCCCCCCCCCCCCCCCCCTCTTGGTTAGCCTCGGGCTAGTTCTCAAGGGCTTAACATCCCTAACAAACTTTCAAGTGGTATCAGAGCGGGATTCATAAAACTAAGTTTGAAATTTTTTTGAATTTTGATCCATGGCTAACAATGGAAATCATAATACTGCGGAAGGGTATTATATTACCCGACCACCTTTATTTGATAATATCCCTTTTAATTATCGCATGTGGATGCTTGTTAATGATGGTTATACACCTCTAACTGAAAAATTGAATGACGTTACTGTTCCACTTCCTTTCACTGAATGGACTCTAGATGATAGGGATTTAGCACAATTAATTGCAAAATGTTTGAACTATTTTTTCTGTGCTATGAAATCAAAAGATTACATGCATATTTCCACTTGCACTACTGGTAAAGAAATTTGGGATAAATTGTGTATCACCTATGAATGTACTAATGAAGTCAAGCAATCCTGTTTGAATATTCTCTTGTATGATTATGAACTTTTTTGTATGAAATATTCTGAATAGATTTCTGAAATGTATACAATGTTTACTCAGATTGTTACTACCTTGCATGAATTAGGAAGAGAACTTTCTAACTATAGAAAAGTAAACAAAATTTTAAGATGTTTGCCTTCCTCTTTTGATGCAAAAATTATTGCAATATCTGAATCTAAAGATTTAAATAAATATTCGATCGATAACATACTTGGTTCACTCATTGCTTACGAGTAAGGGGTGAACCAAAGAAATCTTGATGCAGGTGAAAGGAAGAAAGAGAAAATGGTGGCACTTAAGGCAAATGATTCGGATACTAACTCTTCCAGGTCTGAAAGCGATGATGTTGCTTTAATCACAAGGCAATTTAAGAGCTTTCTAAGGAAGAAGCACAAGAATTATCAAAAGTGGAATAAAGGTAAGGGTAGCAAAAATTTTAAGAATTCTCATAAAACTATTTGCTTTGAATGCAGGAAGCCTGGACATGTGAAAGCTGATTGTCCTACACTTAAGGCACACCCAAGCAAGGAGAAGGGTGAGGAGAAACTAAACTTCAAAAAGGACAAGAGCAAGAAGAAATTCCAAAAGGCGTTCTAGGCAGATTCTGAATCAAATTCATCTGAAATTGAACCTGAGGAGGAGACAACAAACTTGTGCTTAATGAAGGACAATAATCTTGGTTAAAGTGACCAAGAAGAAGTATGTGAACTAACCTATGAGCAACTCCTTAAAGTTTTTGAAAAAATACATGCATCATATAAGAAACTTAAAAAAACTCATGCTAGCTTGAAATTGGAAATTTTTAATTTAAAAAAAGAGCATGAAATTCTTCTCAAAGATCATTCAACAATTGATTCAAATCACATGGTTTTACTTGATGAGTTTGATGCATTAGCAAAAAGCATGCTGAGTTATCTAATTCTCGTGATTCTTTTAAATTGTCTCATTCTGAGTTAGAAAAAGAATATAAAAAATTAGAAAATCTACAAACCTTTGAAAATAAAAAATCTTCATTTCATGCATCGCATAAAAAATATCACCATAGGAGTAGATTAGTGCATCCTTTTCCTGGAGTTAGATATTTTTCATGTGACATACTAGGACACATAGCACACACTTGCACCATTCACCATAACTAACATTGGGTTTGGAGACCCAAGTTACATGATCCACAGCATGCATTGCATTCTACTTTCCATAAGAAGGAACCCAAACATGTTTGGGTTCCTAAATCTGACATTTGATAATTTTGTAAGCAAGATCTCACAAAAGGCCTCATGAGAGAATGTGGTACCTGGATAGTGGATGCTCTCGACATATGATTGGCGTTGCCAATCAATTCATAGTGCTGGAGACCAGGACAGGAGGCAAGGTGACTCTTGGAGACAACACCATCACGAAGGTGATAGGAGCAACTATAATTGGTAATTCCAAGAATCTTCTGATTGAAAATATTTTCCTTGTAGGTGGACTAAAACATAACTTGCTCAGCATCAGTCAGCTTTGCGACAAGGTCTTCATCATAAAATATTTAGCAATTTCATGTATTATAAGCTTAAATAATAACACTATTTTGAAGGGAAAGCGGATCAACAACGTTTACATGCTTGATTTAAATAACATTGATTGTGCTGCTTTATTTTGCTTAAAAATTGCTATTGATGATTTATTATTGTGGCACAGGAGATTATATCATGCCAGTATGAAAACTCTTAGGAAAGTGACCCCAAAAGTCCTAATTAGAGGTGTCCCCAAGCTTAAGTTTTCAAAAGACCTCCTTTGTGATGCCTGCTAATTAGGAAATCAAATCCACTCCACTTTTCACTCCATTAAGGACATTAGCACCTCTAGACCTTTAGAAGTCCTTCACATGGATTTATTTGGTCCCGTTAGCACTGCTAGCTTGGGAGGGAAAGTCTATGATTTTGTGATTGTCGATGACTACTCGAGGTTTACTTGGATTAGATTTCTATCACACAAAAATGAGTCATTTGATGAGTTTAGAGTCTTCTTCACTTGGATTCAGAAAAAGATAGGTTGTGAGATCTTGACCATTCATAGTGACCATGGGGGAGAATTTGAAAATGAGAGATTTGGTGATTTTTATAAGGACAAGGGGATTAGCCACAACTTCTCAGCTCCTAGGACCCCTCAATAGAATGGGGTAGATGAAAGGAAGAAATGGACCTTAGTGGAAGCCGCTAGAGCCATGCTTGCTAAGTATTCACTTCCAAAATACTTTTGGGCTGAAGCAATTAACACAGCTTTTTATATGTTGAATAGGGTAAATGTTAGAGCCAAATTAGATAAGACACCCTATGAGATCCTTAAGGGTAGGACACCCAATCTTTTCCACATTCATGTCTTTGGTTGTAAGGTTTTCATTCACAATAATGGAAAGTCTCACTTAGGAAAATTTGACCCAAAATCTGATGGAGTGTTCTTAAGATATTTTAGTGTTGGGAAGTCTTTTAAAGTGTTTAATAAGAGGACTTTGGTGGTGGAAGAGACTAAACATGTAGTGTTTGATGAGTCTGATCCTAAAAAGCCTAGAGTTGAGGATAATGATGATGGAAAAATTGCCACTGGATTAAAAAACGTAGAGAAGGGGGTAGAGCACTAGAACACTAAAGGAGTAGGAGAGGTTACCCAAGGAGTAGAAAATGTAGATCTGGAGGAAAGGGTTGAACCTTCATGCACTTTACCTAGAGATTGGAGATACTCTTCGAGTCACCCTAAAGATCTAATTTTAGGAGACCCTTCTTATGGAGTTAGGACTAGACATGGACTTAGAAAGGAAGTGAACCACTATGCCTTTATCTCAATGACTGAACCCACCAATATAAATCAAGCCCTTATTGATGAGTTTTAGATCTTAGCCATGCAGGAGGAGTTGAACTAATTTGTTAGAATGATGTTTGGGAGCTTGTAAAAGGGCCTAAGGGATAAAGTGTAGTTGGAACCAAATGGGTCTTTAAGAATAAGGTGAATGATTATGGAGTAGTGGTTAGGAATAAGGCAAGATTAGTGGCTAAGGAGTATAACCAAATAGAAGGGATAGATTTTAAGAAGAATTTTGCCCCGTAGCTAGATTGGAAGCAATTAGAGTGGTATTATCCTTTGCATGTTATAAGGGATTTACGCTTTTTCAAATGGAAGTTAAGAGTTCCTTTTTAAATGGGGAAATAAAAGAGGATATGTTTGTAGAACAACCCCCAGGATTTGAGAGTTCCCAATTTCCAAATCATATTTTCAAATTAAAAAAGGCCTTATATGGACTAAAGAAGGCACCCAGAGCTTGTTATGAGAGGCTTAACACATTCTTACTATAAAGGGAGTTTGTTAAAAGAAGTGTAGACACCACCCTTTTCCTGAGGAAAGTAGGAGATGATTTACTCATTATTCATATATCGATGATATAATTTTTGGAACTTCTGATAAAAGGCTATGTGATGATTTTTCTAAAATAATGAGTAAGGAGTTTGAGATGAGTATGATGGGAGAATTGTCCAACTTTTTGGGGTTTAGCTGTAATATCAGAATCTGCTCCAGAATCGTCCAGGACGATCTGGGATCGTCTTGGGACGATCAGTTGAGAATTTGCTCTAGAATTTGCCCAGATTTGTTCCAGGTGATTTCCTGTAGGCATCGTCCAGGCCGATCGAGGACTTCGGCCAGGCCGATTGGCACTGTCAAAAATATCGGCCGGAAAATAGTCCTGAGAACCGTCCAGGACGATCAAATTTGGTCTGATCGTCCTGGGATGATCTGGCGATCGGCCGGGCCGATCTGTGTGTTATAAACCTGAAATCAGTCGTTTTGAAGAGAGAGAAAATCAAAAAAACAAAATATCTGATTTTTCGAGGAGAGAGAAAGTCAAGGTGAAAATTGGAAAAGTAGATTTTCGGACGATGCGGAGCCGTTTTAGTCCGACGAGATTGTTCAGGATTTTGCTGTACGCAAGGTAAGGCAAATTTCGCCTTTCTCAATTTTTCAGAACCGTCGTGTTTGGCGGTATTTTTTGTCCGGATTTTGTTTCCGTTAGCGATTTTTGTCCGTATCTTTTGATTGGTTCAATTTTTACCGCGTAACTTTTTGTATATTGTTGCCGTGCCGAGTGCGCACGTTTTGACTATATTTTGAAGATTTTTGTCCGGGTATTTTTGATTCGACTGGGTTTTATTTCGACTGGATTTTTCTGTGAAGTAGAAAATTATCTGTGTAGTAGAATAAATGTTCTGAAATGTTATTATCTGTATTCTGTGCAAATTTGGTATTTTGTGATTTTCAGGAAAATTTGTGTAAATTTCGTATACTGCCGTTATGCTGCCCGATTTTTGTCTTTTTCCGGATTTCTTCTGAATTGATATGCTATCTGTATATGCTATAAAAAGGGAGCTATAAGGGGCCTGGATCCTATGAGATTCAGTTAGTGTCTGGAAAATCTGAAATGAGCT
>NW_021319518.1:5791126-5803461 GCF_001605985.2 Dendrobium catenatum | reverse complement strand
TTTTTGTACGGTCATGGCTTTTCTTCTGTATTTCTTCTGTTAGCCATGTACCGTATTTGTAGATGATTGTTTTGAGGAAAAGAAAGAAAAATATAGATGGTTTGTTTCGCTGCAATTGACGATTCATAGTAGCTCTGTGTCTGTCTGTGTGTTTACTTTTGAGTTAAAATATTTGGAAGATTCAGTTCAGTAAGCAAATTCCAAAGCCAGATCCTGGATAAAAGGTTTGGTCGCGGCCCGCTGCGAGCGGGATCCGTCCCGGATCGGGTCGGGTCGTGACATTAGCATTAGACAATTAAATGATGGAACTTTTTTGGGCCAAACAAAGTACATAAAGGATATCTTGAAGAAATATGAAATGGACAAAGATATGCCAATTAATACTCCCATGACTTCAGGAATTCAATTAGACAAGGACCCAAATGGAAAATCAGTTGATCAGAAGAAGTACAAAGGGATAATTGAATCTTTACTTTACCTGACCGCTAGCCGACCTGATTAATGTTTAGCGTTTGTCTTTGTGCTAGATTTCAAGCTGAACCTAAGGAATCCCACCTGACTGCAGTTAAAAAAATTCTTAGATTCCTTTTAGGGACCCAAAACGTAGGAATCTGATACCCTAGGCACAACACTTCTTTTGAGATTATTGGATATTTTGATTTTGATTTTGCAGGATATAAAGTGGATAGAAAAAGCACTTCTGAAACTTGTCAATTTATAGGACAATCTTTAGTCTCCTGGTCTAACAGAAAGAAAAACTCTGTTGCTCTTTGCACTACTGAAGCTGAGTACATTGCTTTAAAAAGTTGTGTGGCCCAAGTCCTTTGGCTAAAATAGCAAGTATTGGATTTAGGATTACATGTAGGCACCATCTCTATTCTTTGTGACAACACTAGTGCCATCTGCATTTCTAAGAATCCTATCCAACATTCAAGGACTAAGCACATTGACATTAGGCATTACTTTATTAGAGATTATGTGACTAAGAGAGATATTGAGTTACATCCTATGGCGACTGAGAATCAACTGAATGACATTTTTACTAAACCACTGGCCTTCGATACTTTCAGCACTTTAAGGACCAGATTGGGTGTGATTGACTTAATGCATTAACTTGATTTCTACTGATGTTTTATCTACCGATTACTTTGTTGTATTTTTCTAGTTTTTTTGTTGTCTATTTCTACTTATTTTTTATTTTGCTTTTGGTACTTTAGTTTTTCGTATGCCTTGTTTTATTTTTTTTTTAATTATCGCTGAATTGATATCTTATGCCTTGTTTTTTTATTTTGAAAATTTGGAGTTAATGTTTTACATCTCTTAAATCTACTAAAGGGTAAAAATACTGTTGATTGTGTCTCTCTCTCTAACCTATTTTGGATGTAAAAATTTCTTTTCTAACCAAAAGTCTATCTCAAATTAACAAATATTGGATTTTGCAATTGAGATCTTTTCTACCTTGCTACATTAATCTAGCTTATATCATAATAGTCAAAGTTTTTATATTACTTCAAGATTTCTCGTTATCCTGTCAATGAATCTCTCACATAATTTTTGATTCAGTTTTGTGGATTGTTCTTCCTTATATTAGAGAGTGAATTTTTCTTCTCTAATATATAGAATATATACTCACAACTAAGAATATTTAAGAGTTTTTGGAAAAGAATCTAGTTTGTGAAAATAATGAAAAAAAAAGTGACCAATGATGCCAAAAATAAAAGATGCACAATGATGCCAAATTGAAAAAATAATATATACAATCAGAAGATCCACAAAGTGGGCCATTCAATGGACAAGAGGCATAAAATGAGCACATCAAAAGCAAGCTATCTTCCTTTCTTCGAACTCTTAAAACTTAGAAGATTTTATGTATCACTTGAGATTTTTAAAGACTTGATTTCGAATTTCGCGATTGTAACAAACTACTTTGATATATTATTGCATACGATATTTTTCTGAAACCAAGTCTTGATTGGATCTCTTTTTCTTATCCAAATGTTTTCCTAAGTTAGGACTTTTGATTTCAAAAGAAGATTTTGCCCTAAAAGAAGTTCGAGCTTAGGGTTAACATGATCGGAAATTTTATCATTTTTTGGATTTTTGAAGTTATTAACTCATTAACTTACAAATTTTTTAAATCAATCACATGGAAACTATATCATATTCATGCCTTGATTAAAAAAAAAACTTTTTGGCTTTTGTTTTATCGTTGTTATTTTTTTTATCTTATTATTTTTTAGCCTTCTCTGATCATTTCCATCCCTCCTTTGATTTGAAATTTTATCACATCTTCCTGGCCGATGTTTACATCATCCTGGACGATCAATTTTTTTTGCTTAAAGAACTTCATCTGCTGAATATTTTGACTTTTTTGCTCTCATCATCCTGGATGATCCTTTATCATCCTCGATGATGTGATCGACCTCTGCTATAATCATATTGATCGTCCTGGCCGATATCTTTTTTCATCCTAGATGATGCATTTATTGGTCATCGTCTCGTCCGATACACCTGATCGTCCTGGATGATACACGTGTAAGTACATTTAAAATCTTTAAAATCACTCGGGAAGATCCATTTTTGGATAATCGTCCTAGAGGATCCACTGTTCGTCCTATATAATACACATGGCGCATGATTTAAAACATTTTAAATTTGTCTGATACGATCCATTATTGAGCATCTTCCTGGACGATCCACCTAATCGGTCTGGACGATCTGCTTTTTCAATAGTCGTCCGGCCTAACTCCTCGGGACGATCATCTATCCTAATCGTCCCAGCCGATGTCTGATCGGCCCGGCCGATCAGACCGCCTTTTTGACCAATCAGCATGATCACAATAATTGCACCGGATCGTCCTTAAGAATCCTGTGATCGGCCTGGACGATCCGACCGATCCTTTAAATTCAAAGCCTTCCAACCATTGTTTCCCACTTCAAAACTCATCTCCTCTCTTGCTTACTTCTTGTTTGCTTATGGCTGGCAGAAAGCGTACTCGTCAGATGTCTGGCAGCTCCTCGAGGGGCATGCTGGACCCTCGTTTTTGGGAGGCAGATGATCAGGTTGCCTGCCATCATTACAAAGAGTGCGGCATTACTCTCTCTTTCATAATCAATCCAGCCTATCTCTCCTATCCGGTACTGGATCTTTTTTCTTACACTTCTCTTTATTTTATTCTCACCCTTTCAGTCCCCTTTAGTTCTGAACTTCTTTTTGAATTCTATGCAAACCTCCACATAAATTCTTCTTACACTGCTCTCACCTCTTATGTGAATCGACGTCCTATCGAGATCACATATCAGGATTGTGCTAAACTGTTGAAGTTGTCCACCTCTAGGGATAAGCTGCATACCCTTGTCTCTGATCCTAACTTTGATTGGTCCACTGCAAATCACTTTCTTTGCCACACAAACGCACACTTTTATGTTGTAGAGACTAGCTCTTTACTCAAAGATGCTAGGATAATCCAGAATGTCCTTCACACTTCTGTTATTCCAAAAGCTGGGGACCGAGTCAACATCACTCCACTACTACCTTTTACATTCTGGCCCATAGGGATTTCAATGCCACATACCTATTCTTTCGCTACATCAAGCATTTGACCACCATTCGAGATTCAGGTCATAGAAGAAAGCCCAATCTTGCTCTAGGATACATCATTGCATATGTTCAAGAATCTAAATATAACCTTCAATATCCTGCTCCTCCCAACCATCCTCCACCTTTCTACTAAAACAATTCCTTTAATGCCCTTCACAGTACTCGTCTCCACCCGGGGGATGGGGAAGCCTAGGGGGCAAAGGAGGAGGAGGCTCCCGCTCCCGCTCCTGTTCCTGAACCTGTTCCTCTCCGCCAGTACTCTCAGCTGGATCAGTTGGTGGAGAGATTTGATCAATTAGGGACCCACTTTGCCATATTCATAGCACACCAGCAACAGCAGCACACTGAGGATGTGGCTCGGTTTGATGCCTATGTTGCACACCAGCAGCAGCAGCACGACCAGGACATGGCCTTGTTTGGGGAACAGTTTGGTACATTTTTTACTTTCTTCCAGTAGCCACCACCACCACCACCTCTGACTGATGATCAGGGGCCCTCATTTTTCTGATTTTCTTTATGTTTTTCCTAGTTTTAGTTTCCATTTTCTGTAGTTTTATTTTTCTTATGTTGTGCTTTGCATTTGTATTTTGTTTCCTTCCTTTTTATGATGTCAAAAGGGGGAGTAGTTTGATGTATCATGTACTTTGAATTCTGGAATTTAGTGAACTGCTTTTTTAGTCACATTGTTTTTACTGAACTGCCAAAATTGCTTGGAATTCTCTATTTATGTTTGCCATCATCAAAAAGGGGGAGATTATTGCGAATCTAAGATTATGGATTAAACTTTTGATGATAGCAAACATTCATGTTTTTTTTCTACGACTGCTTTGCGTACTAATTTTTCAGTACCACACGATCGAATGAAACTCAAGCTAGCTCAAGATCGGGTAGATTTAGGTTGAGTCAAATCTATATTTTTTTTCTTGAGTCAATTATAAAAGTGGTTCCTGATGCTAAGTAACCTTGTACACACACACTTAAGGGATTTTCTGAATTTTTCTGTTTTGAGTACATCGTCCTGGACGATGTTCCTATCGGCCAGAATGATTCAACTAAAAATAAAAACCCTAATTAGGGCATCCTGATTAAGCAGCCGTCATTGAGCAAATTGTCCTGGACGATACGTGTATCGTCCAGGATGATAGGCTCAAATTAAAAAGAATCAGCCGCCATGATCAATTTAGGTATTCTTTATTTTAAATTATCAGCCCGGACGATCTCCATATCGGCCTGGATGATACAACATAATTATGCCTAAATTAATCTAGCAATTATGGAAAGCAATTAAGGCTGATTGATACGATCACATCGGTCGGGCCGATCATAGAATCGGCGGGACGATGGTCTGGAATATTTGAAATCGGCCAGAATCTATTCAGGGCGATGTTCAGGATGATTGTACTCGAATTTGAACTAATTGTCCAGGATGATATTCTATCGGCCTAGATTATGTAACCAATTTTCTTCTGATCTTCTTGATTCATCCCGGCTGATTGAGCTTATTTTGTACTGATTGGTCAGGATGATATTCTTATCGTCCTAGACGATAATGTTGGTTCTTGAAATTCTATTTAAAGGACCTGAATTTTCTCATGCAACGAGACCTTGAGTGCTGCTGTCTTGACCTGAGAGAGCCTTGGAAGAGAGAGAGAGAGAGAGAGAGAGAGAGAGAGAGAGAGAGAGAGAGAGAGAGAGGAACTTGTGAGGGGAAGTTTGTGAGAGGGTTCACAAAGGTTGCTCCAAGGAAGGTTTCAAGTCGTCATCTCCGTTCTTCATCCTTCATCCTTGGGAGGTTCTTGGGAGGTCTACTTCAGCAAAGGTCTGGGTTCTTTGCCCGCTTCAGGAGGAAGCAAAAGGAGTCGGTTCTCTGCCGCACCAGGGTTGGTGAAAAGGAGTCTGTTGTAAAGGCTTCTCCGCCTAGCTATGAGAGCTAAATGAGAGACACTTAGTTAGTGCAATACTTGGAGGGTGCCTCCGAGGAGTGGATGTAGGTTTAGGATTGACCGAACCACTATAAATCCAATGTGATCTTTCTATGTTTTGCTTCCACATTTATTTATTTTTTGCACTCTTATTTTTATGGTGATTTTGGTTTTAACTTTGTGCTTTACCTAAAGAAAAATTTTAAAATACAATTCACCCTCCCCCCCTCTTGGTTAGCCTCGGGCTAGTTCTCAACGGCTTAACATCCCTAACGAACTTTCAAACTTTAATTAAATTTTAAATATTAATGAATTGGATCAATTTTAATTAATTTTAGTTTGTTGATTCATTTAAATTCTTAAGGTAGTGATCTTTGAAGTTCAAATTATATTAACCAAATTTAGAAGTTATGTGGTCCTCCTATTTGTTAGGCTAAGGGGTCCAAAAAGGTTATTATTAGAAATAGACTATGTTTAGAGATTCTAGAACTTTAGCTAAATATAAGACCTTAAGGGAAGTAGTTAGACTATTGGTTTGCTGGATTTGGAGTTTTCTAGGCAAAGTTATGAATTTTAGAAGTTTTGGGTAATTAATGAATTATTAAATTTACTTAATTAGTGGTGTTTTAGGGGTTTTGATCCAAATCACTCCAAATTGACTGGAACCCCCCCAAAGGTCAAAAATAACCTAAATAAGTGTTTCCAAGTGTTTGGGGAAAATTTGGAATTTTTATAATTTTTAATTATTTAATTAAGGAAAAATGTTGATTTTAATCGGGGTTAAATTAAAGTTTCGATGAAAGCCAATTAAATGGCCCTAATTATTTGATGTTAAGCATTAAATCCTGAAGAGTATGAGGTATTATAGGCAATTTTTTGAGTTGTAATAGATTTATTAGAATTTTTTGAAATTATTAGAGCCTAATTAATGGGTAAATTAAGATTTATTAATTAAGGTGTCTAAGAGGTCCTCAAAATTCCTAGAAAATTATAGGAGGCTTAGGATGTCTCTAAGTTCGAATGTGTAAATTTTCATATCAATTGAGGATCTACCCTAGCTCCTATAATTTTTTTGAGTTTGTTAGACGAATCCTTAATTATTATCCTTAGGATGTCGCTATATTGAATGAGTTTAAAATCATAGTTAATGATTAAACCTTAGGATAACATGTATGGAGTGCATAAAGAAAGTAAATATATCAATTCTAAGATCTAGAAGGGCCCAAACTAAGTACTCGTACACTTGCAAGAGACGATAAAAATAGTAATACAATATCCTTTATGATAAGATTAGTGAATGATTAGAACTCAATCACCCACTAATCATTCTCACGTAAATGATCTATATTTAAAATTTTATTAGTGGATCTCCTAAAATTTGAGATTTAATGTATATGTAATTTAAAAATAATTTTAAAATACATATAAATATATAAATTTTAGAAAATTATAATTAAAAATAAATCAATTTTTAAAAATAAATAAATATAGGGAAGATCCACTGGTCACCTAAACAAGGCTTCAAAAAAATTTAAAAATAATTTTTAATTTGAAAATAATTAAGACCTCATAATCAATACTCTCTTGCATCAACTTGTGTAGTCTCTGCTCCGTAGTACTAATAATGAAACATTTATTTATTTATTTATTATAATATACTTAATTATTAATTAAATATAATAAATATTTAATAATTAAAATAATTTAAAGTATACATAATATTTTTAATTCAAACTAATTTAAGATTAAATAGGATAAAAATACGATCAATTTGATATATTATACATATTTTTAGGATTTATAAATAATTTATAATAATTATTTAAATTTTTTTAGTTTAAAAAATAATTTAAAACTACTAAAAAATTTAATTTAAAATAAATTCGGTGGCAGGAGGCTACAAGGCAGCCTGTAACTAGCTCTGTGGTCCACGATGATGGCGCTCAATCATTGATAATGAATACTCCATCACGCAATCATCATCCCATGATTGTGGGTCCAAGCAATTTCAAGTTAACCCAATCAGCACCGTATGGCTATCATCGAATAGAGCACGGTTTTGATTCAACAGACAAGATTATGTTAGATAGATGGCATAACCATGGGATTAAACTCCACGGTCGATCTGAACTATAAAATGATAGGGTCTTGATTGTTGATCACAAGATCAACGGTCGAGATCATGCCCAAGGCAACAGGAGAGCAAACCCGAGCCCTAAAACAATAATTTGGCTCATTCTCTAGATACACGTAATGAAACTTAATGAAATTTAAACACAACTAGTGTGAATGAAGAGCATCCATGTAATAGTAAAAGTGTTAAAATGCACTTAATTCAATGCTAATTAAACCTAAGTATCCTAAACTAGGGTTAGCATTTATACCTCAATTTATAGACAGATTTAATCATTTAATGAATTATTGCACTTGTAGACTCTCCACGCTCCTTTTTGTAGAAGAAATCAAGGCTCGAAACCGAACAAAGGAGGTTTGGGTCAATTTTAGGTCAACCAAGTTGACCCAAGGCCTAGGTCTATGCTCAACAGACATGGTTTGACCTATTTAATGTAAGAGAGGTGGTCTTGAGGTCTAGCTTGGTCAATTTGACCAAGTCAACTCCCATGACCCAAGGGTTTGAGCAAAAAGAAGGTCAATAATTCATCACCACAACTCCAGAATTATTAATTTATTTTTAAAAACCTATTTAGTTTTAACCACATTGTGATCCTTAAGTCTTTCAACTAACTCGTAGACATTATTTCTAACAAATTGATTCAACTCTTTTTGCATGCCTAGGATCCCAAATTCATCAGATAGGGCTTAATTTAGGTTGGTGGGTTCAGTTATTGAAATGAAGGCAGAATGATTTACTTCTTTTCAAAGTCCATTCCTAGTTTTAACACATTCTAATGGGTCTCCTAAGATCAACTCTTTAGGATAACTCGAAGAATATATCCATTCTCTAGGCAAAGTATTTTTAGGTTCTACCCTTTCCTCTATATTTGTAGATTCTAATCCTTGTGTGACTTCTACAAGCTGCTCTTCTTCTAGCTGCTCTTCTTCTATCCTAGACTCTCCAGAATTATCATATTCATAAAACATAACATGAGTGGTCTCCTCAAATATCAGTGTTCTTTTATTAAAGACTCTATAAGCTTTTCCAACGCTTGAGTAACTTAGGAACACTCCTTAAACAGATATTGAGTCAAACTTTCCTAGTTGAGACTTTATATTATTCAGAATGAATACTTTACATCCAAAGACATGGAGGTGAGAGAGGTTGAATGTCCCACCCTTTAAAATTTTATAGGCTGCCCTATTCAGTTTGGATCTAACATTCACCCTATTTAAAATATAACAAGGTATATTCATCGCTTCTACCCAAAAGTATTTTGAAAGTGAGTATTCAACTAATATGGCTCTAACAGCTTTTACCAGGGTCCTATTCTTTCTTTCTGCTACCCCATTCTACTGAGTGTTCCTAGGAGCTAAGAAGTTTTGATCTATCCCTTACTCCTTACAGAAAATTTCAAATATCTCATTATCAAATTCTCCACTATGGTCATTATGAATGGTTATAATTTTTTACATAAACTTCCTTTGAAGACAAGTGAAAAAATATCTAAACTCTTCAAATGATTCATTTTTATGAGATAGGAATCTAACCCTAGTAAACCTCGAATAATCATTAATAATCACATACCCAAAAACATTCCCTCCTATGCTTATAGTATTGAAGGGTCCAAAGAGATCTATGTGAATGAATTCTAAGGGTTTATTAGTGATAATATCTTTGATGGAGGGGAAAGAGGACTTGACTTATTTCTGTAATTGATAGGAATCACACATGTGGTACTTAGTGAACTCTAGTCTAGGAATTCCTCTCACTAAGTTTTTTTGGGTAATCTTTCTAAGGCTTTTTATTCTTTCATAACACAACCTCTTATGCCATAACCATAACTCATAAGTAATTATTTTTAAACAAAGAGCAATATCAAATTTAATTCAATTAATATCAAACATGTAGACGTTGTTAATCCTTTTTCTATAAAATAGTGTTATTATTTAAGATTATAATGCAGCTAGTTGATAGAAATTTTATGTTGAAGCTTTTATAACAAAGCTGATTGATGCTAAGCAAATTATGTTTCAAGCTATCAACTAGTAAAATATTTTTAATGATGAATTTTTAGAGTTATCAATTATACCTGATCCTACCACTCTCCTGATGGTGTTATCTCCAAGTGTTATCTTACCTCTTTCCATACCCTTTAGCGATATGAATTAATTTGCATCTTCAGTCTTATGCCATGAATATTCACTTTTTAGGTACCACATGCTCTCATGAGGCCTTTTATGAGAGCACTCCTATAGAATTATCAAATGCCAAATTTGGGAACCCAAATTGGTTTGGGCCCCATCTTATGAAAAGAAGAATGAAATGCATGCATGCTATGCTGTGAGTTTTTAACTTCAATTCTCCACACCCAATATGTACTACGGTGAACAGTGCATTCCACAAGAAAATATCTAACACCAAGAAAAGGGTTTACTAATCTTTTTGGGCTATAGTACATCATCCAAGGTTTGAATGATACATTCTGATGTGATGGATTATGAAACTCTTCAAGTGTCGGGGTTTTTTATTTTCTTTAAAAGCAATTATTATAGCTTCTAAATATTTATATGCACTTTTAAGAATTGAATTTCTTATTTTTAATGCGTTCTCCCTACTATCTAAATTAGATGCAATGGTGTCTAAGTTCTTGTATGCATTTTCTAATTCAACATGTAAAGCTTTCAAGGAATCATGTTCTTAAGTTAAATCAAGATACTTTGCATTCAACGAGTCAATTTCACCCAACAAAGTTATATGATTGCTATCCAGAGTAGAATGATCTTTCCTCAGAATTTCATACTCTTTTTGTAGATTTAAAAATTCAATTTTGAGGCTAGTATGTTCTTTCCTAAGCTTCCTATATAAAAAGTGGTTTTTTTTTCAAAAACTTTAAGTAATTGATCATAAATAAGCTCACATACCTCTTCTTGATCATATTGATCAAGATGATCATCAACCATTAAGCATAGGTTTGTTACCTCCTCTTCTATTTCAATTTAGAAGGAGTATGATACTGAGTCCGCCCAGAAAGCTTTTTGAATTTATTTCTTATCCTTCCTAAACTTAAGCTTTTCTTCATCCTTTTCCTTACTTAGGTGAGCTTTTAGAGTTGAGCACTCCGACTTCAGATATCTTGGCTTCCTGCATTCAAAATAAATAATATCATAAGACACTTTAGAATTTTTACTATTTTTACCTTTATTCCATTTTTTATGATGCTTTTGCTTTTTCTCTAGAAGCTTTTAAATTGTCTAGTTATCAAAGAAATGTCATCATGTTTAGAACCAGAAACATCAGTGTCAGAATCATTAGCCTTTAAGGCTATAATTTTCTCCTTTTTCTTTTCACCTGTATCAAACTACCTTTGGTTCACTCCTTACTCGTAAGCAATGAGTGATATAAATAAGTTATCAATTGAATAAATATTCATATCTTTTGATTCAGTAATGACAGTAATTTTTGCATCAAAGAAAGAAGGTAAACCTCTCAAAATTTTGTTAACGTTTTCATAGTTTATGAGTTCTCTTCTTAAGGCATGAAAGAATGTAACAATCTGTGTAAACCTATTATACATTTTAAAAATCAATTAATTAGGTTTTATGTGAAGTTCATAATCATGCAAAAGAATATTCAGCCTAGATTATTTAACTTCATTTGTACCTTTATATGTTATGCATAATTTATCCCAAATTTCCTATCTAGTAGTACAAGTAGAAATAAGTATATAATCTTCAGATTTTAAGGCACAGAAAAAGCAATTCAAACACTTAGCATTTAGTTGTGCAAGATCTCTATCATCAGTAGTCTAATTAGCAAAAGGAATTTAAGTTTTAACACCATTTACTAATCTAAAAGGTGCATAATAACCTTCCTCATCAGGCATCCACCTATGATAATCAGTTAATTATAAAAAGGTGACATGTGAGTTTTCAAAAAATCAAAAGGTATACTATCAAAAAGAGGTAGTCTAGTGATTGAATAACCCTCCACGGTGTATTTCCAAAGTTAACCATGGATCAAAATTTAAATATTTTCTAAAACTTGATTTTATGAACCCCGCTCTAATACCACTTGAAAGTTCATGAGAATGGTTAAACCCTAAAGAACTAGTCCCGATGCTAACCAAGAGGGGGGGGATGAATTGGTAGTTTTTAAAATTTTTAAATGAATAGAAAATCTTTTTAATTTTTTTTAATATTTAAAACAAAATATTATAATAATCCTTGATGCGAAAGAAAAGCAATTTTCACGAAAACAGTATAATTAGATTTTTCAATCACAGAAGAAAACACAGAAAAATGCTAAAATAAAAGTGCAATAAAAAAATAAGAAAGAACACATCAAATTTTATAGTGATTTAGTCAAATCTGACCTACGTCCACTCCTTGGAGACTCCCTCTCCAAGTATTGTACTAAACTCAAGTGACTCTCCTTTTGCTCCCACAATAAGGCAGAGTTCTTATAAAATATATCCACTAATATGGTGAGGCAAAGAACCTAGAAATCCTTTTACTCCCTTTTGGAGTAAGCAAAGAACCTAGTAATCCTTTTACTCCCTCCTTGACTAGGAAGAAAACCTTGAATCCTTTTCACCCACCTAGTGAAGGTAGAAAACCTAGATCTACTATTGAAGAAGATCTTCCTTAGAGTGACCAATGTTGCAAATCTATTTTCATGGCTTATGTTTTGATGA
>NW_021319518.1:5787158-5791026 GCF_001605985.2 Dendrobium catenatum | reverse complement strand
GGAGTGGACGTAGGTCGAGTAGACCGAACCACTATAAATTTCTGAGTTCTTATTTTTGCTTCTGCACTTTTAATTCCGTATTAATTTTTGTGGTGTGATTTTGGTTTATACAATTTTTATTCTTTGTGAAAAGAAATTTTAAAATACCAATTCACCCCCCCTCTTGGTTAGCTTGGGACTAAGTTCATAAGTGCTTAACATCCCTAACGAACTTTCAACCAAGGAACCAAGACAACAGCTTGAAGATAATGAATACCTTACTTGGAGTAACATTTGTGAACCCCTCACAAACTCCCCCTCACAAGAATCTCTCCCTTTCTCTAGCTCTCCCTCTTCCTTTTCTAAGCTCCCTCTTGAATCAACTAGGGGTGTCAATTTTTGTCACGACCTGAAACATGACCAGAACCCGACCCGAAAAAATCCGGGTTTGGGTCAACCCGAACCCGAAATAGGTCGGGGTCAGGTTGAACAAATCAACCCGTTTTAAAAATCAGGTCGGGTTCGGGGCTGACCAAGCAACCCAAAATTGACCCGAAAGTGACACGAAAACTTATATTTGACCCGAAAACCCGAGATTGACCCATTTTGACCCGATCTTGACCCGAAAAATCAAATATTGACCCGATTTTGACCCAAAAATTTGAAATTTTAGGTTAATTTTGGGTCATTCATGTCAGGTAGGGTTCGGGTCCGGAAACTGACCCGTTTTTAAAAACGGGTCGGGTTCAGGTTGACCCGAACAGTGCTGGGTCAGTTCCGGGTTCGACCCAAACCTGACCCGCTGACCCGAATTGACACCCCTAGAATCAACTCCACAGCAAAAGATTTTCTCAAAAGATAATTAGAGGGTTTAAATAGAGAGCCTCCAAAAGAAGCCCTAATTTTCAATTCTGCATGATTGATCAACCTGGACCATTGATAGATTGTCCTATACGATTAGTACAAAATAACACTATCAACCAGGACAATTACCTATGCTCTGTACGATCAATACAAGTATTTTTACATATCGTCTCGTATGATCCTACGATCGTCTAGGACAATTAGTTCAAATACTATATTGATAATCCAGTATGACCTTGAATGATGGGTGGCGATCTCCATATCATCCTGATCGGGATGTCCAGGATGATCCTCCTGGATGATTACAGTAAAGTTATGGTTTTTCATCTTGGATGATAGGGGATCATCCTATGAAATATAAAATATCATCCAATATGATCCAAATAGATCGTCTTGTACGATATGATTGAATAATTCAATAATAATTACAACCTTAATCATCATATCAATTTAGGTATGATTGTCATAAATCATTTAGGATGATGTGTATCATCCTGTACGATTAAAACAAAATTTAAAAATTAAAATATTACCTAAATTATGATTGGCAGCCATTTTCATCATTTAAGCTGATGGTCCTATATGATGTGGATTGTCCAGTATGATTAGTTTAATCACTTATAATTAGTCAGATGCCCAAACTAGGGTTCCTATTTTTTGACTAATCGTCCAATACGATATAAGGTCATCCTATACGATTTACTCAAAAATAGAAAAAAATATCTAACTCATCAAAATTTTTCCCCTAAGTATGTGTGTGCAAGATTACTTAGCTTGGGGTCTATCATATTTAAGATTTGACTCAAGAAAAGTATATATATATATATATAGAAATTATATATATATATATATATAGTTATGAAATTACATGCAGACTCAACACTAATCTATCCGATCTTGAGCTAAATTTCATCGCAATTGATCTTTGTAGACTTAAAAGGTTAGTAAGCATGGAAAACAAAATGGGTATTCAATAATAGTATCGGTGAAGAAACAATAATGTTTGTTATCATCAAAATCAAAGTATTTGGATCCAGATTCACAACATTAATAACCAAGGAGATTTTAATATTTTTGTCTATCATTCTTTTGATGATACAATTGAATGAAATGAACATGTTTATATTTATTGTTATTTGATAAATTAAAATGGATTTGTTTTATCAATATGAAGAAATAAAAATAATTCTTGCAATTACATTATAGAATATTACATAGGATTTGATGAATATACTTTAACACAAAAAAATTGTATAACTCATATGATATTTGAAGGAAAATGGGTAGTAAGCTTTTTAATGAACTATTTAATGAGCTTTTTGTTATTGTTGAAGAGGAAGTATTATCAAAATTTTTTAGCAATACATTATTTCAAGTTGGATTGATACTTTGATTAGATATAAAGAGATTTGTACAACTTAAGAGTTGACAAAACGAGTTGAGAGGAGAAAATGATGATATCGTTGTTGCTGGTTTGCGTAGATAAATAGTGATCTGTTGCACTTAGAGTTGACAAAATTAGTTGAGATGAAAAATTGGCGAAGTTTTTGATACCATGCTCATGGTGAATGTTTGAGAATGCAGAAAGCTTCCTTTGATAGCATACATAGGACTCCTTGGATGATGAAAGCATAGTAATTCACTCTTGTAAATATCCTTCATAATGTGAAAGTGAAAGAGCATGGTATTTATATTCATTTATTTGAGTGATTGCATTAAGAAAATCAAGATTGATGGTGCCGTAAACTATTGCTATTAATTACAGGGCCAAGGGTTTATGATTATCATTATTAGCATGTTAGTAAATTATTTTAGCAATAAGTCTAGCTCTATTATAGTTGGTGGATCCATTTTGACTGTGTTTGAAGTGAAACTCACACATGTAGCCAACTAAGATTTGAGAGGGATGTGTAATGGCTTGAGGAAGCAGGAAGCCTTGGCCCTATCAACTAAACTCATGAGATTATACCTTAAAAGTAATACATGAAATTTGAAACACAAAAAGGAGTAATGGAGTGTGCAAGTTTTATTTTTTATTTTTAATTTAGCCTTGGCCCTATCTACCGACCAATTGCTGATGGAGCATAAGTTATTTTTTTTTATTTTTTGGGAAAATTTGGGGCCTAAGCCCATATATAACTATGAAAAGAAAAGGTTACGAGTAAAAGAGAATACAAGAAAAAGCTTCCCTACATAAGCAAAAACAAAAACTTATGTAGGTCATATGTAAAAAAAAAACCCGACTATACCACCCATTACATTCAAAAGATCAAATAAAGAACCAAAACGTGGTAGATTACACAAAAATAAAACATGAAGACATGCTGCAGGCCGGACAACAAATACGTCTGAAGGAATGAGACAACATTGCGCACTTGTCTGTAGGGAGCCAACGCCAAAAATCAAATGCCCTCGGAACCTGAAGACAAACAGAAAAACAATCTTCTAGCAACCAAACTCAGGAAAAACTGCTCCCAGGCTATCTGTATGGACTCATATATAACTATAGCATCGAGATTTTCACGGATCCCTGGTTGCCTGAAGACCATCCAAGGGGTCTGCTGTGGGAGCTTCATCATTGTCCAGACAAGACCAAAAAGCAGACGTATGTCGACGAAACAAAGAGACCCGAATAATATCCAGCATCTTTAAAGTTTATCCAGCAATTGTACTGCATCTTTCCATTTCATAACCTTATCAAAAAGTGTTCTTTTGATACTAAGCAGAACAGAAGTAACACATTGGAAGTTCCCCCCAAACCTCCTATTGTTCCTTTCTCTCTATATATAATAGATAATATATACAACCAATTGACATCTTTTAAAAATTCAACTCCTCAAGTTTGCTATAAAAAACTCCAGTTAACCAGTCCGAAAATTGCATAATCGAGGGATTGACAGAATAAATTTTGGAGTACAAACATAAAACTCTTAGAAAAATCTTAGACCGCAGTTATTTTCACTTTTCTATGATTAATTTAAAAAGAAATTAAAATTTAAAATATATATATATATATATATATATA
>NW_021319518.1:5765944-5787058 GCF_001605985.2 Dendrobium catenatum | reverse complement strand
TCGAAATTAATTTTTGAAGTTTCCAACTAGCTTTTGCATCGAGATTCGTGCCCGATCGAGCTAATTTTGTGATGACGTATCAATATAACTTTTATATACAAATTTATGAAAAGAATATCTGACAATAAGCCCACTAGCTTCCATGTAGAGACAAAGAAAATATATATAACAAAATAAGTTAGACGTCAAACTCTAGTGTCAATCAGACCCATAAATGCACGAACAACAGCCTCATGTTTGCAGGAAATATCAATAGAAATAATTGTGGTTGCATGCAAATATCAAAAGGCAAAACATCAAAATATATGCTCGAGCATATTCCAAGATCAATTATTGAAATGAAATTACATCAACAACTTTAGTGATGAAATATAAATTAAAAATTAAAAATGTCAGAAATATTATATTATTGCAATTGTTGCCTTAATACATACTAAAATATTCATAGCATTATAATCTTTGAGAGAATATCTTACCTTTTTATGAAGATCTAATACACACTAATTAAAAATAGTTCCAAAAGTCATTGAATTTTTTACATGAAAAGAAGAAAATAAAAAATACTATTGGATTTGACTAAGTTGAATTGATCTACTAACAAGTAAGATTATAGAAATTTTCCCTTATCCTCAATTGGAGATGATATGATTATAAAATTAGGAAAACTATTTACTTTTCAAGTGGTTGTAGTAGAGATTGCTGGCAAAATAGTGGAAGGTGAAGGAAGTTGAGTGTGGAACAATTATGCGATGTCCTTTAGAAGATAGCTTCCGGTCAATGATGTTCCAAACATGGAAGTTAGGTAATGATAATTAGGCAACAAAGTATAGTCAATGACGGTTATTGGTGGTGGTTATCAACGTCGATCACTGGATAAGAATTTCAAGCACTTTAGATCTCTAATTACTTTTCAAATTTAGTTAATGATCCTAATCTCCCTACATGAAACTAATGGAGGTTTATTTTTAAGTTTTTCAAATGAAATGTTAGTAGTTTTTTGCTAAAATTCTCAAAACATTTCTCCAGATACCTAATTTTGATTCCCTTATTATAGATCATTGTTTGATCATTTAAGTGACTCCTCCAAATTGATGAATCTTAGGTTCATTAAATTTCTCTTATCAAGATGCTTGTTTTGTGGATAAGTGTGCAAGATTTGAAAGCCATTCTCAATAAATATTATAATGTTTTCAACTATAGTTCAAGTGCTTTATTTTTGCTCATTCGGATTTGGATTAAAAAATTTAGTGTCATTGCACTCTTTAAAATGCAACAATTTATTTAACAATAAGTTTAAAAAAATAATAAATTTTCAATAGCCTTTAATTTTATTAAATAAATTTTAATTTCAAATATTTTAGTAGATTCATGCTTAATCAAATGAAATTTCTAATGATGTATAATTTACACTCTATTTCTTAAATGTTGATGTTAATTTTATTCAAAAATAAATTCATCATTAGGAGTTTGTGGTAAAAATTATATTTTAATATTTGTTGAAAGGCTGCCATCCATTAGGAAACAAAGTCTCGTCCTCTACACTACAGCCATGTTTAACCTCTAAGCATGAGATTTCTTAAATGATTATATCATTCCTTATGAATTTCATTAAAATATTTTGAAACAATAAGAGGGCCATTTTAGTCAAGAATGTTCTTAGGTACTACCCATGACTATCTCATTTAATTATTGGAACCATGTTCCTTTTTGAGTGAATTAATAGAGGCTTTCCAATATTTTTCATGGATTGTTTTAAATCAAGTTGGTTTTATTCTTTTGAACCACATTTTGTATCTTGTCCCACGAATATCTTTTGATGGGAATTCTTCAAACCCATTTCCTTTATTCTTTCTATATCTGTCCTTCCCTCAATCCTCTATTTTCTCACTAATCATGATCCTTTTATAATTTCTATTCTTCTTTTATGTAATGGATAAAGGAGATTGAAAGGAGGAGTTTGAATGAAGATGATTTAATGATCATGAAAAAGATGTTGTTCGAGTATGGGTAATATAGAAGGGAGGAGTGAAAAGAGGTGTAACAAAGGGATAATGATATGATGATGTTCCATTTTAATATATTCTCAAATGAACCATCATGTCATGTGTTTGAATAATTTTAGTCTTATATAATTCGAGGGTTTGTTGATCCTACAACTACTTCTCTTCTAAACCTTTGAGCTCTTACAATCTGAGTTTAGCATTCTATTCCATTATTATTTTATTATTCACTACAATGCGCAATGAAGGCACCTCAACCTTCGAAGGGATAACAACATTTGCTTCAAAGACTAAAGCAAATATCATAGATTGAGTCAGACTTATGTATGTCGTTCGATATTCCCACACAACTTCTCCTTTATTTTCATGCCATTGACATTTATTATCATTTATCATTTTTTAAAGGATCAGCGCCAAAGTCTTATGAAGGCCTTAACTAATCCTTCTGCCTGAAGGTAAATAGATAGTCGAGTATCTCCATTCTATTTTATGAAATATGGAATAATTATTTATTTTGGTGGTTCTATAGGATGGGCCATTATCACATATAATTTGGAAAGAAATGCCAAATTGATATGAAATATGGTTTTAAGGAATTGTAGAACATGATGAGCATTGACTTCTCTCAAGGGAATTGCTTATGTCCATATTTAGAAGTAGTCAAAAGTTGCTAATATAAACCTATGACCTCTAATATGATAGAATAATTGGAACGATTATATCCAAGTCCCAGCTTTCAAATAGCCATGAATGAATTATTGGATACAAGACATTTGGTGGTTGATGTAAAACTTCACCATGCACCTTGCATTGGTGACAATGATGTCCAACAATCAGTCATATATTATTGATGGCTAATAATATCCCATCATTTCTATCTTCATTTTCAATTTAGGATCAGATGGATGAGCGCAACATAAAATATCATGAACTTCTTTTATGATATCTCTAGCATCTGATTTACTGAGGCAATGCAACCACATGTGATCAAATAATCTTCTTTAGAGGGTTTCTTTGATTAGGAGATAAGATAAGAAACTTCTATTAATTTGATCTATAGTTAATCTATCATGAGGGAGCTTATTTTCAAGCAAATAGTCAATATAGGGTTTTCTTGAATCAACTACTTCATCATCTATAGTGAAAATAATTTTCACCTTAGCTAGAAATTATTTTTTGATATATTCCATATAAATTGATTACAAGACCTAATAATTCTATACTTCAATTAGAATTGAATCCTTTTCAAGACAAGCTAATTCTTTAGAAAGCTTTGTTAATACATTTGCCCTATATGGTATTCTATACAAAGTAATATTTCAAATATATTCCAACAACTTCATTATATATTAGTGACACAAAATCAAGTTTGTTTTAACACCTTGTATTTACCTGTAGCTTTGTTGACAACAAGCTAAGAATCTCCATATATCTTTACTTCTTTGATGTCATTTATGATTGTTAAGTTGAAGCTAGTTATCAGTGCTTCATACTTAGCTTCATTTTCTATATGGCTTTGATAAATAATAGTAGTAGTACAACAAACCTTTGTCTTAGGTGATGAATATTATGTCGATTCTTGTTTTCCCTAGGGATATATCTTATGGTCCTTTGTCACAAAAAAAAAATTCTCTATTGGGGTTTTTAATTACTTATAAAGTTTGGATCTTTTCATCTAAAAACTCACGATCTTCTGGAAAAAGAGTGTTCCAAATCAGATGCACTGCTAGGAAATTAGCAAATGCGTTTTTTTCACAACACAAAAAAGAATGAGTGTTATATAAAGTAGTAAAATAATCATTGATCGTTGAGCGAATATTCTTGATAATATCAGTTGCGTCATCAAATACTGTAATGGATCAACTCAAGATATTAAGGCTATTCAATGCTTCTCACTTGGAAGATAGTTCATTTTGGCTAGTACCAGCCTTCTACTGAGGTAATAAAGTGCATTCTCTTTAAGTTTTTTATTAATCTGAACTAACAAGGTGCCATGATATTCACTCAAGGCTACTTTATATATGATTAACTGCTTCCCGGGGATAGGAGTAGCCAATACTAAAGGTTTCATCAAATATTATTTATTATTATCATGAGCTCATTGACAACCTTCATCCAATTAAAAATGAATATCTTTCTTGCATAGAGCTACAAATGGATAACATATGCCTGATAAATTTGATATAAAATTTATCCAATCACTATAGGAAAGTTAGCAATTTGTGGTGACATTTGAGTTAGATTTCTTTTCATGAAAATTATGGTGGTTATGCCAAGTAAATATTCATTATTTTTTTGGTGGATTTGAGGCAATGGAATACCAGTCACAAATTTGTGATGGACAATTTACTACAAATCCAATACAAAACTGTCATCACAAATTTGTCACAAATGTGATGCTAACTAATCTATCTAACCTACGCATTAGTTTCATTTGTTCTATTTCACGTCATTTGATTTTGGCTCCGTTGATTCTAAACCTCCTTCAATGACATTTCTCATGGTCTCTCCTCCTTCAACAATGTCATTCCAATTCCTACCACCACCTTCAATGATGTTCCTTCCTATGGCATATGAAGTCTTTGACGATGTTCTTGCTTATCGGATCCAATGTCACACTTCCCTCGCCATTCTTCTGTTACATCAAATGTAACATCTCCTTTGTAATGTTATGATTGGATCTTGGTATTACAAAGGTATTAATCTTTCGTCCTTCTACATGATTCTTAATGCAAATCCCTCATCACCGAACTCCTCCTTGTCTCCAAGCTTATGAAGGTATGCTTTTTGTTGTTGAAAGTTCTTGTTGATAATATTAGATATGGTTTTTATGAGTACATATTTTAGATATCTTGGGTCTAATGTTCATATTAATAGTGAAATAGATGGATATATTATTAGCAGAAATCAAGTGGGATAGTTGAAGTGGAGGAATGGATTGGGTTTGTTATATGATAGATAAACCCCCCTCAAACCTAAGGGAAAGTTTTATAAGAAGTGGTGAGACCTACAATGCTTTTATGTTTAGAATGTTGGCCATTAAAAGAGAAGCATAATATTAATTTTAGTATTACATAAGTAAGAATGCTCAGGTGGATGAGTTGCTTTACTCCTAGAGATAAGATACAAAATGAGCATATTTGTGAAATGGTTAGAGTAGCTCTAGTGGAAGAGATAAGATTTGAGAGAGTTTACAAAAAATAGTATGCTCATTTTATATGGTTGAAGTGAAGGAATTCATCAGGCTTGTTATGTGAAAGAAATGTTGCCCTCAAACTTCAAGGAAAATTGTATTAGATGTTGGTGAGACCTGCATGACCTTATGGTATAGAATTTTGACCATTCAAAAAGAAGCATAATATTAAGTTAAATATTACATAAATGAGAATGTTCATGTGGATGAGTGGCTTAATCTTAGCGACAGGATAGGAAATGAGTATATTTGTTAAATGGCTGGAGTAGCACCAGTAGTAGAGATAAGATTAAAGAGAGTCACTAAAGATAATTTGGCCACATATATGCTATTTTTTTATGGTTAAAGTGGAGGAATGCATCAAGCTTGTTCTGTGATAGAAATGTTTCCCTCAAACTTAAGAGAAATTATATTAGATGGGGGTGACCTTCATTACCTTATGGCATAGAATATTGTCTATTCAAAAAGAAGAATAATATTAAGATAAGCATTGTAGATATGAGACTGCACAGGTGGATGAGTGACTTTACTATTATATATAGGATATGACATGAGCCTGTACATGAAATGATTGGAGTAACTCCAATGGAAGATAATATTAGAGAGAGTTTCCTTAGAAAGTTTGGTCACATATATTCTCATTTTGTATGGTTGAAGTGGAGGATTGTACAAGATGATTGGAAGAGATAAAATTTAATCATCATAGGTATCATTCTTAATGAACCTTGATTACTTAAACTAATCATAAAAGATGATTCTAATCATGTTGGATGATTGGCAAAGATGATGTTTGATCATCCTGATAATCATTATGAATGATCCTAAGAAGAGTGTATTGATCATATTGTGTGATCCATGTTTCATGTTGTATGACCAATATATAAGTTTTGAAAAGATTATACAGGGACTATGCCCATTATATTGAATGAACATGAATTTTGAAAATTATACCATATGATTCACAATTGTACTGTACGAATTTAGTTGACTAACTTGAAAAATAAGGTTTTTTTGGAACCCTTTGTATTTAAACATCTCTTAATATGATTAAGAGAGAGTCTTATGACTTTTTTTTTATGGAAAGCTTCTATAATAAGGGGTTGAAGAGAAGAGTTGCTTAGGTGGGAGAGAGAGGTCAGGTCTTGAGGAAGAAGATTCTTCTCTAATAAGATAGTGTGTGAGAGGAGTTTCCACACATGGTTGTTCGTTGATCTTGCACCTTCTTCCTTCAATGTCAGTGTTTTTTCTTTAGGAAAACGTTAAGAAGCATATCTTTGTGGGAAGGATCCGACCACTTTGCCGCAATGAGGAGGTGAAATGGATTCGGCTTCTCCACTACACCGTGGAGGTGAATGGGATTCAGCTTCTCCATTAAATTAAAAAGCTAAAAGGATTTAGCTAGTTCATCGCACTTAGGAAGTGGAAGTGATTTTTAAGGGATTCTCCACCTTGATGCAGGGACAAAAGTGGACACAAAAGTGTTGTTGTGTTATTTTATTATTCTATATTTAAATATTGTTTAAAAAATTCCATAATTTTAAAATGATTCACTTAGTTAAGTCGAGATTAGCAAAAAATAAAACTGACTTAAAAATTCAACAGATAATATTTGCTATCATAAAAAGGGGAGATTATTGTAATCTGGGATCCTGAGGTTGTGATTTTGAGAATATGAAATATCATTGATTATCTATGTTTTTCTCTTAGTTCCTATATTGCATATCTGCTTTGATGTGTACTAATTTATCAAGTACGTCATACACCATACAAAAAAAAGATTAAAGGCTCAAGAATGTGTAAAATAGGATGATATTTTCAAGATTCTATCATTTCTATCTCTTTGTTTTTATATTTCTTGAGTTAAAGTCATATAAGGGAGTATGTTAACTTGGCGACCATGCTCTTACACACACGGGATGCACATATATACACATGTGCCATTCCTTTTTGGTTCTAAGAAGAATATACTAATTATACCATACAATTTAAGTAACATACTATATAATCAGTATATATGGTTCAAATAGATTATACTAAGACTCTTTCCTTTATATTGAATGAACATCTATTTTGAACTAATCATACAATATGATTCATAATTGTACTATACAAATATATTCATCTAACTTGAAAATTAGAAATTTTGGAACCCTTTATATTTAAATATCTCTCAACATGATTGAGAGTTTTCTATCATTTTTCTGAGGGAAATCTTTTGTAAGAAGGGTTTGAAGAGGGAGAGTTACTTTGGAGAGATAGAGGTTAGATCTTGAGGGAAAAGATTATTGTGGGACAACAGAGTGTGTGAGAGGGATTTTTGCACTAGTTGTTTAGTAATATTGCGCTTTCATCCTCCAAGGTCAATGTAGTTGCATGAGGGAAACTCTGGGAAGCATCTCTTTGTGGGAAGGATCTTCCCACTTCGCCACATTAAGGAGGTTAAAAGGATTTAGCTTCTTTGTCGCACTGAGGTGAGAGGGATTCAACTTCTCCATCGAACCAGAAATGTGAAAGATATTTGGCTACTTTGTCATACTAAGGAGGTGGAAGTGATTTGTAAGGGCATATATTCCTTACTATGGGTGAAATAGGAGAGCCACTAGTGTTAGTGTAGTACTTAGAGTGGTGGACTTCGGGGAGTGGACTAAGGTTAAGATTTACCAAAACACTATAAAATTATGGTATATTTGTTCCTGAGTTTACATTTACTATTCTATATTTTTATTTATTGCATCTTACTTATTGCATATCACTAATATGTAAGTTTTCTTTTTTTACAAAAATCAAATATTTTTTTTCTCAAAAAGAAAAAAATTAGAAAGTGAAAGCCTAAAAATATAAATTTCTTTTTTGCAAGTTTGCTTAATGTTAAAATAAAGTTTTTGTTTAGATTGGTGTTATCAAATTATTTGTTTAATCATAAACTTTTGAAAAGGATAATTTTTTAAAAGGAATTTTGTAAACACCAATTCACCCACCTCTTGGTGTGCAAACATAGTTCAATTCGTCTAACAACTAGAATTGAACTTTCTTAATTCATATTGGGATAAATTTTTGCCAGAATGTAATCATCCATGCTTTAATTAAACATAATTTTATTACTTGTTTAATGGAAATTACGTAATTGACAAGCAAAATAAGACCATATAATATATTCTATTTGACATATGATGAAAAAGTGAATTTGTTGAGGGGATATTTGTTCAATTTGGTTATGTAGATTGGTAGATTTGATTAATTTTTTTTAACTTTTAGCTAATTTATTATATTTCTTTCTCTTAATTTAATCCACTTTCAGTATTAGCTTACTAACTAAGAAGCACTTTACATATGGTGGCAAGAGAGTGGATACCTAAAATTATGGTGGGTCCCTATGCTATGTTAGCAATACTTAAGACTATTCAATTTTTGATCAAATGGTTTCGATCAAACTTTTCTAAACCTTGAAAAGGGTGTAAGTAGATTATTGTGATCAAATCAGAGCCATTCCTTATAATAGAGTTGAACAGATGCCCCTGATCTTTTCTTCAACATCCTATAGAGATTCTTCACCATTTGTATAATTTGACCTAGATCATACAATCTACGAGATCGATTTCTTTTAATTTGATCTAGGAAAATCCAAATAATAGGAACTACCAAGCCAGATTCTTTTTTTTTTTTTTTTGGATTGATATTTTCTTTCATAAGGTCCAAGACCCTAAAAATTTAAACTTGGGATTGTGCTTAACCTCTATATAATGATGATTTCAAAGGCCTTTTGGTTTGGTTGCACTCATCCAACTTCAAAGAACAATCCCCCTTTAGATAATAGCAATTGAGGAAGTCTTGATCAAAACATGGATTTCCACTTAATTGGGTTCACCTAAGGTTACTTGGTATAATAGTCGATGGTTTTTTGAAGGTTGGTAAAGACTAGGGATTAAAGGCTCTATTAATGGGGAATCTCGGGAAATAAGGAATATGAAAACCTAGGACAATTAATAATGAGAAAATGAGTCTAATTATAATCCTTAGTCAATGCATATGGCTAAAAATTTCCATTGTTGACCATAATGAGCAGTTAAGAGAATTTGAATCTAACAAATAAGCTTAGGGAAGGTGGCATAAAGGAGCTAGAAGTCTTGTATATAATTTTGATCAAATGGTCCAAAATGGTTTCACATGGTTCGGGTTGTTCTATATTTTGGACATTGGACATCTAGGAAGTTATTAGTATAGGCTGGGATTCAAATTAGTTTAAGGTATTTTGATATAAGTGGTGCATGCTTGAATTAATTTGAATTATGATATAAGGGAATCATGTTCATTTGATTGCATTTGAATTGGCTAACCCAAATTGGTCAAAGTGATGGGAAAGTTAAGTTGAGTCCTTATAGACCTTAGGGACACATTAATAGGCTATAGAGTCCACTGATATAAGATAGTTAACCATTTACATGTAAAATGGTGAAATGACCATTTTGGTCAACCATGATTGGCCAAAGACCATCAAAGTTTGGATCACACTAGGTTAAATCCTAAAAAATGGTTAATTTGGAGGTATTAAATTACCATCCTATGACTTAGACCTAAGTTTCACCATAATTTCAAATATTTTTGGGTTTTTATACATTTTAGGTTAGACCTGGTCAATTGGTTAATACATGTTGAACCATAGCTCACTATGGGTTCCAATGAATTTGGTCAAGTTTATAAAAGTTTTTGGAAGGTTTTTAATACCATGCCTTGGTTTAAAATTGATTGAATCAATCAAATGGTCATTTTTCTCAAAAAAAGTTCATGTGGTCCACCTAGTCAACCAAGGTTCACCATTGGCTTCAATGGTTTAAACATGTTCTAAGGTGTTTTTGATGGTATTGGGAGATAATCCTATGGTTTAAGACTTGATCTTACCAAATAAACATAATATGTATAAACTTAGGGTTTAAGGGAGACCATGGTTAAACATAGTCAACCGGATGTTGACTAAGGGTCCCATGGGAATTAAAGAGCTTAGATGATGGTTTTGAATCTTTTTAGATCACTCCTAAGGGTTTTGGTTCAAACTTGAAGTGAAATGCCATATTGAGTGGCATGGGTTGTAACTAAAATAAACTTGGATTTTAACCTAAGCTTTGACTTTGGAATAGCTTTGGGATGGCTCTAACACATCATAAATATGGTTTGGAGGTTCCTAAGCCACTTAAGTTTAATCTAGGTTTGAAACCATACACTCCCGTCCATGTTTCCTTTAGGTTAAATTTACGTCAAAGGTGGAACACCGAAGTACTAAAGGTAATAAAGTGGTGAGTTTAGGCCTCATTCAAAAAATGGGGATAACAGTGGGCTAAATATATATATATATATATATATAGTAGTTCAACATCTTTATTTTAGGAGAGAGAAGGGGAAGGGGGGCGGGGGTTACTAACCGGGAAAATTTTCAAGGATAAATTTAGCATTTGTCTCAAGACATAATTTACCATTCAATAGCCATCACATCTGTGCAATGCAACCCAAACATCAACTTATCAACTCACATTACTTTATAAGAATTTAGTCTACTAGAAAAAATGATAGAGCAAATAAAATGCCAACCCATTTTTTGTACCTAATAATTATGGCCTAAAAAACTCACCTTTGATGCCTCCTCATAAAAACATCATCCAAAGAAGGGCACTAATAGAAATAACCTAGGTAATAAACATGTCCTCTTCTTTAAAGCCCATTACTTCATTTAAAACTTCCTTTAATAATTTCTGTCGATGGATAGGAGGTTGAAGTAGTCTTCTTCATCACCTTGTATTTTCTTCATGCCACATACCTTTTCATCAATATTTTGAACCCGTTGAAAAAAGAATAACGTAAAAATATCAGGGAGAATAAATACCCCTCACCGCTATTTTTAAGTTCTAATGATGAGGGGCTATCCAATTCAAATGAGGAATCATAATTATCGCATCGAATCAACATTAAGAGAATCTTCTCTCTTATTCTCTTATCACTTGATAATATATCAAGGAGATAAGTGAACCAAATAACAAAACATATGCCCGAATCTTGATTGCATATACTTTGGGCTAAATCAATTGGCTATGTCGAACTGGCATGTAGGGTCATAATTAGTTCTACATTCTAGAAGTCACTCTAGTAAATCGCAATCATCTAAGCTTATTTTCTTCTAAATGGAATCCCTCCAATTTCAAATATGATAGATTAAATTAGTCAATCCTATTTGTGTCTTGATTGCTTCGCTTTGATCCATTGCCAATTAGCGAAGTTTTAATACACCTAATATAAAAGAAAGCATTTGATCTAGTTACAAGATATTTATGCAATAATTATTTTATAGTATTTAATAACGTTCATGTTTAATTTTTATTCTAAAAAAATATTTTTAACTTAGGAATTTTTGAAAAGCTTTTAAAAAATGACTTATACATACTACTAAATAAATTTATTCCAACTCTTTAAGCACCTGTTACCTTAAAAAACGGAAAAAATGGCCCAAGGTGGACTATAAATCTAATGTTCTCGAAATTCTATTGTTCCTAAGGTAATAAAAAACCGATCGGATTAGACACTCATCGAAGTCGAAATTGATGGAGCCAACTGCATCATGGTATATCCTGCTCTCGCTCTGCTCCCTCTGCCTCTATTTCTTCTTCAGGCATGTCCTCCTCCGAGCTAACTCCAACAACAGATCCAAAATTCTTCCCTTTCCGCCTTCCGCATCCCCTCTCCCCTTCATCATCCACATTTTTTTCCGCCGCCGCTCCATCTACGAGATAGTCCACATCCTTCGCCGCTTCCACAGCCTCCTCGGCCCAATCTTTTCCCTCCGCCTCACCCCATTCTCCAAGCCCTCCATCTTCATCGCCGACCCTCACCTCGCCCACTCTGCCCTCATCGTCCACGGAACCGCTTTGGCTGATCGGCCGCCTGCCGACAGCGAACCCGCCCGCCTCCTCACTGCCAATAACCACGAAATCTCCTCCTCTCCCTACGGCTCCCTTTGGCAGCTTCTTCGCCGCAACCTTACCTCCGAGACTCTCCATTCATCCAGAATCCGCCTCTTCGCACCCGGCCGCCGCTGGGCTCTGGAACACCTCCTTAACAGTCTTCGCACCCAGTCCGGTCTCGCAGTGGTTGTCAAAGAGACCTTTCAGCAAGCCATATTCTCTCTCGTCGTGCTACTGTGCTTCGGGCAAAAGCTTAGCATGAGCGAAATCCGAGATATTGAATCCCCGATGGTGTTTCTCCTCAGAACCTTTACATCATTCAATGTCTTCGCTGTTTTTCCGGCCGTTACAAAGGTATTGTTCCGGAAGAGGTGGGAGAATATAGTAAGATGCAGGCAGAGGGAGGCAGAGATCTTCCTCCCGATGATTAGAGCGAGGCGAGAGCGGATGCAGAGCGCCGATCCTCAGTACTGTTACGTCGACTCACTTCTTGATCTCAAACTTCCCAAAGAAGGAGGGCGGGCACTTACGGATGATGAGATAGTGGTTCTCTGCCACGAGTTTCTCGTTGGTGGCATCGACACGACGACGACAGCGCTCGAATGGACCATGGCTGAGCTCGTGAAGAACCAGTGCGTGCAGTCTAAGTTATGGGCAGAGATCAAATCATTGATGGAAAGCGATGACGTAGAGATCATTGAGGAAGACGACTTGCAGAGGATGCCCTACCTTAAAGCTTTGGTTATGGAATCTCTGCGTCGACATCCGCCGGGGCACTTCGTGTTGCCACACTCTGTAACAGAGGACGTGACCCTGGGTGGGTTTCTGATACCAAAGGGGACGGAGGTGAACTTCGCTGTGGCGGATGTGAATTGGGACAGAAGGAACTGGGCGGACCCCTTCGAGTTCAGGCCTGAAAGGTTTATGGCAGGAGGAGATGGTGAAGGGTTGGATTTAACTGGGAGAAGAGAGATCAAGATGATGACTTTTGGGGCGGGGAGGAGGATGTGCCCGGGTTATCGGCTCGCCATGCTACACTTGGAGTTCTTTGTGGCTAATCTTGTGAAGGAATTCGAATGGAAGGTTGAGTCCGGTGTGGAGGTGGATCTCTCGGAGAAGCTTGAGTTCACGATGGTCATGAAGCACCCTCTTCGAGCTCGACTCTTTCCTCGGCGTAAGAAATAACAAAGCCAAATATTATTAGTAATTGAGTGCAGTTTTAGACTGACTGCCACTGTATTACGTTGGATGTGTTGTGTTGTCATTTGGTGTCAGAACTCAATTATTAATATTATAGGCGTCGTATCTAATTTTGTTGGATGATATATATATATATATATATATTATATGTCGGTCAATTAATACAGATACATACACCTCACATATATTAGACTCGAATAAAAAACCTCTTAGTTGATAGTTTTGTTAGAGTATACTGCAAGAATATTTACCTATCCTGCTCTACCTATCACTGTTTGATTAAGGTAGCACTTCCTCTGAATGTGCATACTGGCTATACCAGTCTCGACGGCTTAGTGCAGAGATTGTTCCCTCGTCTTCTTCATATAGTGCATTAACTGTAACAGATGACATAAGGAAGCTAAATGATTTCAAGCCTCTTCTTCTCTATGTTGCTTTTATTAACTTCTTAAATGTAGGTTGATTTCATGGTATCAGAGCCTTGAGGCCTTGTCCTGCTTCTTCTTTTTCTCCTCCGAATGGCCAAACAGGATTCCGCTTCTTCTGCATCGCCTGGTTCATTTCTATCAGCATCGATGGCTAAGTTCTCCATTCCATCTTCCTTGATGTTTCTTATGAACGATTTGAAGAATATTGTATCTACTTCTCTTACGAATGATAACTATCCTATTTGACGTCTGCAAGTGTTCAAGTTGTTCTCTGCAAATGGTTTTGAAGGTTATTTGACCAGAAATATTTCACCACCTGCTGCATCTTCGACAAAATCAGGTTCTCAAGACCTTCGGCTTTGGAAACTTGTTGATCAAAATTTAGTTTCAGCCTTGTTGTCTATAATTTCTACATCAGTACTTCCTTATATTCTTTCTTTGTCTACTACTCATGAGATTTGGATAACCTTAGAAAAACGACTTCAGCCAACAAATCAGTCACGTGTAATTCAACTTAAAAATGAATTACACCATATTCAAATGAAGGAGCTCTCTATGACTCAATATATGTCTCAAATCAAAGCTCTCATAGACAATATTGCCACTTCGGGAGATCACATTGATGTTGAAGATGTTATTCTACACACCTTAAATGGATTGCCCTCTATTTATAATCTATTTAAGTCAGCTATTTGCACTACTCAACAGACGGTCAGCCTGGATACCTTGTACTCACTTCTATGTAGTGAGGAAATAAATTTGCAAAATGAACAAAAGGATATGTTGCCACTGTCAGATCACACAGTCTTATGGACAACTCGTTCCAATGCAGCTCGTGGTAGGCCGGGTTTGCCAGGTCATGGACGAGGAGCTCCCTTCAGAACAAATACTCCTAGAAGCAATTTCAATAATAGGCAGTTTACTCTGAGCTCCAATGTTCGCACTCCTACTCCTTCCACAGTTCATCTGACTTGTCAAATCTGTGGCAAACTTGGGCATATTGCTCTTAACTGTTGGCATCGCTGTAATATGCAATATGCACCAACAACGTCCAACTCTAATCCTAGTGCTTTTCTCACGAATGCAAATAGTTCGGTAACCTCTCCGATTACTGAATGGGTGCTAGACTCTGGTGCATCCTCTCATCTCACATCAGATGCAAATCAACTTCAGCAACGTGCACCTTATGTGGGAACTGACCCTGTCTCTATGGCAAGTGGTGGAACTCTTTCTATACATCAAATTGGCCAAGGAATTCTTCCCTTACCTGATCCAAATCGTAAGCTTCGCCTCAAAAATCTACTTCATGTTCCTTTACTCTCTCTCACAATCTTCTTTCTATTCACAAATTGACATCTGACAATAATTGCTCTATTTTATTTGATGCTCAGGGCTTCCTCAGCAAGGATCTTTTGGACAATAGCATCCTTCTCCGTGGCCGGTCTCAAGATTGTCTCTACCCGGTTCACACTATGTCTGTCACTCGAAGCTCTTCATTCCACTGTTCGCTCTACTGAACCTTAGCATGCTCAGCATGGTCATCCTAATATTAGTACTTTACGGATATTAGCAAATGTATTACCTTATATATGTACTCTTTATGTTACTTTTTTATGTACTTCATGTAATATGGCCAAGAGCCATAAACAACCCTTTCATTTATCTCATAGTAATGTACTTAAACCCTTTCAATTAATACATTCTGATGCTCGGGGACCTGCTCCTGTCGCTTCACTTCATGGTTTTCATTATTATGTTGTATTTATAGATGATAATACTCGCTATACATGGATATATCTTATGCATTCCAAGGATGAGACCTTCTTAAAATTCAGACATTTCTCACTAGTCCAAAATGCTTTAATTCAAAAATTCAAACGCTTTTCTCTGATGGTGGAGGTGAATACACTAGTCATCTCTTTCACAATTTTCTACTTCAATATGGTATTACACACCAATTCAGTTGTCCTTACACTCCTGAGCATAATGGGCTTGCTGAACGCAAGCATCGACACCTACTTAAAACTACCCATGCTCTACTTCATAATTCCCATCTACCTCACAAATTTTGGGCTGAAGCTATCTTGACGTCTAACTACCTCATCAAATTTCTTCCCACTAAAGCTCGCATCCTTCATATTTCTTATTAACTCTTACATTGTAAACTTCCCTCCTATAGTCACTTGAAAATGTTTGGTTGTTTGTGTTTTCCTTGGCTTCAACCTTTGTCTAAAGATAAATTATCACCACGTTCTCAAGAATGTATTTTTCTTGTTTATTCCTCTGTCCACAAAAGGTTATCGTTGTTTCAATCTTCACACAAACAAAATTCTTGTCTCCCGGCATGTTGTCTTATATGAAAATAATTTTCCTTATTCCTCACAAACATCCTTATCAAAGTCTATATCTCACCAGCCACCTCAAAATCCTCTACTCTTAACTCCAATTTATATTCCTACGTTCAGTTCTCAATCACCTCTTCCTGTATAGCAGGTCACTCCACAAATCATTCCTACTTCACCTTCTATATATCCATAAACATCTACAATTTCTACCTTACCTTTAACTCCTCCACATACTACACATTATGAACTGCAACATACTTCTCCCCCTCACTCGGTCCACCCTATGCAGACAAGATAGAAGATAGGACATACATGGCCAAAAGTTGTATTTGATTTGCTTACTGTTCCACAATCTTATTTTACTCCTACTTCATACAATCAACCACTCAAATATGAGTGTTGGAGAAAAGCTATGTCCGACGAATTTTTGGCCCTTCAAAAACAAGGTACATGGAGTCTTCAAACCCCACCTCTCAACAAACCTATCTTGGGATGCAAATGGATCTTCAAATTAAAAACCAAATCTGATGGATAAATAGATCGATACAATGCGAGATTAGTTGCACAAGGTTTTGATCAGGAGCATGGAATTAATTTTAATGAGACATTCTGTCCGGTAGCAAAGCTACCAACCATTCATTTATTGCTTCTTCTTGCAGTTCACCATAACTGGCCAACCTTGCAATTTGATATTTCTAATGCATTTCTTCATGGTGATCTTTATGATGAGGTTTCTATGAAGTAACCACCTAGGTTTGCAGGTACTCAACATCCACATTATGTTTTCCATCTTCATAAGTCTATTTATGGCTTAGAACAGGCTCCATGGCAATGATATACCAAACTCACACAATCCTTAATTCAGTTTGGATTTGTATTTAGCAAGGCCTGTAACAGCAGTTTTGTTCATATCGTCCGGGCCGATCGTGGATCGTCCCGAGACGATTAGTTCAAATTTTATTCCAGAATCTGTACAAAAGTTACAGGAAAGTTTTCCTGTAAGGATCGTCCGGGCCGATCTGGGATCATCCCGGGACGATCAGAGCATGGCACAAGTTAGAGAATAGGGGTTTTTATTGTCCAAGAAAATTAATTATCATCCTGAGAAATCGTCTTAAGCTGATGGGATTTTGTTCAGATCGTCAAGGACGATCGTGCGATCGGCCGGGCCGATCAGAAGGTTATTTAGCTCAAATCAGCTCATTTTGAAGAGAGAGAAAAATCAAAATAAATATCTTAAATTTCCGAGGAGAGAGAAAGTCGAGAGAAAAGAGGAAAAAAGTTGATTTTTGGGCGATGCCAGGCCGTTTTCGTCCGTCGAGACAGTTCAAGAAATTGGTGTACGCAAGATAAGGCACATTCCGCCTTTCTCATTTTTCAGAACGGTGAAGTTTGAACGAGTTTTCTGTCCGGATTTCATTTTCGTTAGCGAATTTTGTCCGTATTTTCCGACTGGTTCAGTTTTTATCGCGTAACTTTTGGTATGTTATTGAAGTGCCGAGTGTGCACGTTTTAATTATTTTCTGGAGATTTTTGACCGGATAGTTTTGATTTGGCGGCGTTTTCTATTGACTGTAAATTTTCACGATGTCTGTAAATGTTGTGGCAGTAGAATAAAAGTCTTATAATGTTGTTGTGAATGTTCTGTTAATTTGGTAAAATTCTGATTTGGTTAATTTTGTGTAAATTTCGTATAATGTCGTTATACCGCCGGATTTTCGTACGATTTCTGAAATTGTCCGGATTTGTTCTGAAATGACATGATATGATTGTGTGCTATGAAAAGGGAGTTATAAGGGGCCAGGATCCTGTGAGATCCTGTCTGGGTTAGGGAAAAATCTGAAATGAGCTCTGAAATCTGAAAACAAGTTCTGTTCCTGATCCGATGATAAGTTCTGTTCTGGTGCTATAAGCACATCCGTTCTGGTGCCATGAGCACAAAGGGAGAAATAAGGGGCCAGAATCTGAGAGATTCTGTGAGTGTCTGGGAAGGGAGGCATAAGGGGCCAGAATCCGTTGAGATTCTGTCAGGGTCAGGGAATCTGTTCTGAATTTTGATATGTTTTGATTTGATATGTTCTGATACGATTTTGATATAATTTCTGATTCTGATACGCTTCTGTTCTGTTCTGATTTGATCTGATTCTGATATGATTCTATTCTGTTCTGATTTGATCTGATCTGTACGATTCTGTTCTGTTCTGATTTGACCTGATCTGTACGATTCTGTTCTATTCTGATTTGATCTGATCTGTATGATTCTGTTCTGATTATGATTTCTATTCTGTTCTGATTCGATATATGATTCTGTTGATCTGATCTGTATGATTTTGTCTGATGTGTTTGATGTGGATTCTGAGGATTTTGATGTCTTGCTGAGCTGTTGTAGCTCATCCTTATTTTCTGCGTGGTTTTCAGGTTCTGGAAAAGGGAAGGAAGTTTTGGAGTAGAAGTTCAGAGTATGATCCATTATAGGTATTTGGTACTTTTGATTTTTGTACAGTCATGGCTTTTATGTTCTGCTTTTATTTTAGTCTGAAAACCATAAGCTGTATTTGCATATGATTCTTTTTTAGGATGAAAAAGATAGATGATATGTTCCGCTGTATTTTGATGTTCATAGTAGCTCTGTGCGTCTGTTTCTGTCTGTATGTTTGGAAGAAAGTTCTGAAACAAATTCCAAAGCCAGATCCTGGAATCCGTTTAGTCAGTTTGAATCCGGATCACGACCCGATGCAAGCGGGATCCGTCTCGGTCGGGTTGGGTCGTGACAAGGCCGATCCATGACTCCTTATTTTTTGTAAGTCTCATATACAGCTTTATATTTTAATTTATGTGGATGACTTATTATTGACTGGTAACCATGCTCCAACTGTTGATTGGTTACTGCTTATGCTCAAAACAACATATTCTCGTAAACAACTTGGTACAGTAGACACTTTCCTTGGCATTCAGGTAAAAAAGAACTCCAACAAAGGTCATTTTTCATCATACTAAATATGCCATGGATTTACTACATTCAGCTGGCTTTATAAACTCAACTTCTGCACCAACGCATATTACACTCAAACCGTCCAAAATAGCTTCCGCCGAATAACCATTTGCTGATTCGCACCTATTTCGACGTCTAGCTAATTCCCTCTATTATCTTACCATCACACGGCCCGATATTACTTTGTTGTTAATTCCTTCTGTCAACATATGCACAACACGACAAATGCTAATTTTTTAGCTATTAAACGCATTCTTAGATACATCCAAGGCACAAAGAGTTATGAACTTCCACTACAGCCAGGCAATATGCAGCTTACTACAATTTTGTATGCTGATTGGGCATCAAATATGACTGATAGGAAATCTGTTACTGGCTTATGTTCTTACCTTGGATCGTCACTTATCTCTTGGTGTGTTAAAAAGAAAGTAACTGTGGCTAAGTCTTCGACCGAGGTGAAATATAGAGCACTTTCAACTTCCACATCAGATATTATATGGCTCCATTACTTATTGGAGGACATATCTTTGCCACAGACATCACCCACGCTAGTGAATTGTGATAATACTTTAGTTATTTCACTAGCGCACATTCTTGTATTCCATGCTCGCACGAAGCATATTGAGATAGACTTTCATTTTATTAGTTATCATATTTAACATGGTGCTTTGTCCATCCTTCATATCAATTCCCAGGATCAATTGGCTGATATACTCACCAAACCATTGTCTCCTCTTAGATTTTCCCTCTTACGAGACAAACTAACCATTTGCTCCTCAAATGCTTATTTTGAGGGGGACTGTTAGAGCATACTACAAGAATATTTTACCTATCCTACTCTACCTATCACTATTTGATTAAGGTAGCACTTCCTCTAAATGTGCAGACCGGCTATACCAGTCTCGACGGCTTAGTGCAAAGATTGTTCCCTTGTCTTCTTCATATAGTGTATTAACTGTAACAGAAGACTTAAGGAAGCTAAATGATTTCAAGCCTTTTCTTCTCTCTGTTGCTTTTATTAACTTCTTAAATGTATATTGATTTCAAGTTTAAGCTCCCAACTAACAAACCAAGGTGATTTTATTTTTTCGATAATAAGCTAAACTAAAAAAGAGAGAGTAATTTACAATAAAAACTTCTCTTAAGTGGCTATAGTAGTTGCATATTTTTTGGCAGGGCTTCTTACTATTTTTTAAAGATGATTCTTAGTATATATATATAGAGAGAGAGAGAAAAATAGTAGCCTAAAATTATTCCAAAAAACTTTAGAAAAAGAGAGTAAGGGCCATAACAGCTTGGGAGAGAAAGTTAGACGGAGAGAGTGATTTAATAAGGAGAATTCAACAAGTCTATAAATAAAATAAAATAAAATAATATCAACTAGGACTAATATTGTAACATCAAATCTGCTCCAGGATCGTCCGGGCCGATCTGGATCGTCCCGGGACGATCAGTGCAGTTTTTGTTCCAGATTCTGTCCAGAAGTTACAGAAAAAATTTCCTGTATGGATCGTCCAGGCCGATCTGGGATCGTCCCGGGACGATCAGTGTATGGAAAAAGTCAGAGAGCAAATCGTCCTGGAAATTAATTATCGTCCTGAGAAATCATCCCAGGCCAATTGGATTTTGTTCAGATCGTCCAGGACGATCGTGCGATCGGCCGGGCCGATCAGTGTATTATTATGCTGAAATCAGCTCATTTTGAAGAGAGAGAAAATCAAAATAAATATCTAAATTCAGCTGAGGAGAGAAAAGGTCGAGGGCAATTTTGGAAAAGTTGATTTTCGGGCGACGCCGGGCCGTTTTCGTCCGACAAGACTGTTCAGGAAAGTGTTGTGCGCAAGGTAAGGCACATTCCGCCTTTCTCAATTTTCAGAACGGTGAAGTTTGAACGACTTTTCTGTCCGAATTTCATTTTTGTTAGCGAATTTCGTCCGTATTTTCCGACTGGTTCAGTTTTTACCGCGTAACTTTTGATATGTTTCTGAGGTGCCGAGTGTGCACATTTTGAT
>NW_021319518.1:5764151-5765499 GCF_001605985.2 Dendrobium catenatum | reverse complement strand
GCTATAAGGGGAAGTTCTGGTGCTGTATGCACAAGGGAGATATAAGGTGAAATTCTGAAATCTGGAAGGAAGATCTGTTCTGAAATATTTGTTCTGATTTGATATGTTCTGATTTGATATTCTGTGAATTGATATGTTCTGCTATAATTCTGATATGATCTGATTCTGATTTCCATACGATTCTGTCTGTTCTGATATGACTTCTGATCTGATATGCCTTAATCTGATTTCTGTACGTTCTGTCAGCTCTGATGTGATGTATTTCTATTCTGTCTGTTCTGTTCTGATTTGATTCATTTTGTTCTACTCTGTCAGTTCCGTATTCTGATTTTTTGTTTGGATTTCTGTCTAATGTGTTTGATGTGGACTCTGAGGATTTTGATTGGGAGGTTTGATGTCTTGCTAAGCTGTTGTAGCTCATCTTTGTTTTCTGCGTGGTTTTCAGGTTCTGGGAAAGGGAAGGAAGTCCAGGAATAGAAGTTCAGAGTCTGATTCCGTAGAGGTATTTTTGTCTTTTTAATTTTTGTACAGTCATGGCTTTTCTGTTCTGCTTTTCTTTCTGTCTGAAAGCCATGAGCTATATTTATACATGATTCTTTTGAGGAAGAAAAAGATAGATGATCTGTTCCGCTTCATTTGATGTTTATAGTAGCTCTTTGTGCGTCTGTATGTTTGGAAGAAAGTTCTGAAATAAATTCCAAAGCCAAATCCTGGAATCAGTTCAGTCAGTCTGAAAGTTCTGGCCTCACGACCCGATGCGAGCGGGATCCGTCCCGGTCGGGTTGGGTCGTGACAAGCCTTTTTGGTTGTATCAGAGCAATGGTTTTGGAATTTGGATTGTACGATAGAGCTATAGGAAGTGATCTGAGTCTGTCTGGGGTAGTTTTGGTTTGTTCAGATTTTTATTGTGTTGTTTTTTTGAATAGTTTTTTGGATTTTCTGGATTTGTTGTATGGATCTGCCAAACCCCGATATGACAGACGGTCAGAGTGCCAGTCAGGCAGCACCAGTGGGTAGTACAGCCCCAGTGGTTGGTGCAGATACGCTTTCCCAGTTTGCTACTCTGGTTGCTCAGATGATGAGTGAGACTCACAGTAGAGCCTCTACTGTTCGATCTGAGGATATTGATAGACATCTTCAGATGTTTCTGAGATTGAAACTTCCGAGGTTTGAGGGCGCTGTTGAGCCCAGAGCAGCTGAGGAGTGGCTGAGGAGGTTAGAGAAGACTTTTGACGGCATGCAGTGTCCGTTAGACAGGAAGGTACCTTTGGCAGTATTTCAATTGGATGGGGAAGCAGAGCACTGGTGGGTAGGCCAGCAGGAAGCAAAGTTTCAGGGCAGATTGAAC
>NW_021319518.1:5677876-5757773 GCF_001605985.2 Dendrobium catenatum | reverse complement strand
TTCCCACACCAAAAAAAAAAAAAATTATATTCTTTATTCCATATTCATTATAACCTCTCAAGTCCATTTCTCTTAGGGTTGCCTGCAAGTATTGTCGGGTGTCACTCACAGAAAAATTTGAATCCAATATATAGTTTATAATAAGTTGTTTAAATTGTTATAAGAAAAGTTTTATAATGAGACATGGGGGACCAAAAAAAAAAAAAAATTATATTCTTTATTCCATATTCATTATAACCTCTCAAGTCCATTTCTCTTAGGGTTGCCTGCAAGTATTGTCGGGTGTCACTCACAGAAAAATTTGAATCCAATATATAGTTTATAATAAGTTGTTTAAATTGTTATAAGAAAAGTTTTATAATGAGACATGGGGGACTAATTGTGCAGAAAATGAGTCTAATTAATTAAAATTAGTTGTATGGGAACTTCAGGAGACGCGAGTTCAACATAAAGGGTGGCTACCTTTGATGAGTAACTCTAAAGAAATTTTTCAAAAGGTCAGTTCAGTAAAGAAGTTGCCTAGTTATTTGAGCTTATAGCTTGGGCTTGTAAGCTACAATAAAAGCTACTGTGATGACTTTTTAGTGAAAATTTTGCAGTTTTTTTTTTCTTTTTAAATTCTAGAAAATATGTGTGTTTTAGTTGATGTTATGAATGAAATTTTGTAAAGTTTAGAACCACCATTGTAGCACCGCAACATCTTCAACGCCCTAGTGCCCTATTTTGGACATTACAACTCTGGATTCTAGGGAAAATTTTATTGAAGTCAGCGCCCCAAGAGATTGAAGGACATCACCACAACGCCACACAATAACATACTATCGAAAGTGACCATTACAATGTCGGAGTCTCAGGAATAAGTTCAAATAATTCAATATCCTAGCACTAAATTATGAAAATACAACATTAGAAGCACAATGAAGCACAACAACACTCATCTTTGTAGTGACATGGTTAAATAGTAAAGGAAAAGAATCATCGTGCTGACTTAGCAAAATGTCACATACGTTTAATCAACAGTCATGTCAGGTAAACCCAATTGCAAAATAGAGCACTGAGGTGCAATGTCTTATTCAAAAGTCAACGTGCTACCTTATCGAGCACCATAGAACATTAGTCCATTTTTATATTAAGTATTAATAGGTTTTCTGTCATTCTTCTTAAAGTTTTTAAGAGAAGTCTAAAGGAGAGTCTGAGAGAGATCATAGCATAGTGAGATACTTCATTTAGAATGGCTAGTGAATATTGTAGATTGTAAACAATCAATTGGTGAGCAAAGGAGTGTGGAGCTAGAGCAAAGTTGTAATGGGAGATTCACTTTGGGAAGGGTCCATTCATAGGATCTATTTGGGATTCTTCATTTTGAGTGATATTTTCTTTATCATCTCTACTTGTACTTTCTTTTTTTTAGCATGTAATGAAATTTTTGTTGTTCAAGTTTTTTAATGATTGACTAAACTCATAGTTTTGTATCAATGATGAGAAAACCTTAGTAATTTATAATGTAGGCTCTTGTGTTTTAGAGTTTTAATAATTGTTTTTAATATCTCATGCTCTTAATTTAATTTATGCAGTGACCATATATAAATTTAACATCAAGTATGATTCATTGCCTCGATGGAGGAATGATGGGACAATTACAAGAATTGAGATGGATTTCTTGCATGCTTAGACATAGGATGTTTAGTATTCTAAGGTATGGAGATATAATAATTATAAGAAGGCCATAAACCTTCCTATATATCATTATAATCTTGACAGTGTTCTAGGAATGTATATGCTCTAATTCATAACTATTATATAGGAGTTTGCTTAGGAAAATATAAGGTATTAACTGTCATAAGTCTATAATACTTTAATTATGAGTATCTTCACTATTTTTTACATTTCCCATTAGAGATAAATATTACCCCTATTTTTAAAATAAATATTGTAGTTTTAGTAGATGTTACTAGAAATTTTTTGTGTAGCACGGTATTTTTATGCGTGATTGACACTCTCTTATACTCTTTATTACTTGATCGACATATACACTTGCATTTTTATTAGAGTTATATCCAAGAAAACATAAACTAAACAAAGTATTGCATCAAATTTTTTGGGACATTATTGTCGAATTTACTTGTGATGCTGACATTGTTCTAGATTGTCCAAAAATTTGCATACTTAATTCTACTTATATTTTATTTTGTGATTATCATTTGAAATTTATTTTCTTGTAATTTAATTCATGTGTTGTTGGTGTGTGTGTAGTAGAGTTAGTAAGGAATTCAATTTATTGTTTGAATTGGAAATGGAAATGTCTCATACAAAAACAATTAAGAGACTTTAGCACTAAGAATAGCTAAACAAAATTCATAATAGGACCAAAGTAAAGCTTTTAGGGAGTATGCTAATCTCTTAGTAGAAGGAATTCATCATTGTATCCGTTGAACGACTATCCAAGCTAATAACGTTGAGTTGAAACCAGCCATTATCTAAATAACATAGAACTATCAGTTTGGGGAAATTCCTTTTGAGAATCCAAACTTATGTTTTTCTAGCTTTATAGAAATTATTTCAACATTCAAATTTAATGGTGTTAGTGATAACGATATTAGATTTCATTTGTTTCCAATTTATTTAAATCATAAAGCTAAAAAATTGTTAAATTCCTTAACCTCATGCTCCATAATCACTTTGAATGAGCTGTCACATAAGTTCCTAATAAATTTTTTTTTTTGACCTTCCAATACTATAAGGCTTAGGAATGATATAACTTTATTTTTTTCAAATTTGATGGAGTGTAAATTTGTGAGAGCTGGGAAGGATTTTAGGAGATGCTTAGAAAGTATCCTCATAATGCTTTATCGTTTGGTTGGTTATTCACAGTTTTTATAATGGGCATGTAGGATCCCTTATGTTTATAATTGTTGTGGTAGCCGAAGATTTTTTAATGTGAAAATATTTTGATGAGGCTTATGCCTTGATAAAAGAGATGATAATAAATAACATCCAGTGGCCTTCTAATATGGTGAATACTAAGAGAGTAGCCAGTGTCTATGAGTAAGATAATTTATTAATTTTGACTAATAATGTATTTGTTATTTCTAAGAAGTCAGTTAATATTTGAGTTGGTATAAGATCAAGATCATTTATGCTTTTTGAGGAAAATGATTTGAATGCTTTTGATGAGTCTGTATCTCATGGGATTGAGAATGTAATTATCATTGGATGATAAAATAAATCATATTCTAATATCTATTATCATGGATGGTGGAACCATTCAAATTTTAGTTAGAATAATAATAATGGTAAAAATTAATTAAATGCATGTCAATTAAATCTTGTAGGAAATTTGAATAATCATGAGCAGCCTTTAGTGAACCTTAGACCTTCGTATCCCCCATGTTTTAACTAAAACAATCAATTCAAAGATAAGAAGACATTTGGAAGATTTAGCAATTTAGATAAAAAACAAATTACAAAGTAAAGTTACTTATATTAAGAATTTGGAATAACTTGTTATTTTCTTTAGCAATTGGCCCTATAGCACCTTATCTAGTACCACTAAAGTTAACTAAAGAAAAGGGAAAGATTATTGCTTAGAGTAATTGATCAATAGTAGTGATGGTACTTTACAAAATAAAAAATCTTGGCATGATTTAGCTGAAGGCTAAAAATTTAGTGTTGATGGGAGGCAACTCAAATTTCTTATGTGTTATTCTACATATGATCAATTTGATTTATTATGCTTAATTTTGTTCATTTTGTTACTTGTAAACTTTACTTTATTTGTTATTTATAATTATTTAGTTAAATTATCATCAACTTAAAATTTTCTAGTTTGCTCAACTACTAAAATGTCATCAATATATTTCACTTTGATAGCTAAGTTAACCAAATTGATAATAGTAATTAAAAATTATAAATAATAAAAAACTATTGGTGGTAAATTGAATGAACATGAAAAAATAATTTCTAGTTTGAAAATCATAAAAATAAATTAAGAAAATTGCCTAAGTTAATACTTCATTTTGAACTTAAATTCTACACATTTAAGTACACACTCCATAAAAATATTACAACTAACACCATATAAATAATGACACCAAATTTGTAAAGCAAATACAACAATAGCCAACTCTAGATCAGACGTTGGATAGTTCCTTTTAACTGGCCTCATTTATATTGAAGTATAAGCTATTACACGACCATATTGCATCAAAAAACCCCCCAAATCTCTCAATGAAGCATCATTGAATACATGAAATCCTTCTGTACCAGAGGAGAGAGCCAAAATTAGAGCATGAGTTAAATAATCCTTCAATCTCTGAAAACTAGCCTCACACTCTGGTGTTTAGAAAAAAGCTACAAACTTCTAAGTCAGACTCATCAGAAATGCTAAAATCTGATAAAACCTATTCACAAACTTCATATAATATCCAGCCATACTCAAAAAACTGTGTATCTCAAATACAGTAGTAGGCCTCAGCCAATCAGTGACTGCTAGAATTTTTTGGGGATCAATAGAGATACCATCACCTCTCACCACGTGTCCTAAAAAAGAAATACTCAATCAAAACTCATATTTGGAGTATTTTGCATAAAATTGTTGCTACCTCAAAGTCTCTAATACACTTCTCAGATGTCTGGCATGATATTCCTCAGAAGTAGAATATACCAAAATATCATCTATGAAAAGAATCAAAAATTGATCCAGATAATACTTGAATACTCTATTCATCAAATCCCTAAAGACAGTTGGTGCATTAGTTACCTCAAATGGCATGACCAAAAACTCATAGTGTCTGTACCGAGTATTGAAAGTTATCTTTATCACATCATCCTCTCTCACCTTTACCTGATAGTAATCAGATTGCAGATCAATCTTTGAGAATGCAAAAGATGCAGCAAGTTGATCAAATAGATCATCAATCTGTGATAGTGGATATTTATTCCTGATAGTGACTTTGTTCAACTCTTTATAATCAACACACATACGCATCATACCATCCTTTTTCTTTACAAATAGAATATGTGCTCCCCAGGGAGAAACACTAGGATGAACAAATCCCCTATAAACCAATTCCTGAAGCTGAATCTTTAGCTCCTGAAGCTCCTTTAGTTCTATCTTATACAGAGCTTTAGATATTAGGGTCATACTAGGAATTATGTTAATACAAAACTCTATGTCTCTGTCTATAGGTAAACTGACTAACTCCTCTGGAAATACATATGAAAAATCTTATTTTATCGGGATATTAGAAAGTGAACATGCATCTATACTCCTATCCCGAACTTATGCAAGAATTATCATGCAACCCTTCTTCTACAATTTATTTACTTCTAACGTAGAGATAAAATAGAATAAACACCTCTAACTCCCTGGAATACACAACCTTCACTGCTAATAAATAATGTAACTCGGTTCTTCAAGCAATCAATCTGAGCCCCATACTAACTCAGTCAATTCATATCCAGAATAACATCATATTAGGAAATATGTAATAAAATTAAATTTGATTCCCACTTCTTATAAAAATCTCAATATCAAAGAAAGAAAATCTATTGGCTATCATACTATCTCAAGCTGACAAAATAATATAAAGAGAAACAGACAGTATAACTAAAACAAAGTGTAGTGAGTCGAAGAAATGCTCAGAAATAAATGAATGACTAACTCTAGAATTAAATAAAATATGATATGGATGCTTATAAATATAAACTATATCGGTCACAATATATGGAGCATATCGGTCCTTTGCTGAATCAAACTATATAGACATGGCTGAATTGGAGCTGGAGCAACAGAACTACTAGTCTCTCTTTAACTACCCCCATATGGTCTCCTTATTATTAAACATGGACCACCAGCTCTACCAGATGATCCCTTAGAAAAAGTATATAGAAGAATTGCTCTTGGTCTCCCTAGCAATCATACAAAGCTCTCAGATCTGGACTTAGAACATTGATCAAATTTTACTTATGGACACTCTACTACCCGATGTCCTATTTGACCGCATATGAAACACTTTCCAATCATCCTATAGCACTGACCAGAATAATGTCGACCAAAACTCAAGCACACATGTTCCTCACTAATATAACTAGAACTGGTTATGCTATTACTACCAGAGACTGCTGTAGATATCGACTATCCACTTCTCTTAGAATCCCCAGATGTGAATCTGCTCTTCTTCCTAGAAAAGCCACTATTAGAAGTCTCACCAATGAACCTCTTCCTACTAGCAGTCCATCACTGCTAAGTATTTATCAGGTCATTCTCTATCAAACGAGCCATCTCCATAAGCTCAAAAAAATCAGAAATGTGAAATGGCACAAGAGGTTGTCTCAAACTATCTCAAAGTCCTCTTAAAAACATGTAGCACTTCTTTACAAGAGTATTGACAACCTATGGAGCATATCTAGCCAAAGTAGTGAACTCTGCCTCATTCTTCATAACTATCATGCTCCCTTGTGTTGCGACTTGAGCTCATGAGTTTTATAATTTTGATGATAATAAATATTTTTATATCTTATAGTATTTTTTATTCTATATTTATTTGTGTGCATACTAATATTTTAGGAATACCATGCAATATTAAACAAAGAATTAGAGCTCAAGATTGGGTTGAATAATGTTATGTTGTAAAGGGTTTGTAATATTTATTGATGTAATTTTAATTTCTTGAGTCAAGTCCTGTAGAGTATGCTTGCTTAGTGACCATACACACATACACACACACACACACACACTCAAGGGAGTGAGATCTACTCAAATTTAGAAGATCAAGTTTTTGAACTAATCGTACTAGACGATTTTGGATCATCCATGATGATTCTTTATGATCTTGGAAAAGAGCTACCAATGACAATTTAGGTAAAGATTAAAGTTTAAAATTTTGTTCTAGCAAAATCCTATGGACAAAAACAAGAAAGTTAAATTGATCCTGCTATTAAGGGATTAATTATGGTTAAATTTTTTAATCGAATCGTTCTGGATGATATGTATATCGTACAAGATGATGTCTGCCGACATACTTGAATTTCCTAAATTGTTCAAGATGAAATACCATAATTTTTTTTTCTAATCATCCTAGATGATCTGTATAATTTTGTACGGATCATCCTTGACTATCCTAATATCTTCTAGGACTATTAGATTAAATTCTACATATTGTAATTCAGTGATCGTCTAGGATGATTTTTAGCATCGAAATTGAGTTTTTAGGGTTTTCTGAAGCCCTCTTTTTAAGCGCATCATACGGGACGATCCTGCGATCGTCTTAGATGATATTTGGCATTGAAATTAAATTTTTAAGGTTTTAGAAGTGTTCTTTTTAAGCATATCATACGGGACGATCCGGTGATCGTCCTGGATGATAATGTCAGTTTAGTACATTTAAGAGCCTTTTTGGAGCTCTTCTATTTAAGCTTTGTTAAAGACTTTGAAAGTGTCTTTGGAAGCCATTGAGACTTCTTGTCTTCTGAAGAAAACCTGAAGATAGAGATTGAAAAGGAGAGAAAAAAGGGTGGAGTTTGAGAGAGGGAGAAGATCCTTGGAGGGAGTTTCAAGGGAGTATGGAGGGGGTTTCACACGGTTGTTCTGGCAAGCTTACACCTTAGTACTATCAAATTTATGATTTATCTTTGAGGGAAGTTTTGGAAAGAAGAAGATCTATTTGGTGTCAAATGTCCCAACTTCTCCGCCGCACCGGAGAAGGTGGAAGTGATTTTGTAAGGGTTTCTCTGCTTAGCTGTGGGGGCTAAAGGAGAGACACTGAGTTTAGTGCAATACTAGGAGGGTACCTCTGAGAAGTGGATGTTGGTCAAAGTTTGATCGAACCACTATAAATCTGGTGTGTTCTTTTCTTTATTATTTTTGAATTTAATTTCTGTATTTTAATTTACTTTGTGGTAAATTTTTGTTTGGTTTGGGTTCAACTTTTGATTGAAAGATTTTTTTAAAATATCAATCCCCCCCCCTTTTGGTTAGACTTGGGCTAGTTCATAAGGGCTTAACATCCCTAACAAACTTTCAAGTGGTATCAGAGCGGGATTAATAAAAATGAGTTTTTAAAAACTTTTGAATTTTGATCCATGGCTAATTTTTATAATCGTAATATTATGAAAGGTTATTCAATCACGAGACCACCTTTATTTAAAAATATTATTTTTGATTTTGAGAAATTTGCATGTCTACTTTCTTGTAATCAATTCATAACCGAATATGATAAATGATTTTATTTGGTTATTCTATACTGTCACATGTAATATATGGAATTAAAAATTCTATTCCTTTTAATAAATGGAATATGGAAGAATAAATCATGCTCAATTGAATGATAAATCATTAAACTATTTTTTCTGTGCTTTAAATTCTGAAGATTATATGTTAGTATCTACGTGCACTACTGGTTAGAAAATTTGGGATAAATTACACACCATATATGAAGACATTAATGAAATCAAGTAATCCAAGTTGAATATTTTAATGCATGACTATAAACTATTTTACATGAAATCTTATGAGACAATCTTAAACATGTATACTAAGTTTATTCAAATTTTAATATCATTGCATACTTTAGGTAAAGAATTTTCAAACTTTGAAAAGTCAATCAAATTCTACGTTGTCTACCTGATAAGTTTGATGCCAAAGTTATTGCTATTTGTGAATCAAAAAATTTGAATGAATATTCTATTGATAATTTGATTGGCTCACTCATTGCCTACGAGCAAAGTTTGGGCCAAAAGACTTTTGGATGCAGGTGAGATAATAGTGCTAAACACTGAAATCATGGAGAAAAGTAGCTAAGTTGGTGAAGAAAGCGATAACTTATCAAGCAAATTAAGAAGCTCACCAAAGCATAAGCATAAACAAAAGTGGAATAAAGGTATAAATGATAAGAATGTTAAGATTTTTTCTAAAATTATTTTCTTTGGATGTAGGAAGCATGGACATATGAAAAATTAGTGTCCTAATTTAAAAACTCTTCCTACAAAAGAAAAGGGTAAAGCTGAGCAAATTGTAAAAAGGGTAAATAATGAAAAATAAAAAATCTCCTGGACAGACCTAGCTTCTGAATCATCAGATCAGGGGCAAGATGATGTTTAAAGCCTTTTTGTGTGTTTATTTGTTTGTATATGCATTTTTTTATTCGTTATGTTTTTATTTATTTTTAATATTTTTTTTGTGTTTTCTTTGGGTTTAGTTTTTTCTTCATTTTTATTATTACATTAAAAATTTAAATTAGTTTTTATGCTTATTTTTGGGAAATTTTCTCTGATCAACATACACATATCACATTTTTTTCTATACAATTTAGAAGATCAAATTAAAAAAAAAGATCATTTTTTCTAAAAATGAAAAATATATATCCTTTTTTTTTTTGAGTTCTTATGTAAGTTATGATTGACTTCTCTAAAACAGTCAAAAGAATGAAAGTTATGATTTTGTCTCTCTATCTTTTTTCTTAAAGAGATTATTTTACTTTTGATTTAAAATCTTCATCATATTATAAATTGAATTTTGAAACTGAACTTTTTAATCTCCTTACATTTTATCTATTGCATAAGGATCTTTTGCAACTTATTGAATCTACCTCATAATTTTCTTAATCAAGTAGTTCATCTTTATCAATTGGATGGGTTTGCTTTAATTTTTTTAAAATTTCAGAAAGGTAGCATATTTGATTGAAAAAAATAGCCAATTATGCTAAATCAAAAAAGTTGCCAATTTCAAATCAAAAGATGCACAATGACGCCAAATTAAGAAAGATATACAAAGTGTATCAAAAATCATAATATGTGCAAAGTGCGTCAAATAATTGATAAGAGGCATAAAAGGGGCCCATAAAAATTAAGCTTATCTTTCTTGAACTTCTTAAATCTTAAGAAAATCCTTTTATATATTAATATTTTTAATACTTGAGCTTGAAAATCATGATTTTTTATTCACCAATTTTACATTAATCTTCTATTAGATATATTTCATGAAAGGAGTTTTGAAAAGATTACTATTTTTTCTAATTTGTTCCTTGATTTAGATATTGGATTAAAAAGTTTTTTAGCCTTTAAAGGAACTTGAGATTGGCTTAACAATTTTTGAATTCCTAATATTTTTGGTTTATGAGTTGTTAATGCATTCCTTACTAAGTTTTTAAATAAAATCAAGAGGTAATTTTCTCATTTTAAGAATATTTATTTTTTTCAGTAGATCAAGGATCATTTTTTATTTTATTTTTTTATACTGATTATTTATGCCCCTCATCTTTTTGATAATGTCAAAGGGGGAGAACATACTATTGCATTTGCTTTTATTTTTTTAAAAAAAATAAAAAAAATATTTTCCCCTATTTTTAAATTTTTATCTTAGTAAGGGGGAGTTTAGGAGAAAATACTTTTAGTTTGCAACTTCACCAATAATATTTTCCATCATAAAAAAGGAAAAGATTATTGCTACTCGAGCTCACAAGTTTTATGATTTTGATGATAACAAACACTTTTATATCTCATAGTATTTTTCATTCTATATTTATTTGTGTGTACACTAATATTTCAAGAATACCATGCAACATCAAACAAAGAATTAGAGCTCAAGATTGGGTTGAGTAATATTATGTTGTAAAGGGTTTGTAATATTCATTGATGTAATTTTGATTTATTGAGTAAAGTCTTGTAAATGAGTATGCTTGCTTGGTGACCATACATACACACACTCAACAGAGTGAGATCTACTCAAATCTAGAAGATCAAGTTTTTGAATTAATCGTACTGGATGATTTTGGATCGTCCAGGATGATTCTTTATGATTTTGGAAAAGAGCCGCCAATGACAATTTAGGCAAAGATTTAAGTTTAAAATTTTGTTCTAATCATCCTAGACGATCAATACAAATCATACCTAAATTGATCTTACGATTAGGGGATTAATTATGGTTAAATTTTTCAATCGGATCATCCTGGATGATATGTATATTGTACAGGATGATGTCTATTAACATACTTGATTTTCCTAAATATCCCAAGATGAAATACCATAATTTTTCTTCTAATTATCCTGGAAGATTCACAATATCGTCTAGGATGATTTGTACAATTTTGTACTGATCGTCCTGGACTATCCTAATATCGTCTAGGACTATCAGGTCAAATTCTACACATCGTACTAGACGATCTTGCGATGGTCCAGTATAATTTTTGGAGCCAAAATTGAGTTTTTAGAGTTTTCTAAAGCCCTCTTTTTAAGCGCATCGTACGGGATGTTCCTGCGATCATCTTGGACAAAATTTGGCACATAAATTGATTTTTTAGGGTTTTTAGAAGCGCTCTTTTTAAGCGTATCATATAGGATGATCCAGCGATCGTCCTAGATGATAATATCAGTTTAGTGCATTTAAGAGCCTTTTTGGAGGTCTTCTATTTAAGCTTTGTCAAAGACTTTGAAAGTATCTTTGGCAGCCATTAAGGCTTCATTTCTTATGGAGAAAACTTAAAGAGAGAGCTCAAAAGGGAGAGAGGAAAGGGTGGAGTTTGAGAGAGGGAGAAGATCCTTGGAGGGGGTTTCAAGGGAGAGTGGAGGGGGTTTCACAAGGTTGCTCTTGCAAGCATGCACCTTAGTACCATTAGATTCAAGGCTTGTCTTGAGAGAAGTTTTGGAAAGAAGAAGATCTCTTTAGTGTCAAAGGTCCCGGTTACTCTGCTACACTGGGGAAGGTGGAAGTGATTTTGTAAGGGATTCTCCACCTTGCTGTGGGGGATAAAGGAGAGACAATACTCGAAGGGTGCCATCGAGGAGTCAACGTAGGTCAAGGTTTAATGGAACTACTATAAATCGGGAGTATTCTTTTCTTTATGATTTCAGTATTTTATTTTATTTTGTGGTGAATTTTGGTTTGATTTGAGTTTGTATTTTGATTGAGAGATTTTTTAAAATACCAATTCAGCCCCGCCCCCCTCTTGGTTAGTCTTAGGCTAGTTCATAAGGGCTTAACATTCCTAACAAACTTTCACCTTGAACTAACCTCAGAAAAGTCTCCTGAATTTATTATCATGTAGAAGGGGGTATAAACCAAGCTCTAAATACATCAAAGAAGTCATCTTAAGTAATCAAAGAGTTTAATCTCCCTTAAATTTCTCTTCCTACTAGTCTATCCACCAACACTCTGCCTCGCCATCCAAGAGAAAGACTGCTAACGTTACCTTCCTCTCAAGAGAATATTGCATACCATCAAACATCTTTTTTAGCCTCCTGAACCAGGGCTCTACTGCTTTGGGCTCAATAGTACCCTCAAATCTTGGAGGGCTTCAATGTCACAAATATCAATAAATGTCTGTCTACCTCTTCAAATCAAATAATAGGAAACCTACTCTATGCCTCACCCATCATATGGACTATCAATGTAGCAAACTGTGAAACTTCATTTGAACCAACTGTTGGAGTAGAACTATAAACATGAGCTACCTACATGACTAGTACTCTGTCTATCAGTAATATTTGGGTATGGTTGATCTATAATGACACAAAATATATAACTGAACACATGCACTTAAAAACAAAAATAATGAATACTTAGATAGACTTGAAACTACCCCACTAAACTTATAGATCGATTCGTATAGCTCTGTTTTATGATCCAATTCCAAAACTCTTGATCTGATACCATAAAAATGTATCATAACCCAACCCGACCAGGATAGTCCCTATTATGCTATATTATGATATGCAAATCCCAATATCTAGTTTTGAAATTATTTTAGATTTTCTTCCAATATTCTTTAAAATAAATGATAGACTATAGAGTTACTAAAATATCTGAATACTAAAAAACTCATCCAAAAAAATTTCTTTCATTCATCAAAATAAATATATACACTACAGTACATGGCTTCATGTAAGAGCTACATAACTAAAAATTAAACTAGCCATGATTGTATAAAAATCAAAATAATAAAATACTTATGATCTTAGATCTGAACTTGAACTACTTATCCATGACCTCTTTTCCCTTCCTAGATCTTGAAAATCAGAAGTAAATTCACAGTGAGCTATAATAGCTCAGCAAGCCACATAAATCAATCTAAATTTTTAAATATTTTTTTTATAAAATATTTTGCTAAATATTTAAAAGTAGTTAATTATAGTTTAAATAAATAATTGAATTGAGAATCACAAAAGTAAAAAATATAATAAATGTATAGCAGTTATTCTCTGATTGAAATAACAGTATAGAACAAATGAATAAATTGAAATTAATATCATAGAGTAGTTTAGATTACATTTTTTGGACCTAGATAGAATATTGCCCCTTATGACACCTTTTTTATTTGTGTTTATAGCACTAGAATATATCAGATATCCCTGTCTCAGACAAAACCTCAATATATTCTAGCCCCTTATAACTCTTATAAATTCCCTAACATAGATAGAATCTCAAATGATTATGACCCCTTATGACTCCCAACATATATAATTTAATCACACACACACACACACACACACACACACACACACGTATATATATATATATATATCACATTATAATAATTAAAAGTAATTAAGCATGTATTAAAATGTCATAGTATTGTATAATGGTAGAAAATAGAAAATTCAACTAGGTAAAAATGATTATTTTTAGAAAATTAATAAATTGTCAAGAATTGTGTAAAATAATAATTTAAGACTTTTATTGTACTACAACATTATTTTTAAGCATCCCAATAATTTTCTATTCAATAAAAATTTCACAAATTTTAAAACTCCTATGAAAAATTTCTACAAAATATTCAAAATATGCATAATCGTAATCTCTACAACATAGAAAAAGTTACGCGGTGAAAGTTTTATCGGTGTAAAGTTATCACCTTGTTTCACTAACTGAAACAAAATTTTAATCAAAATATTCACCAAGAATTTCACATTTTTAAAAATTAAGATGGGCATAATGTGCCTTACCTTGAGATGAACAACTTTCTCAACTGCGTCGACCGACAAAAATGGCCCGAAGTCGCCCAAAATTTCAATTCCATCCTCTCTAACTTCTCTTTCTCTCAAGTTTTCCTTAGCCGATTCTCTGTTTAGATATTTTTGAGAAACGAAATAGTTAAATGACATTAATAAAAAATAATGGCTTTAGATTTTTTTTATATAATTAAATAATATTTTAATTATATTTTAATAGAAAATTCAAAGAAATTCTTTTATGGATTCCCAAAATTACGAAAAATAATTATAAATTAACTTATTTTATTTAGAACATTATGGAGAAATCAGTTTGCAAAATAAACACCTGACGGTCCCCAAATTCTCACTTGTACCGAGAGGTGCCCTTTTCTTAAAAAATGTTGGCAGTGAAAAAAATTTATGAAAACATTAGGGAAGCTAAAAAATGATATTATAAATGTTCTAGCAAAGACGATTTGTGATTTAGACTTCTATAGGTCAACAAAAAAAATCTTGAAAATTGAAATAATTTCACAATACCATAGTAGGTGGGTGACTAAGGTCGAGAGAATAGTAGTTTGTAGATGACATAGGTAAAAAAGCCCTTAGTCAGATGATGCTGGTTTGAAGGACAAGAGTCGGACAAAATTGGTCAAAAGGATCGTAGTCGGGCAATGGTTGTCAAAGAGACCATAGTTAGCAAGTGAAGATATTTGAGAGGTGATACGACGCTGATAGCCTCCAAGAAGAGTTTTGAAAAGAAAATCTAAGAATTGATGAACGTTCGATAATTACTAGTGGTTGGGAAGAGATCTAGTGGTGGCTGATGAATGGGTGAAAGTCCAACGACAGTTGATGAACAAGTAATAGTCTGTCAATGATTTAAAAGAACATTTGTGGTGTTCAGGAAGAAATTTGGCAGCACTTGGGAAAAACACAAATGGTGGTGGTCGACAAAAGGGCGGAAGTCTGGCGGTGGTCGGGTAGAACTTCGGCTGTGGTCTGTGAACGGGTAAAATTCTAGTGGTGGTCGACGAACAGGTGGAAGTTCAGCGGTGGTTGTGAAGAACTCTGGCTCACGATGGTCGATGAACGGGTGGAAGTTAAGCAGTGGTCAACGAATAGGTGGAAGTCTTGTTGTGGTCGACAAAGGAAACAGAAGACGATGGTCGGGAAGAACTCTGGCGATGGTCGGTGGCGAGAGTGCTCCCCAAAATTTCTCCTTCTTTTCTCCCAATTTCATGTGAAGAAATGGGGCCTATTCATAGTTTTTTTTAGAGTGTCATGCCACATAAATATAGAGAAGATCGAGGGGATGTTGGGAATAGTTTGAATGGATGGCAGATATTAATCATCTTGATTGTGGATTGTTCATTGGTCATTTAAATACCTTAATGATACCATAATTTGGTGATCTTGGTATTGTTAGGTTCATCTTGTCGAGCCACTAGATTTAGCTATAAGCTTGGGATGTTTAGAATTCATTTGGTAATCTAAATTATGCTTTGAACACTTCAAATACGCATTGGACCTTGATTTGGGCTCGTTTGAGCTCAAATTTGATTGATTTGGGTGTCGTTTGGTTTGTCTTTTCGAGACGTTCAGTTCGATTATAAGTTTGCATAATTAGAGTTTGGATGGTCCCAAATTTAATTTTGGAAGCTTTCAACTTAATTTTGATTTGAGATTCATGCCCAATCAAGATTAATTTTTATTATATATCAATTTAATTATTCAAATCATATTTATCTAGGTAATTCTAAATTAAATGCATAATAAAAATATATTTATACAAAATTGAATATAAGTAAACATAAAAACTAAATTTAACTACCCCATCATGTAAATACAAAAATGATAGCCTTTTTTTTCAAATTAAACAACCTTCAAAGCAATACATTTAGCCTGTAAGGAATTATAAAACTAATAATCACTTAAATGGTCTAGATCATTTATCAATTTGTTCTCTAAATAATTCATGTTGTTCTTTTTTGAGTAGTGATTATTATGCTTTGTTTTATAGTAAACAAGTAGTTAATTGAACTCTTAATTTCTTATGTCGGATCTTATGCATTTCAAATTCCAATTAACATTAACTCTGAAAGAACTTATGGTTTGAGAAAAGCTAAATAGAACTACTGTAGCATTAATTGAAAATCTTTCCCTTACAGTTTACATTGCTTGTAATATATAGAGAACAGAGGAGATAGCCCCTTACACATGATAGAACCTTTTCTGATAAGTAATAATGTAAGGAGATTGATTTGTGCTTCCTGTACTTCTATTGAGTAATGAATGATGGATAGGTACAGATATAATTTGTTGTCCTTTTTACCAAATGTGTATAGCTTATCACTGCCCCCTAAACTAAGTATCCTGGGATTGGATAGTTAGTTTGGAGTGAATTTCATTGAATTGTTTTGGAGGGAGAGCCTTGGTAAAGATGTCCAACGGTTGATCTTGAGAAGAAATATGGTGAACAGTGATCTCCTTGGCATGGATCCTGTCACGGATGAAGTGGTAGTCTATTTCAATTTGTTTGGTGCGAGCATGAAAAACTGGATTATTAGCTAAGGCCATAACATAAATGTTATCACAATGTAGAGGTGTGGCAAGCGGCTGAGTGCTGGCAAAATCTGCTAGTAGACGCCTTAGCCACACTATGTCGGCTTTTGCCGCTGCTAGAGCCCGGTACTCCGCTTCCGTAGATTATTTAGCAACTATTGGTTGTTTCTTGACACTCCAGGAGATGAGGGTGTTTCCAAGATAGGAACAGTATCCAGTGGTGGACTTACGGTCTGATGAATCTGACGCCCAATCAACATCAGAGTAGGAGCGGAGAATGAGATCTCCATGAGGAATCGGTAGTCCATAGGCTGTTGTTCCTTTGATATAGCGTAGGAGACGTTTAAGTTTTTGGAAGTGAATGTTGAGAGGTTGATGCATGGATTGACAGAGAAAATTTGTGGTAAAAGCTATGTCTGGGCATGTAATGGTGAGGTATTGGAGCGACCCTATTATCTTGCAATATAAGAGTGGATCAGTGAAGGGTATATGGCTGTCTGTAGTGGATTTGAAGTGAACGGAGAATGGGGTAGGCGCTGGTTTGTAGTTGTCCATTCCAGCTAGGCATAGAATGGAGTTAGTGTATGTGGATTGTTGAAGGAAATAGGAGTTGGGCTATTGAGTGACTTGAATGCCTAGAAATAGGGCTATATGACCCAGATCTTTGAGTTTGAAATGTTGTTCGAGATTTGAAAGAATAAGTTTGATGTGTTTATTGTTATTTTCGGTGATGAGAATATCATCGATATAAAGAAGAAGATATGTTTGGGTGGTGGGTGTTTGGTGGATGAAGAGGGAAGGATCCGATTTGCTTATTGTGAAATCATATTTTAGAAGGAACGAGGAAAATGTTTGAAACCATTGACGTGGTGCTTGACAAAGGTCGTAGATTGGTTTGTGGAGTTTGCATACGTGATTGAGTGAAGAGGATCAATGAAGCTAGGGGTTGTTTCATGTATGCTGTTTCTTGAAGGGGTCCATGTAGGAAAGCATTAGAGATATTGCATTGTATAATGGACTAATTGTGGTGAAGAGCGATGGTGAGAAGGGGTCTAATGGTGGGCATTTTGGCTACTAGACTAAAGGTTTCATGAAAGTGGATGCCAAATTGGTGGGTGTATCCTTGGGCTACTAGTCTAGCCTTGTAACGATCGATGGTGCCAATGGGTGTGAGTTTGAGATGATAGGTCCATTTGCATCCTATAATGGGTTGTTTGGGTGGAGGTGGAATGAGAATCCATGTCTCTTGATTTTGTATTGCATAGAATTCAACAGACATGGCTGCCCGCCAATTGGAGTCTTTGTTAGCTTGATTAAAGGTGGTAGGAGTGGATGGTGTTGTGTGAGCTGTAGAGAGTGTGAAGATTTGTTTTGGTTTTAGGTGTCCCGACTTGAATCTGGTAAGCATGGGATGAGGAGGGGCCTTAGGAGGAGAGGGGTTAGTTGTTCATGTGGATAGCTAGTTTGAGAATTCTTGGGAATCGATGGAGAGACTTGGATTTCTGGAGTGGGAGATGAGATGTAGGTGGGTGGTGGGGAGTTGGCTGAAGGTTCTTGTGAGATATTTGGTAAGGGGATTGAGGTTGGTGTAAGTAGTAGATGGGAAGTTGATGTGGTGGTGCTGGTGGATGGGAGTTTGGGTGGAGTGAGAGAGTAGGGAAATTGATCCTCATGGAAGTTTACATGGCGAGACAGAATAATTTTGTTGGTAGATGGATTGTAGAAACGGTAAGCATTTGTGGAGTTGGAGTAACCGAGAAATATGCATGGAGTGGAGCGAGGAGAGAATTTTTTGGAGGTTAGAGGTTTGAGCCAGGGGAAGTAGAGGCAACCGAAGACCTTAAGCTGATTGTATGCAGGTTGTTTGTTGGTTAAGAGTTTGTAAGGGGATTTGAGGGAGGTATTTTTGGAGGGTAGGATGGCATCGGTCCAAAATGTTAGAAGACTGGCTTCATGCAAAAGAGCTCGTGTTATCTCAAGAACATGTCTGTGTTTGCGCTCGGAGACCCCATTTTGTTCTGGGGTGTATGGGCATGTGAGTTGGTGGATGACACCTTTTGAGGCTAGAAATGCTTTGAACTGAGCCGAAGTATACTCACCCCCATTTTCGGATCTGAAGTATTGAACGATGGTGTTATATTGATTTTCAATCATTGTGAGGAAATGAATAAATTTCTGGTAGGTTTCAGATTTGTTATTCATTAGATAGAGCAACGAAAATTTTGAATAATCATCAATGAAGATGACATAATAGTTGAAGCCATTGTGAGATAGGATTGGAGAAGGTCCCCAAATTATGTATTAGAGATAAAGGTTTAGATACAGTCTTTATTTGCGATTTCAAAGGCAACATATGGCTTTTGGCCACATTACAAGACACGCAACAGAATTTAGTAGAAGAAGTAGGTAAACTAAGAGACCGCATGACTGCAGTTGTTACAAAATTGTGCGAGTGTCCTAAACGAGAATGCCACAACTTGCTGAAGGTGAGTTGAGCTGTGAGAGCGGTGGGCACTGAAGAATTGCTGGAATTGGTGAATGGGTAGAGGCCATGCGAGCTTGGTCCTTGGAGGAGAACTTAACGAGTTTTCAGGTCCTTAATGTGATAGCCATGAGGATCAAAGTGCATGGAGCATTGGTTATCAGTTGTGAGTTTATGAATAGATAGCAAATTATGGGAAATAGAGGGGACATAAAGAATTTGTTTGAGGTGGAGCTTACGGTGAGAGGTGGGCGTCGGTAGGAGTCCGTCTCCTGTGCTGTATATCGGAAGGGATGAGCCGTCTCCAATGGATATCACGTTTGAGCCTGAGTAAGGTTTGGGTTGTTAGAGATTTCTTGCGTCCACTGTAATGTGTGCAGTTGCTCCCGAATCCAGATACCAATATGGAGATGCTGGGGATGTGGAAGAGTACAGCTCTCTTTCAGGTGTTGCTGTCTGAGGAGTATAATTTAGATCTGTCTGATGCCAGCAATGCAGAGCTGTATGTCAAGATTTGCCGCAGATTGGCAACTCACATGTTGGTATCCTTGTGATCGTCCGCGTCCGTGAGTTGCAGTGAATGGGGGACGAGTTGACTGTGATGCTTCTCCGGTGCTGCGAGCACGTCCGCGTGATGAGGAGCCACGACCTCTGGTTGCCGTAAAAGCCACTGACTGTGAGGCTTATGGCGAGAGCTTAATATGTTCGGTTATCAAATTAATTTCTTTGCTGCAGTGCAGTGAGTATAACTCATCTAGATTGATGGGATCAGATCTAGTTCTTATTGCAGTTTTGAAGGAATGATATGCAGCTGGTAGACCGTTCAGTATGTAGAAGATGATATCTTCTTGATCAATGGTTGAACCTGCTGTTGAAATGTTATCCACTATTGTTTTGATGTGATTCAATGACTAAGACATGGATGAATCCTTCATTGAGACATTGTAAAGCTCATTTTTGAGCTGAATCACTCTACTTCTGTTAGAAGGCTGAAGACGTTTCTCCAAGGTAAGCCAAATCTCGTGACAAGTGGAGAGGTTGAGGATGTAAGGAAGTATAGGAGCGGAGATAGTGGAGCACAAAGAAGAGGCAAGGTTTTGATCTAGAAATGTTCAAGAGGCATAGTGAGGTTTCTGTATGATGCCGGATGAGGTGGATGGTATGTATTCCGATGGACATTTGTTGGAGCCAGTGAGGTACCCTTCAAAACGATTTGCAAAAAAGATTTTGATGGCCTGTAGTAATAGGGTAGTTGTCTGAGCTGAGGTGAACATGGACAATGTTCTTGAGATTTGAGGTAAGAAACTTCAGTGCTGGGGGAATGGCGGTCTCAGTAGTTGGCACTAGCTGTTGAGAGGAGGCGGCTGGAGCGTTGTCTGAGGTGCTCCCAGAGTCCGCCATAAAGCTTTGACGAAAAGAGGAAAGGGCACTAGGATCATCCGTGAGGCTTCAAAATTGCTCTGATACCATGAAAGAACTCATGGTTTGAGAAAAGCTAAACAGAACTGCTGTAGCATTAATTGAAAAGCTTGCCCTCATAGTTTACATTGCTTGTAATATATAGAGAAAAGAGGAGACAACCCCTTACAAAGGAAAGAACCTTTTTAGATAAGTAATAATGGAAGGAGATGATTTGTGCTTCGTGTGCTTCAATTGAGCAGTGGATGATGGATAGGTATAGATATAATTTGCTGGCCTTTTTACCAAATGTGTATAGCTTATCAAACTCTGGTACCATATATTTATGGATTATAATTAATACAGTTACAAATCATAAAATTAGATGTTTATAAAATCAGAAAAAATTATATGCGCGATCAATCATTTATTAAAACAAGGAATGTTTAAGAAATGCAATTTTGATTCTAGACATATTTAAAATTTTCCGAATCAAACAAAAGAAATAATTTTTTATTCTAAGCATACTTATGTAATTGAATCATAGAAATAAGTATTGAGTATTAAATATCATTATTGGCGTAGCTGAAACCCGACGCTCTTGCGATTTAGGGTTTCCGCTCTTCCTCCTTCATCTCCATCCGTTTCGGCTTGTTTTTCTCCCAGTTTTTCCGGTGTTTCTTTGTGTTTTAGTCTAGCTCTGTTCGTTCTTTGTTCTTTGCCCCGCGAGGGCTTGTTCGTTGATGGCTGCTTCGCAGCCCCCAAACCTTTGGGGCGCTGTGGCTGGTTCTGAGCCGATCAAAAACAAAGGCTTTTTCAATCTTGAAGCAGGTGATGGTTCGCCCTCTAGATCGCGATCTTTTAAGGGCGTTCTCTCAAGTGGCGCATCTTTAGGTGATGTCCTCCCAAACTTGTCCCAAACGGTTTTTAATGGGGTTCCTGCCATTCTTTTGACTGATGATGAAGTGCTCAAGCTGGCATCTCCCTTCCATTTCACCTTGGTCGGTAAATTTGGTCTTAACAGACCAAATCTTGACTCTATTCGTAATTTTTTTACTAACCTTAAACTCTCGGGTTTCTTCTTTATTGGTCTTTTAGATTCAAGGCATGTAGCGATACAACTTTCTAACAATCTTGACTATAGTATAATCTTTGCTAGAAGATCGTATTTCATCTTTAACTGCCAAATGCGCATTTTAAAATGGACGCCTTTTTTTGATATAAAAGAAGAATCGCCCATAGTTCCAATATGGATTTCCTTTCCTAATCTTAGGCTTCATTTTTTTAACCAGAAAGTTTTACATGCCTTGGGTTCTATTTTCGGTAGACCTCTCCAAACCGATAAAGCTACAGCTTCACGCACAAGACCTTCTGTGGCTAGAATTTTAGTTGAAGTGGACATAACCAAAAAGCACTCGAAGGAAATATGGGTGGGATCGAAAGCCTATGGTTATATGCAAAAGATTGAATTCGAGAAAGTCCCTGACTTTTGTTCTCATTGCAAGATCCATGGACACGCTCCTTCGGATTGCTTTAAACTACTCCCGGAACTTAAAAAAACTCCTGCTCAGATGGATGGTAAGCTTTGATCCACCGAGAAAATATATGTGCCAACTGGGAAAGTTATCCAATCCACTCAGGTGGAACTGCCTTCATCATCTGATAAGTTGAATGTTGAAATGATTGCATCTCAAACGCCTTTGCATACTTCTAATGCTGAAATTATTTTAATGGAAGTTCAATCTACTCAGGTGGATCCGCCTACAACATCTGATAAGTTGGATGTTGAAATTGTTGCTTCTAAAGCTACATCTGATAAGTTGGATGTTGAAATTGTTGCTTCTCAAGATCCTTTGCATTCTTCTAATGCTAAAATTAGTTTAATCGAAGAGAATCATGAAACAAATCTGAACAACAATGAGGCATCCGATCCCAATATTTTCATTTCCATAGAATCTATGCTAAAAGATACTGATAATTTAGAGGAAGTTCATACTGATTTAGTTCATATTACTTCTAACGTTGTTGAACAACAATCTAATGCCTTTGCTAATGATGCTGCTAACAGGGAAAGTGATACTATTGCGGATGGTAACACCGTTATTTGTGAAGAAGGGGAATTTATCCCTCCTTCAAACGAGGTGATTAATGTCCTACCGAATGGAAACCGTGTGAGTAATAATGTAGTTTCCTCTTCTACTGCTTTTAATGCTTATTCTAAAAATTCTGATGAGGATGGCTTTTCGAAAGCTACAAAAAAGAAAGGGAAAAATTAAAAAAATTCACTACCTTCTACCCCCCGTTCTACCCGTGATCAAAATTCCTCCAAATATCTTAATGATTAAAGCTCTTCTTTGGAATGTTAGGGGTATTGAGGGTAAGGATTCGATTGCTAGAGTTAAAAACCTTTCTAGAATGCATAGTATCATGTTTTTAGTTTTAATTGAACCTCTTATTTCTTCTGATAAACTTTGTTCTACTGCTTCGAAATTGGGCTTTTCTAATTTTGCTGCTAACTGTTCTAACAAGATATGGATTATGTGGAATAGAAATATTAATGTGAACATTATATCTTATTTCCCTCAAATTATTAATTGTGAAATTGAATTTTTTAACTATAAGTGTTATGCCTCTTTTGTCTATGCTGCTACCACTAGATGGAATCGTATCCCTCTTTGGGATCAAATTCGGCAATTTGCTAACAATATTAATGGCCCTTGGTGCATTGGTGGTGATTTTAACATTATTTCTAATGCTTCGGAAAGAAAAGGAGGAAATTTGCCTAACTCTGTTGCTATGGAAGATTTTAATTATGTTATCTCTGGCTGCTTTCTGAATGATATTGGCTTTAATGGTAGTCCTTTCACCTGGAATAGATCCACTATTTGGCAGCGTCTGGATAGATTTCTTTTCAACAATGATTGGCTCTCTATGTTCTCCATGTCTTCTGTTGATCATCTTAGTAGAACTTTATCTGACCATTGTCCCTTATTGCTTAATATCAATGCTAATATTAAAGTGGGCAAGGCTACTTTTAGATTTCAAAATATGTGGATTTCTCATGCTGATTTTAAGAATGTTATTAGTACCAACTAGAATGCTCCCATTTACCCTAATAATGACATTAAAGGTATGTTTCGTCTTTGGTCTAAACTTAGTAGATTAAAACATGTTTTAAATTGGTGGAATAAAAATGTGTTTAAGAATGTCTTCACCAACATCAAGGAAGCTGAACTGAAAGTTCTTGACCTTGAAAATTCTTATATGGTTGATCCTTCTAATGAGAATTTGATTATGCTTAACTGTGCTAAGGATGCTCTTATTTTGCTTCAGGATCAGGAGGAAATTTTTTGGAAACAAAAAGCTAACTTCAAATTTACTTTGGAAGGAGATTGGAATACTAAATTTTTCCACGCCATGGCTAATCGTAATAAGTCTAAGAATTATATTCATAAAATAGTTGAATGTGATGGATCTATCATTGATTCCAAGGAACTTATTTGTAAATCTGGTGTGGAACATTTTAAAAATAGGTTCAATGATCATTTTACCAATGCCCCTTTATTGAATCCTCACGTTATCCCGCATATTATAAATGATTTCGATAATGAGTCTCTTTGTCTTTTACCTTCTGATGTGGAAATTTACAATGCTGTTATGGATTTGAATGGTGCTCCATTGCGGGTCCGGATGGTTACACTACTAAATTTTTTCAGAAATGTTGGGATATTGTTAAAGTTGATATTGTTGATGCTGTTATCGATTTTTTTAAGGGTTCTCCCTACCCGAAATTCTTCACTTCTACTAATATTGTTCTTATTCCTAAAATTGTTGGGGCTAATAAGTGGAATGACTTTAGACCTATAAGCCTTTGTTCTTTTTTTTTAATAAACTTATTTCCAAAATTATCTCCAAAAGATTGGAAAGCATTCTTCCTAGAATTATTTCTTGTAATCAAACTGGTTTTGTTAAAGGTAGGAGCATTTTCGATAATGTTTTATTGACTCAAGAGCTTGCTCATGAAATTAATACTAAAGTTAAAGGTGGCAATATCATTTTGAAATTGGATATTTCTAAAGCCTATGATAATCTTAACTGGAACTTTTTGTATAAGGTTATGTCTTTATTTGGCTTTAGTGATTTCTTTATAAAGTTGGTTAAAAATAGTATTGATAATTGTTACTTTTCTGTTGTTATTAATGGTAGGAACCATGGTTTTTTCAAGTCTTCTAAAGGTTTAAGACAAGGTGATAATATATCCCCGGCGCTTTTTATTATTGCTATGGAATACCTTTCTAGGGGTATTGAAGATTTATACTTAAGAAATCCTAAACTTCACTTTCGTACTATTAGAGGTTTTCCGATTTCTCATCTTAGTTTTGCTGGTGATTTTATTCTTTTCTCTAACGGCTCGATTAACAATATTAGACTTTTGAATAATTTTCTGGTTCAATTCCATGCTTCTACTGGTTTAGCGATTAATAAGGATAAATGCAGTTTTATTGCTGGTAAATCTATCAATAGAGATAGAATCACTGCTATTCAAAGAATTTGTGATTTTCAAGCTAGAACTTTACCCATTAAATATTTGGGCACCCCTATTTTTAAAGGTAAAAAGCGAAGTGACCTTTTTGAAGATATTTTTTCTTGCTTCCAGAAAAAATTAACCCATTGGTCCACTAATTTGTTGTCTTTTGGGGGTAGATTAATCCTTATTAAATTTGTTTTGAATTCCATTCCTATTTACTTATTGCATACTCTTCAACCTACTGCTAGTATTTGCCTTAGAATTGAGAGAATGATAAACAAATTCTTTTGGAGTTCCAAACTTAATAGCAATGGCATTCGTTGGGCTTCTTGGAACAACATTTGTGGCATCTATAACGAAGGTGGTTTAGGTTGCAAAAATCTTTCTGATATGGTTCAAGCTTTTTCTCATAAACTTTGGTTCTCTTTCAGATCCAATGAGAGTTTATGGACCCGTTTTATGAACGCTAAATATTGTAAAGATTCTCACCCTCTGCTTGGTTTTTATAAAGCCACTGATTCTTTGACCTGGAAAAGACTTTGTAAAATCAAGTGCACTACCGAACGTTTCATTCAATGGGGAATTGGTAACGATAATGTTTTCTTTTGGCAAGATAATTGGATTGGTCCTCTTTCGATTGATAATCATTTAAATACCTCTTCTATAGACAATATTAAGGTTTCTAATTTTATTGCTAATGGAAGCTGGAATGTTACTAAACTTTTGGAGGTTATTCCTCCTTTTATTGTTGATATGATTCTGCCGATTCCATTAGATTTGTTTTGCAAGGAAAAAATTCTTTTTAAGCTGTCTTCTTCGGGTAATTTCCAGATGACAAAAGTGTGGGATTCCTTCAGGTATAGGAACAACTATTCTCTTATTTACTCCTCGTTATGGCATAACATTATTCCTACATCTTATTCTATTTTAGCGTGGAGATGTCTTAAAGGCTTTATCCTTGTTGATACTTTAATTCAAAAAAAAAAAAGGTTTTAGTTTCCCTTCTAAATGCCAATGTTGTTCTAACATTGAAAGTGTTAATCATGTTTTTGTGAATGGGACTTTAGCAAAGCAGATTTGGAATCACTACTTTTCTTTGGCTAAACTGAATCACGATGATACTTACAATGAGCTTCTCTCCTTATTGAAAGAGTGGATGATCAACTCTAAGGGTCACATCTTAAACTTGATCCCTGTTCTTATTTTATGGTTCATTTGGAAAGCGAGAAATGAATCCAAACATTGTGATATTAAGATGGATGCTAAGGTTATTATCTCTAATATCCATCATAAAATTCTGCATCTGTCCTCCTGTAATTTATTTACTTTTAAAAATTGCAAAAACTTTCATTATTTGGCTGATTCTCTTGGTATCAAAGTGGGTGAGAATGTTCACAGATCTTCACCCAAACTTGTTGTTTGGAGGAAGCCCTCTCTTCCTTTTGTGAAATTGAATACCGATGGTTCTGTTAGAAACACTGTTGCTGGCACGGGTGGTATTATTCGTGATCATGAGGGAAACGTGTTAGCTACCTTTTCTACCCCTTTGCATACTCACTCTGTCATTACTGTTGAACTCACTGGGGTTTCTCTTGGTATTGATATATGCATTAAGATGGGTTTTTTAAATGTCTGGATTGAGGTGGATGCTGATCTTGTGATTCAGATTATTAATAACCATGCTCAGGGAAATCCTCAAAATTTTTATCTTATTAGGAAAATTAAAAATTCTCTGTCTTCTCTCAATTTTTATATTTCTCATATATACCGTGAAGCCAATGCTTGTGCTGACTGGTTGGCTAATTTCGGCTGTCAGCTTGAGTGTTATCAAGATTTGAATATTTGCAATTTAAATTCTCTTTTGAACCTTGATAAAACTGCCCTTCCTTACATTAGACATGGTTAAGCTCTTATTTTTTTGGTTTTGTGGGGGGTTTCCTTTTACTGCTGGTTACCGTTATTTCAGGGGTTTTGCTGATAACTACTTTAGTAAAGCTCATTACGATAGAATGTTTATTTCTATTTGGCTGGTTTGTTGTTTTATTGCTGCTGGCTTAAGACCTCAAGGGATTTTGTCTACTTGGAACCGTAAAGTAGTTATCTATCTTGTTCAGACTATCTTTGTTTTAAAAGGTCTTTTAGATGATTTTACTGTTACCAGGCTTGGCTCATCTATTATCATGGGTATTAGGTCCATTAAGCTTTTGTTTGGAGGTCTAATTATTTTCTGCTTTCAAGCTTTGTATATGCCTGCTACAAAGCTGGTTGAGGTAAGAAGGTTTTGGTTTATGCCTGCTACCTATTTGATTTCTACGATTCCTGTTTTGATTTTAGATTTCTTTTCTACGTCCACTGAGGATAATTCTGGGCTTAGTGGGTTATCTCGCTGTCATTGCCTTTATTTTTTTATGGCTAACTGGTTGGAGGGTTGGCAGGGCCGGATGTTATGTATTGATGACTGGATCTCTGAGTTTTACTACCGGCTTCGTTCTTTTTCTTCTTTCTATTTTGACATTACGACCCCCCAATAGATTTCTGAAAATCTCTATTAATTGGATTAACTATGGTTGTATTTATTCTCCTTTATTGAGAATTTCTTGCAGGGTACCTATCAAATTTTCTCTTGAGAGCTTAAATGAACGCAAGTTTCATTTAGATGGTTATCTGGAGATTATGGTTAAACCGGGGAACATTTATACTTTACTTTTCGGTATTATCACCTAGAATTCTAACAATTATCATTATTTACCCCATACTATCATTAAATTTTTGAAGTTCATTCTGGGGACTGAGAGTCCTGGGCGCTTGATATGTTTTTCTGATTTTTTCTGGCATTCTAAGACTTTCAGGTTTCGCTTTGGTAGAGGGAAGTATGTTAAAAGGATGAGTACTATCAAATTTTCCATTCTCTGCCAGTTGGTTTTTCCTGTTTTGGATGGGAATCATAATCTGGAAGTTTTTACCAATCTTCCGTTTATGAGTGATTCTAATGTTTTCTTTTGGAGTATTCCTTGCAGGCACATTAGTAATTGCTGTCTTGGGAGCTTTAATGTTTGCAAGGTTCTTCTCTTTCCTCTCTTTCTCTACTATTTCTATTACCTTTTGAGTTTTTGCAGGAAGTTCGTGCCGAAAGCTATTTATTGGATCTTCCTTTTTTGGGTGTTGTCGCCTCACAACCCGATAGATATTTACTATCAATTTTGTAATCATAGGATAAGGACCGACCGGCTTCTAGGTTTTTTTCTCTCTTTTTTGGATTGTAGCTCTTCGGAGCAGTAGTAAGCTGGTTAGTCCTTTTAAGGACTTTGTAACCGATTTTTGATATTAACACGTAGGCCCCTCCGTGGGTTTTAACAAAAAAAAAAAAATTGAGTATTAAATATGGAAATAATCATGCCTCCGACTATTCACGCACTTTTTTTTAATTACAATTAATATCAAGTCTTTATAAATACTTTCAAATCCCAATGTTGATGGTGTATTTTTCTGAAGTAGAATGGTGGCCCAAAGACCCAAATTATATTTTTCTCATTTGCTTTTCTTCACAAACCTAACTTTTATCTATCTCAGAAGTTTTTGAGAAAAGAATGGATAGTTTTAATACAGAAAAAATTGTTTTAATTATAAAAAAAGAAAAAAAAAAAACATGAATGGATAGTTTTTAATTCATGTTTTTGCCTTTTAGGGAGAAATATCATATTTTGACTTATTCAAAATGCAAGAAATTATAAAAAGTTATATTTTAATTTAATAAAATTATAAACGGTTTAAAAAACTGATATATGCTTTTAATGAGAATCCAGAGCAAAGGTAATCATCCCATTCAATTACATAAGTTTTTTACCTAAGTTTTCCTCCTATAAAAATCACATGGCTGCATCTTCAATTCATCTTCGTAGAACCAGAAGCCTTCGTTGAAAGGGAACAAAAGAATAACCAACCTGTAAATAAACTATTTGAATCTTTTGTAGCTAAAAATGTGAATAGGAGGCAAAGTTAAAAATAAGGCTTAATATATATTGAACTAATTTTAGTTCGAGATATTAGCAACCCTTTCGTGTAAAAGATAATGTCAGATCAAATGGTTTGCCGAATCTTTTATTCAATGGGAAATTGGTAATGAGTCCTCCCATTTCTGACAGGATGATTGCTTAGGCTCTAGGTTTATTGACCCACTTAAATACTCATCTTACCTCATCATTGAAAGTCTCTTACAAATTACCCAAAAAAAAAAAAAGTCTCTTACTTTATTTCTGATAGTACATGTTCCCAAAGACAGCTTCGGGAATTCATCCCCCATTGTCAGGTTCAAGAAATCTGCATGATTCCTTTAAACATCAATTCTATGGATCAAATCCTTTGTAAGCTATCGAATGATGGCGACTTTAACTATAGAAAAGCATGGTTTTTTTGAGAAACAACAATCATGTTAATGCTACTTTCAAAAATTATGGAAGTCTACTATTCCCATTAAGTACCCTTTGTTAGGTTGGAGAATTCTGAAAGGCTTTATCCTTGTTGATTCTAGGCTCAAATTGAAGGGGATCAATCTTGCTTCTAAATGCCAATGTAGTTTAGGCTTAGAAACTATTAATCATGTTTTTCTTTACAATCTGATTGCTGCGAAGGTTTGGAATGGTATTCAAATTGTTCTTGACATTAATTTATGTGTTTATGCTACCAATATGACGATTTTCTTTACTAATATGTATCACAACGATATTTTTTTTGCAGCTTAAAGGTCATTCCGTTAGGTGTTTTGTGGATGTTTTAGGAGAAAAGAAACAATAGCAAGCATAATGATATCAAGATGTGTCATAAAAGGGTTATTAGCTCTTTAATGCATAGCTAGTATTCATCAACATTTTCAGGTTAATATTCTCTTGACCAATCATTTCAAGGGCAAGGGAGGTCTGGTTGACTTATTTCAATATTTCCAGCAATACTTCTTTTGCTTTTCCCCCATAACCATTAATTAGACTAAACCCAAAGCTGGAGATCTGAAACTCAATATTCACACCTCTCTTTTTAATCTGAATTGTGGTTTTGGGTGGGCTCATTAGGAATGCACATGGTAATTTTGGTGTTTGGTTATTGCTCTGTGTATCCTTCATCTAATATTGTTGCTACCAATCTCACCGCTCTTAAAATTGGCTTAAAAGTTTGCTATAATCTATATTTTCAATACATTTGGATTGAATTAGATGATCAAAAGGTTCGTAATATCGCAAATAACATTGTTGCTGTGAACATGTCGTTTTGTTATAATTCCCGTAGAGTTCGAACTCTTTTACTAAATTTTAATTATGCTTTCTCTACTATTATTTTAGCTGTGAATTTATGTGCCGGCAATCTGGCTAGCGTTAGTTCTACTAGAAACATCCTTTGCTCTCTTAATCACATGAATGTACCTATGTTTATCAAATGTTGCATTTTATTGGATGCTTGGGGTTTCCCTTATATCTGCTAATTTGGATTTTTCATTTTATGGTCGGATCATGCTTAATGTTATCATCTTTAAATATTTTAGTTATTAATCTTCCTATTCATGTGTAGTTTTGTTTTTGCTGATGTATTCTTGTTCTTTATTCGCTTTTCTCAGCTATTAGTATTTTCTATTTTTCTCAGTCTCTATTTTTATCAAATCGTTGCTATCTAATCTATTGGTTTGGCTGTGTGTTTCAATGCTTCTTGATTCATGTTCTCCTTTCATGGCTTTTATTATGCCTTGGTCGTTGTCTCAGTTTATCATGTTAGGGCACTTATTCTAGAATGGCTTTTGCTTGATCTGATTTGTCTGATGGTTCATCTCTGCTATTTTTTGAGTGTCATGATTTTCTCATTTAGGTGCAGCACTGGTGCCGGCCTTTGTACGTTTTTAGAAATCTTGTTTCGATGGTTTGGATTAAAGATTATATTTGATGTTCGAGTAGCTTCTATTTTTGTAGGATGGGCTGCTTAATTTTTTTTTCTTTCACTCTCCTTTTTTTTTTGCTGTCGGCTCTTGGCCTCCCTTAGGCTTTTTCATAGGTTCTTATTTTGGCATATTGTAATTAGTTGGGAACAAAGGCTCTTAGCTTTCTTTCTTTCTCTATAATGTAGCTCTTTTGAGCATAGTGAACAATTGTTCTCATTAAGGACTTATAATCATTTTCTGATATTAATGTGTAGGCCCCTACATAACTGTGGGAGGGAAGGGAGGGGGGGCAAGGGGGGGCACGTGCGCCCCCTTGAAATTTTTTATTTTTTTTTGGTTGCTTGTGACATAAGAGTTTAAAGCATTTTTTTTAAGAAAAGGAAGAGATTGAGATATAATTATTAGTCACTATTTTTATTACATGTAGTATATTTATAAATTTTTTTTTGCATAATTTATTTATTAAATTTTTTTCTCAAAAATGGATCTTTAAAGTATTGTATTTATTTTAAGATATGTGTAATATACATTTTAATTGATTTTTTTATGTTTTGCACTCATTTTAATGCAAATTTAAATGTGAAGGATTAGTTTACATAAAAAAATTAGCATTATTTTTATAAATAATAAGACCTAACAATTTTATGATTTAATATGGAAGAATATACTTTAGGTTTTGTTCGGAATAGTTTTCTTACTAACTTTCACAATAACTTTCTTATAAAATTTTCACTATGGAAAGAATATCATATCAAAGGCCCAAATGGAGACTGCTTCCAAATGACTTGCTTTCCCTCAACCCAACTGCCTACTTCGTTTTCCCCTTTGCTCATTTCTCACAACTCATAACCTCGAGCACAACTTTCCTTTTCCTTTTCACGCCTCTCTCACCATGTTATTTGCATTCTTAATTTTGATTTTAGAACTCCTCTTGGCTACAGTAATGAGACGGCAAATGGAACAATTTTAATGTACTCTGACCCTTCAAAAAAAAAATTTTTTTTGGTTGCTTGTGACATAAGAGTTTAAACCTTTTTTTTTTTTTTTGAGAAAGGAAGATATTGAGGTATAATTATTAGCCACCATTTTTATTACATGTAGTATATTCATAAACAAATATTGACATAATTTATTTATCAATTTTTTTTTTGTCAAAATGGATCTTAAAAGCAAGGTTGTGAAAATCGGATCGGACAACGAACCGGAAGAATGAGAGGTTCATGGTTCGACCGGTCGAACCTGGGTCAAACCGGATGACGTAATAAATAATAATATAATTAAAAGTAATAAAATTAACATAATAATAATGACAATTTATTATAGATAACTATTATTCCAAATGAAATGTTATATCTTCTTTTAAACCAAACAAGAAAATATAAATAAATAAAAAAACTATAGCATTACTCTTCCCACCAACTCACACGTCTTCTCAAGTCCAGGTAATGGCATTCACGCCCAATCCAATATTGAATTCATAGCTGTTCCATTTGTTAGAGGAAGGCCACTACTTTCTATGAACAAAACCATAGCATTTCAGACATATATAATATCTCCAATCTCCATTCAATCTCCAACAAGAAAAAAAGTTCTTTTCCTCTCTCTTCCGATCTCCACAACAACAAAACAGAACACAAATGAAAATCTCAATCCAAGACCTCCTCATCCTCCTCCTCTTCCCCCTTCTCTTATCTGCTCATGAAGAATCCAAAAACCAAAAAGAGTTTACAGTTGTAGAAGGCATGGTGTATTGCCAAAGCTGCGAGCATACTGGTTCTTGGTCGCTTGAAGGTGCAAAGCCCCTTGCTTCAGCGAAGGTTGGAATTGCATGCAAGGATCATAAGAAGAGAGTTTGGTTCTACAAAGCCATTCAAACTGATAACACTGGATATTACTACGCTCCAATTCAAGGAATGGAGGGAACAGAAGGTGTTAAGAAGAAGGAGATTAGTGGTTGTAGTATTCACCTGCTGGCTTCACCTGACAGCACTTGTAATTTGCTTACTAATATCAATTTAGGGATAGCAGGAGCTGGAGTTAGGGAGGGGAAGAAGGTGATGAAGGAGAAGGGATATGAAGTGGTGGTATATGCTGCTCCGCCACTGGCTTTTAAGCAGGTTAACTGTGTTCCTGCTGATCATTAGTTAGACTGGGAAGTGAGAAGTTTGTTGCTGTGATTCTCAGTTGTTGTATGTGTTTGTTTGTCTCAGTGGTGTTACTGTGATTTGTGGTTAATTTTGAAGTGATTACAGATTGGTTTCTTTGGATTTTTGTTATACAAGCAACGCAATAATACTTTTGTTTTGATGGCAGTGGAAGTGTAATGAAATGAGCGAGTTTGAGTGAACTCAAATATTATTAGGCTACGCTCATTTAGCAAAGCAAACCAAAGTTTCTGTTCTTGTTTGGCTCGTTAGCTTATCAAGCTGAAAAAGATCAAATCAGATTTTAGTCTTGTTTGATTTATTAAGCATAGAAGCTTATAAAAATTAATCAAAATCAAACTAATTAGAAAGTTGTATACGATTGAATAAACATATATATATATATATATATATATATATTTGACAATGTGTTGTTGTTTTAGGATGATAAATTCTGTTTTAAAAAGCTGCTTAGCAAAGACTGTTTTGTATGTTGTTTTTCAACCGATCCATAGAAGTTTCTTTCAGTTTAGAAAGAATTGCCACTTGTCATGAGCTTAAACCAAGCTCAAAACATTTGAGTTATGCTTTTCCAATGCAAAGCTATTCACAAAGAGGAAGGAAATGTGTCAACTGAGGTATCAGTGTTAGATTTTGGAGGACTCGAGACAGGCAGATCTTCACCTCCGATCTGACCTTGTAATCCTTGGTCCCAAATGAAGAAGCCCGGGTATTGCTGAGCTTCAACCCACTCACTTAATTCGTTCTTTTCAAAACATTCATGGCTGCCGCTAGCCGCACAATCCTCACCAATGCAGCCAGGAGGTGGACCCATTGTTACCATCCCGTCCACAAGGGGAGGCAAATAGTTATGATCGACAAAAGAGCAGAGAGGAGATAATGCCTGATGATCGTTCTGGTTGCCATTTGTGCTCCAAATATCAACCAAGTTCAGGTTTCCGACGTCGGCGACAAGCTCATGATCATCTTTGCCCATTGTGGCGCCGCACTCGGACTCGAACATGAATAGAGGGATGGGGGAAGAAGGGAAGATGGAGCTGTTGTCATTTGGATTTGAGTTTGTCATGACTTGATTTGCTAGTGGTTCAAATTGAGCGAGGGAGTTGAAGTCTTGTGTAAATGTTGGTGGAATCTGAATATTTGAATTTTGGCGAATTGAAGAAGTAGATGTGCCTGTGTTCGGCTTTCTTATCTTCTTCTTGATCCATGAATTCCAATAATTTTTTATCTCGTTGTCTGTCCTTCCAGGCAGGTGGCTTGCAATATGAGCCCATCTACAGTTTAAAGTCATGATGTAAGTAATTATTAATGAAAAGAATATACAAAAAGTAAATGTTAAGTGCCTATCATGTCAGTTAGTTAATGATGCAATTACTTTTTATTTTTTTCTGAGTTTGACTGCCAAATACACATTTGATGTGGAAGAGGTTCTACTCCAAAATAATGAAATGACTTTTAAAATGTTTATCAACTAAGCTAACTATATTTGCAAACCAGCTATATTTGGAACAACAGTTTTAATTGCATCCTAATAAAGCAAAAACATTACAAGTAATGGTTCACTTCGGATGAATTGATAGACTGAAAATAAGAATTTAATAGAAGTGTTTATATGTTATGTTGAGTAAAAGTTTATATATTTTTTAATTATTGATTTATATGAGAGAAATTGAATTATTTAAGGTTACAGTGAATATTAATTAAACCAATACGCAAATCCCATTATTAGTTTCTAAATTTTTTTATTCTTGTTAGGGAAAATGATTTATTAAGACATGCATGTCGTTATTGAGTAAATTTACTCTTCAGTAATTTAAGAAATATTATGGACACACAAGAACATAATCTTTTCTTTTGCTGAAAAATTAGAAAATTTAGGTGTGTAGCACTTAATATTTGAATACTTTTATGCCAAAATTCAACTATTTTCATTTATTGCAATATTATCAAAATCCTAAAGCGCAAGACAAACGACCAACATATTTAGCTTTTATTAAATTCTCATGAGTTGATCATGTCATGTGTAAATATATGAATTTTTAATTCAAATTTATCATAAAATGTAAGATATAAAAAATAAAAAATTAAAAGATGTTCAGTACTAAGAAATTATGTTTAGTAAGAAATTATATTTACTTAAAAAAAATTTATGACAGTCGGTGTATAAAGCATTTTTCTTTCCTGGTGATTCAGGAAATCTATACAAGTATACAATATATATCATCATAATAAATAACTTGAGGTGTAGTCAAATTTTCTTTTAAATTATAGTCAAATATTGAGGTTTAATTGTAGTCTTTCAAAATTACTGAATAAAAATAACACCTATAGCCTCAAGTTTGATTTTAGTCACATTTTTTGATAAAATATGAGTATATATAAAGTATGCAATAAAAAAAAAAAATTTAATTGATATTTGGCTTAAAATATAATTAAAGATCTAATTTCACACTTAGACAAAAAAATATAATAATCACAGTTTTTAAGAATTTCTAACGAAATAAATTTTTTTATTAATATAGCTTAGAAAAAACAATTAATTACAAATCTTTTCATTACACGATTAAAAAAAAAAAAAGTCTTGATAAAAAAACTTGGGATGCGCCAACATGCCATAAAAAATGTTTGTAATGCAAGCGTTTAACGTAATAAGCAGACATTATTAGAAAAGCGATTCAGAATTCAAACCGGTTTCCAACCACTGCATGCAAGCTAATGATTAGTTTCTCCTCTTCAGGGCTGAATCTCCCACGTCGAATGTCAGGCCTCAGGTAATTTATCCATCTCAATCTGCAACTTTTCCCACATCTTTGAAGTCCTGCTATCCATCTCATTGCAAGGTTAATTAATTTTGAAGTGACGAAATCTATTATTTTATTAAGCTACATGACCTTCCACTAGAAACCATAATAATTTTTAAAATTCATAATTAGACTAAAATCCAATGAATTAAACATTAAGCATCCTTTTCTTTGCTCTAAAGTTTGCAGACCACAACAAAAGTGCGGTTGGAGAAAGCAGGATATCAAAAAATAATCAAAGGATACCTGAAGACAACATCCAAACACCAGAATTTGGTAGATTTAAAGATGTATAAAATGCAACATGACCATGCTGTTTAGGCTTTGAGAGTAAGGAATACTTGTTAATTAACTGATGTTTGATTTAGAGTCTTTACTTTTCTCTCGAAAGCAAACAATTTATCCTATATATACATATATAACAGACTGTCAGACTCACTAAATAAAAGGAAAGCTTAACAAATTAAATACGTAGGCTTCATTTGGTTCTTCCTCTACTTTTATAAAAGATAGTTTTAGAAATAATGATTAGGAGGATGGAGTTTTATAACGAAGAAGCAAATATCAAAAAGCTTCTCAAAACAGTAGAAAAATAAAATTCCCTAAAAATCATTTTTATAGAAGCGTCCCATCCAAACATCAACAAAAATAAATTTCTCCATTTTTAAACAGAAAAGGAAAAAAAATGCCGAAACAAACAAGGCCTTAAGCTTCATTTGGTATGTTTTTTCAGTGCTTCTTAAAACAGTTTTAATACAAAAATTTTTAATTTTTGTACTAAATAGTTGCTTCTAAAGCAGTAAGAAAGCCATCCCAATTGCAGCCTATAATAATGAACCATAAAACTTCCATTTTCATTAAATATGGCTAAAAATTAACCTGTTATAAAACCATTTTTAAATATCCAAAACTTCAAATGTATGTCTAAAAATTAAAAAGTAAGATTAAAATGTACTTACTATACCACCTTAAAAAGTTACATAATAATAACATTTAAAAATTAGCGATTTACAAACTAACAAACAACTACTTCTATTTGTAACACTATCACTGAAATTTAAAAGAAAATGACGGAATTATAACCCATATTCCGATTTCAGTAAAATTTTTTGAGAATTTTATCTTGACAGCATGCGTAGATATATTATTTTGTTAATTCAAACTTTTTGATAGGATGCCAATATGTGAATCAGAAAATTTTGAATAATATATATGTTTTTTTCCTTAAAATATGTCAAAAATATTTTACCATTTATTCACACCTTTTATAAAATGTGACTATAATTAGTAGTTTTAGAGTAAAAATAACTTTTAGTGCAGTAATATCATGTGTTTTAATTCAAAATAACATAAAAGAAATGAAAAAAATTGCATCGCGGGAAAGTAATAGACAAAACTTTCAAGAACATGCAGAATATAGATATATATATAATTTTGTAAAAACAGTAAATCATTAATGCCAAAAAAAAATTGCACCTTATTTTTTAAAGGTGAAATTCAATTCTTTACATTTGTTGAAAAATAGCTTCAGTACTATCGACGCAACGTACTATTCAGGTAATATCTTATCCTCAGAAAAATTTAATATCAAATTTAATAATAAAAGATAAGAGCCGCGACGAATATCTCTATATTGAAATACAAAAATTCATATTATTTTATGCGTTGACCACAGCATTTTTTCGTTGTAAAGCCTTTATTATAATTACTATATGCTGGAGAATTTTTTATTAATGTGGGGAGGAAGTGAATTTCTCAGGGAATAAACAAGAGATATTTAGAAATAAATACTAAAACAAAGCGCAATTAAAAAGACCTGCTTTGTCAGGAACTTCACTCCAGCAGCCATAGCCATGAGTGGTAATATACTTGATAAGCTTCTCATCTTCCTCAGGAGACCACAGCCCCCTCTTCACCTTCTGCTGATTGCAGCAGGAGTGATGCCCCATGATCACTCTTTTAAATGCTTTCTTTTTCTTCTTGTCCTCAGCTTTGCTTTCTCGAACTCCTTGGCAAAGCGGTATTACGATACAGAAAGAACTTTGCTCTACTGCTTTGAAATTCTTGGTTGCAAGCTCGATCTCTGCCAACCCAGTGGCTCCTCTTTTATGAGTAACTCAAAGATGCTGGAGAGGTAGAGTCGCAGCTCCTCTCTCTCTCTCTCTCTCTCTCTCTGTCCCCTTCTTTCAGTCATTCTGTCGGACAAATCCACCTGATGGGGTCCGCCCTTCTCTATCTAACCCGATTGTGACTCACCATCAAACTCTCTCTCTCTTCGTTTTTCTCGAAGTACGATACGTAAGTAGACGTCTTTGGTCATCTCTGCGCCGTACTTCTATTATACGGCCATTAAACAACTACGAGAAAATTAAATCAATAGCTTTAAAAATATTATTAATAAAAAATGTAAGACTTAATTAAAGGCAAAATAATAAGTTGAATTAGCATAAACAATAGGATATTTATATAAAGATTTTTTTTTGAGAAAATTTGGGGCTTGACCCGTATATTAATAAAAAAGAATTATAAGAGAATTAAATCGAACAACAAAGATTAATAAGAAAAAAGAGCTGTGAACAAAACCAGCCAAAATACCAAAAAATTATCTCGGAGGGCTCACGAAAAAAACCGAACTGGCAAGAAGCCAAAATCCATCAAAGCAGAAATTGCTCATAGCCTTTAGAGACCACATAAATTAAATGTACCCGGTTGCCATCAAAATGCTACTCGCTGGTCCAGCAGGGTGCAGAATGTCAGGCCAAGTACTGGACCAAAAAATTAACTGGAATTGAGGCTGTCCAGGGGTAACACAGAACCAAAACCAGTTCGGCACATCATTGCCCAGAGATATTAGCAGATCCATCCCGAAAATACAGTTGGGGAGATAAGCACGAAGGGAATTTCTTGCTCAGAATTTCAAAGTTTTTCCATCTTTTAACCTTCAACAAAATGACTAAAGAAACCAAATGATAAAAGGCATTAGTAGAACAATGTTTCCCAGAATGTCTTTGTTTGTTTCTTTCCCTCCAAATATAATAAATCAAACAGCAAATGACAAAAAACAGAAGTTCTTATCATTATAGTTAAACCCCTGAACTTCCTCCAAAAATTCAAAAAGTTGAAGTAAGCCAGGTCTCAACAGAAAACCTTCAGCCATTGGGATAAGAGTGCGTAAAATCTAAAAGGAAAATTCACATTGAAAAAACATATGATTGATACTTTCATCTTCAATGGAGCATAATGGGCAGCAGGGGGTATTATAAATGTTTCTTTTCGCAAGCACCTCAGTCATTTTTAAACCTCCCCTTATAGCTAACCAAAAATAAGAAGAAAATCGAAGGGAAGCACGCTTATGCCAAATATATTTATCCCAGGTAACCTTTTCAAGATCAGAGTAATAAAGCATTTTAAAACTTTTAAAACACGGCACACCTTCCCCCTTCCAAGCAACATTAGAAGGGCAATCTAAAATGGGAATAGAAGAAATAACGTGCTACACCTGAGAAGAAAGGTTCTCACTTAAATTCCACTTTCCATCAGAGACAAATTCTTTGACACCAATGAATCCATAAGGCAAATGAGAGGAAAGGTCATTAAAGATTTCTCGTTAATCCACGGGTCCCAATCCATTGATAAGCAACTATGAGACTTGATAATCTGGAATTGGATCAGGTGTTTTATACGGACAGCAATAGAGCAAATGCATTTCCAAAATTTAGAGGCAGCTGGGTTAGGAGGTTTGAAAGGAGATATGTATTTTAATCTCAACCAAGAGAAGATCGGTGAGAAGTTGTTATAAAATCTCCAAATAAAGTTGCAACCAAAACCAAAATTTAAAGAATGAGTCTTAGAAATGCCAAGACCCCTAAAGCAGGTAGGGATGCAAGTTTTGTTCCAGGCTATAAGATGTAACTTCTTCTCCGATAAGACCCATGTTAAAGAAATTTAGAGCACAATCTATCTATCTATTTACAGCAGCATTTATGTATTATTTCACCTCTAATCCAATATGCTATGGTGTTAGCGATAATGAATTTTAGATATTAGACTCTACCTGCAAAAGGTAAAACATAGCTTTCCAACCAACAAGTAGCGTAGAGATTCTACTCAATAGTGATTAGAAGTGAGTGGAAGAGAGTTTTTTTATGCCAATAGGTATGCCAAGATATTTCAGATAACTATCCATAATGGAATATCCAAGAATAGAAGAAATTTCATTGGCTAAAATAGAGTTAGAGGAGAAAATAATGAAGCATTTGCTTTTGTTGACGGAGAGTCCAGCAAAGGCAGCAAATCTGTCTAAAGTGCCATTAAGAGCATGAGCGTTATCAAGAGTGGCAGGTCCAAAAACAAAGACATCATTAGCATAAAGTAAGTGATTAAACATAGTTGAGCCCCTCACAACCCCCCAAAAATTGCCAGCATCCAAGGCATTAGAGAACGCATCCATCACAATGGCAAACAATAACGGAGAGAGAGGGCAGCCTTGCCTAAGCCCCGAGGAGGATTGGATGTAACCCTCAAGGATCCCATTAATGCAAATGGAAAAAGGAACCTCCATAATGCAACCCTTGATCCAAGAAATAAACTTATGGGGAAAGCCTTTCTCCTTCAGCCTAACAACAAGAAAATCTTTAGAAACAGAATCGAAGGCTTTTTTAATATCTAATTTAGCACAGAAAAAGTCATTTCTAGCATCATGATTGAAATCTCTAAGAATTTTCGAAGCAAGGAACACATTATTAGATGATACCCTATTTTTAATGAAGCTAGCTTGATTGTCATGAATAATATGGGGCATGATCCCTTTCATGCGATTAGCCAAGATCTTCACAGTAATTTTGTAAAAAGTTTTACAAAGAGAGATCGGCCTATAGTTAGTGATGCAAAAGGCATGCGAATGCTTAGGGATTAATACAAGAGCTATGGCCTTAACATAGTTAGGGAGAAGATCAGTGTTGAAAAAATTTTTAACCGCTCTGCAAACATAGTACCCAGTGATGTCCCAAGAAGTCTTGTAGAATTCAAAAGTGAAGCCATCAGGTCCAGGGGCAGAAGAAGAAGCACCCGCAAAAATAACAGTTTTAATTTCCAGATCCGAGACAGGAGCAATAAGGGGATCAATAAGATCTACATGAATGGTGGGACCTGAAGGAATAGGCCCCCAATTATGGTTATTCGATTTGGGGAAATTAAAAAGATCCTAAAAGTATCTAATCGTGGCATTAGCAACCGAATTATTAGTGAAAAAATGACCTTCAAGAGTAGAAATTTCCCTAATCCGATTGATGTTACCTCTAGTTTTGATCCTTGCATATAAAAAACCAAGGTCATCTTCCCCATTAGTTAACAATTTAACTTTAGATCTTTGAAACATCCAAGAGGTCCAAGCACTTTGATAATAAGATAAGGTTGAATTAATCTGTTTGAGAGTGGCATTGAGATTGGTATCAAGCGGATTAAGATGAATTTGCTCAAGGCATCTTTTCTAGTTATAACCCATATTATCAATAGAATCTTTGAGGAAAGTGGAATTGGACCACTTATTCTAGTTCAAAAAAGCCTTCAGGTTTTTAAGTTTAAAGTAAAGGTTGGCAATTTGGCTAGTCTCCGAATGCTTGGAAATAATAGAGATCACACCATTCCAGTACCCCTCCATGTTTATCCAGTAATTTTTAAACAAAAATCTCCCATAAGTAGGCAACGGGTCTCCAAAACAGAGCACTAACGGGGAATGATCAGAACATCCAGGGGACTCCACCTTATAAAAGGAGGTGGGGTACTTTTCAAGCCAAGAATAATTTATTAGCATTCTATCCAATTTAATATGAATCGGGTTGGTAGCACGCTGGTTAAACCAAGTAAAACTCAAACCAGCAGAAGCCGGCTCAATAGTACCAGAATAAAAAAATCCAACTATTAATTTCATTAAGTTGGCTATGAGGAGGCTGGAGCCCACCCAATTTCTCTTTTGCCATCCTGTAACAATTGAAATCCCCCATAATAATCCAAGGGGAGGTGATGCTAGAAGCTAAATAAGACAACTAGTTCCACAAATAACTTCTTTCAGATTGGGTATTGGCCGCATAGATAATAAAGATGAGAAAGTGTTAAGTGGATCTAAGGGAAAGGGTGTCGTGAACAAGTTGGGGGGAGGTAATAGAGGGTTCAAAGTTAACATTATTGGAATTCCATTTCAGCCATATTCTTCTAGAGGAAGAGGAGTAGCCATTATGGAAACTCATCTCATGAGGAAAAATATGGTGGGAAATAGAGAACCATGGGTCTAAGTCAATGAGAGGGGGAATTTTTGCTTCAAGTATGCAGAGCATATCAAGACGATGATTGGTAATAAGTATTTTACAAGCAAAAACGTTTTGGGATTATTAAAACCTCGAACATTCCAGCATCCCAAAGAAGGAAGAGTCATTTGGATTTAGAGGATGTTTGCGCCTTCTTGGAACTTTTGGATCTTGGGGATTTGAGTTGTGGGGCTTGATATCTAATTTTGTTTCCCAAGAGGGTCGTCCTGTGAGTGGGAGAAACTGGTAGATGAGGTTTCAGAGTCTTCCAATTTCTTGGGTTGTTCTTTCGGTTGAAGAATAGAGAATTTATTAGGGGATGTGGTGGAAGGAGGTGCGTTAGAAAGCCAGGATGAGAAGGCCGGGGGGGGGGGGGGGGGTTTAGAAATCTGGTAGTTAGGAGATTTATGCATATTTTCCAACTTATCCCGAGCAGGAGAATCATCGGAGCAGGTGGAAGGGTCTTTAGGGGACATTTCATTCGTGGGAGAATTTAGATTAGGAATTGAATATGTTTGAATGTTAAACTCAAGGGAAGAGGGCCGAGCAATCTCAATGCAGATAGAATGACATTGATCAGAATCATCTTCAGTAGGTTGAAAGACATTTGGGGAGCGATCCAAATTGCTAGCAATGACTTGGGAGCTAGTCTGCATAACATATTGAGGCTGTGGGTTTGGGAGCAGAGCTGGATAGCTAGCAGTGGGAGGTAATAGTCTTGGTTATTGGGCATGACTTTTGCTTCTACCACGGGATAGAGGCTGAGTAGTTTTAGGTTGTGAATTTTTTGGGCAAAGGCTAGGAGGATGAATCAGAGAGCTTCAACTAGAATAGGGAGTCAGCTTCCAATCATAGATGACTTTGAGTTCAACATCATCACCATCCAAACTAACTGGAATAACATTCGAGAAAGAAGATTTGCTAGAAACCATAACACGAACTCTACGAATAGTCAACCGCATTTTATGAGCGGTAAGAGCGTCCACAACCAACAGATGACCGAAAAAAATGGCAATTTTAGAAATCCCTAAAGGGTTTCAAACAGCTAACGACAAATACAAAATTTTTATCCAAATGGGAATGGCGCTAAATTCATCACACTTGGAAATGAACTTAGGAGACCATTTTTGTAAGATGAACAGATGACCATAGAAAAACAACGATCCCCCCATCCATGCAACCTCTTAGTCCTCCGTGGAGGCAAACTTAAAAAGGACAAATCCATCATTCAAGGAAAGAAGATCAACAGAACCTTTGGGAGCCCAAACCTTCTTGATGGAGTTCAGTAGACTCATATAGGTAGGTCTTGGACTTACCGAATATCCAACCAGAAATAGGTTCCAATCAGGAACCCCGAGCGCCAGATCTTCTACAGAGAAGGAAATCTTAGTAGGAGGGGGAATGAATGAAAGAGAGAAATCATTTGCCACCGGATCTTGGTTGGTAAGGTTGGAAATGAAATTGAGACTAGGGGGAACCGAGAGAACCGGAGGAACCGCTCCAAGAAGTGGGGGGAAATCCGCAAGGTAGGAGGATGACACCATGAAAATGGCAAAAGGGGGGAGGGGGAGGCCCCTCCCCATGAGGAGACGCGGGAAGAGCGCGGGAGAAGAGAAGGCACGACAAAACCCTAGCAGAGAAAAGCTAAGGCTATCTTTTCCAATGCATGCCATTTATATAAAGTTATAACTTATATAATTTCTCTTTACAGCTGGTATCTACTAAAAATTAATATTTTAGAAGATACAGTTTAATTATTTTCTAATTTATAAAAAAAATATTTTGCTATTTTGAGTAAATGTTATGAAAAGTAAGTACACAGCAGGGAATGAGTATTCAAAAGTGAGTGAGAGAGAGAGAGAGAGAGAGAGAGAGAGCGAGAGAGAGATTAAAAAGGATGAAAAGCATGCACTTAGGATTATAGTAGAAATATAGATTTTCCTCATACAGTAATAGCATTGATAAAACCATAGGTTATGTCTCATTTTCTTTCTTGTTGCACTGCATTTGGCCATTTCCATTGCAGTTCCTTCCTCTGATCGTGTTGGCCCTAAATACTTCCTGATGTTTGTCAGTTTCTGTTTGGTGAGACTAATGATAAAAAATAGCTAGGACTCACTAGTTTAATGTCTATGGATTTGTAATATCTTATGGAAATTTTCAAATTACTTTAAATATGGAGAAGATCAACTTATGGATTTGATGGGATCAGATTATGGCTTTGATTGATTCTAATTATGACACTGATTAGATTTGTCATATTATACCATCAATTAGAGTTTTCAAGTTAGCTTGGATTTCTATATTAGATTTGTTTTTAAATTTATATAAAAGGCTTGTAGACTGTTAGATGAGCAAGCTAGAGAGCCAATTATAATCATATTTTTTCACAATATAGTGAAATCATTCCCTCCTAATGGACGTTGGCTTATTTGTTGAGCCACATAAATCGCATCATGTTCTTTTTGTTTGGTAGTGTGATTTGTGATGTTTTCTACTGTTTTGCAGAACAATTGATATCAGAGATAAATTTCAGTGTGATTTCCTATGTAATTTGGATATCATTGGCTATTCTTATTCATTCTTATCTAGTTTGTGCTTCATGTCGAGCAGGATCAAGAAGAATTGGTCTGGATTATTCAAGAAAAATAGGTTAAAGCACAGAGGCATTATTTTACGTGAGCTTGGATCATAGGTTACAGAATACAGTGCAATGGCATGCAAATCAGGGCAGATCTAGTTGCTCCTAGGTCAGGTACTACAGATACATGATTTTTCATGCAAGAAGCACAAAGGCGAGTGAGGATGTAAGTGAGTTAAACTGGGCAAGTCTCATGGGCATAGTCTTGAGAAGAATGAGAGTGTTTTCAATTTAGAGACTTGTGATTTAAACCAAGATTGTATGAAGTTCAAAGAGAAAGGGAAAGGGAGTTTTCTTTGAGGCAAACAAAAACCTTAATGGGATCAGACCACTATCCTATTGCCATCAAATTATTCAATTCAGGTTTCAAAAAAACAAAAAAACTACAATTTGAAGAAGTATGGTCTTCTTATCCAGCTTCTAAAGATGTAGTAGCCAAGTCTTGGAATAAATATGCAGGAGGTAATGAAGTTCAGAGTCTGAACATCAAATTTAAGAGAACTCTCAAAGCCTTATTACACTGGAGTAGAGCTAAACATGCCAACCTCAGTTTTCTGAAGGAAAAACTGAAAGCAGAGACTGTTGAACTGCAGGAGGAGGAAGCTTTCTCGGGTTCTCTTTCTAAAGATAAAATATCTTTATTAAGATTTAAAGTTAAAGAGCTGAATGCTACTTTGGGAAGATTAAGCTCTTGGTGGAGACAAAGAGCCAAAGTGAAATGGTATAAAGACTGTGATTCCAACTCTGAATACTTTCACAATATCAACTTTTTCAAGCAGATCAAGAATTCAGAAGGCATTTTGACTGAAGATCAGAATTGCATTGAAGAAATATTCTCTAGTTTTTTCCAGGAGAAGTGGAAGTCCAAAAATTGCTCTCTTTCCGGTTGGCCGACTCTTTCCAGAACCTTGGATGAAGCAGATAGGGAAAAGCTCATGGCAGAATTTACTAAAGAGGAGTTGGAGGCTGTGATCTCTCATATGGAGAACAACATTTCACCTGGCATTGATGGTATCTCCTATACTTTCTTTAAATGTTATTGGCCCATTATTAAGCTAGATGTTTGGAAGGCTATAAGCCTTTTTTTTTTAAATTTGGGTTTATGTGTGATGATTGGAAGAATACTCTAGTTGTTCTTATTCCCAAATGAAGAACCCATTGACTCCTAATTTTAGACCAATTAGTCTTTGTAATTCTATTTACAAGATAGTGGAAAGAATGTTATTAAACAGGATTTCCAATTGTATTCCTAAACTCATTTCTAAGAACCAAGTAGCATTTATCAAAGGGAGATCTATTTCGGAAAACATCTTGCTCACTCAAGAAATCTTTCACAAATTTAGAAATTCCAAAGCAAAGAAAGGGTTGATGGCAATTAAAGTGGACATGGAGCAGGCATATGATAGTAGGGGGTGGAGAAACTTGAAACAAGTTTTAGAACTTTTTGGTTTTACTTGGTCTTTCACTAATCTCCTTCTACAGTGTGTGGTAGACACTAGATATTCTATCATTGTAAATGGTTCTAATTCTAATTGGATACAGGCTGAATGTGGATTCAGACAGGGATGCCTTTTATCCCCGTACTTGTTAATCTTATGCTCAGAATTACTTACTGAAGCATTCAGGAGAAATGGAAGCAAAATAGGAGTGAAGGTGAACCCGAAAGCAGAAATTGTTTCCCATCTTCTATACGCAGATGACATCATTGTTTTTTCGTATGCAAATCGGAAAAATGCTAAGAAGATTAAGAAGATTTTGAAGATGTATAGTAGATGGACTGGGCAAAAAGTTAATGATCGAAATTCATCTATGATTTTCGGCAAAGCAGTACAAAGAGACAAATCAAAGGTGATTTCCAAACTTATGGGTTTTAAAACAGTGGATGAATTGAACTATCTTGGAATCAAGATGACATTAAGAAGACTAAAAGCCTCAGATTTTCACGAAGTTCTGGAAAAAGCTTATGATAAGCTTAATGTATAGGGCAATGTATCCCTTACTCTAGCAGGTAAACTTCAATTAATCAAAACTTCTCTCCTTTCTATCCCTGTTTTTATTTCTACTCACTCTCTTATTCCCATGGGAGTGTTAAGAGACCTTGATAAGCTATGCATAAATTTTCTTTGGAATAAGGCAGATAAAAGCTCGGGAATTCATTATGTAGAATGGAAAATTCTTTACAAGCAAATTATGTTTGGAGGGCAAGGAGTGGTATCTGCAGTAGATAAAGTTGGCTCTTGGAGAGAAAAATTTCCTTGGAGTTTAATCTCTAACCCAGGTTCTCTGTTGAATAGAATTCTTATTGCCAAGTATGGTAGGAATTTCTGTTTTTCTGAATCTAAGTTGGGATGTTCTCCTACTTGGAAAATCTTAAATAATGGTGGTAAATTCCTTCAACAAATTGTCAAATGGAAAGTTTCGGATGGTAAAAGCATCAATACCACTAAGGATATTTGGATCCTTGATAAATCTATTGATAGATGGCCTACGTATGTCTCCAATCTTCTTGATGAGCAATGCTGTTTGAGATATTTCCTTCATAATGGAAGCTGGAACATTCAAATGCTAAATCAATCTTTTGGTAAGGAGTTAGTAGATCTAATATCTACAGTCCCCATCAATGTAGGAAGCCCGGGAGATGAGTTGGAAATTCTTTACAAATATTCAGGGAAGTCTTTAGCTTCCTTAATTTCCGATCAAAGAAGCACCCTTGAAGAAGAAGATGTCAGCTGGAAGTGGCTGAAGAAGTTGAAGTTGAGACCAAGAGTTAAAATTTTATGGTGGAGGTTAATCCATAAGGCTATTCGTTCCAATGAATTCCTTATGTATAGAAGAATCATTAATTTTAATGGGTGCCCGAGAGGTTGCTGTGAAGTGGAGGATGCCAATCACTTAACTGTTAATTGTTTCTTTCTTAAGAAAGTGATCTGTGTTATTCAAAAATGGGGTTTTAATATCCAGGTTTTTTCTGATTTGGAATCCTGCTATAATTGACTTTCGGTTTATTCAAATTGCAATCCTTTCTTTGGGAATTTATATTGCTCAGCAGTTTTCTTCTCATGGAAGAGTAGGAGCAAACTAGTTCACGGAAAGATAGAAGATAGCCTTCAAGTTATTGCTGCCAATGCAATCAGCTTTTCCTCCCTCTCTTTCAACAATGATATGATTTCGATAAACTGGGCTTCTAATCAGCATTTGCTATTTTCTAACAATTGGAAACCCCCTCAACCAAATGGATCAAGCTCAATGTGGATGCTTCTCTTGCTGAAAACTACATAGCTGGAATTGGAGGTGTGATAAGAGATAGTAAAGGCAGATTCTTGTATGCCTTCGGTTTCAAAAGATGTCACTGGGACATCTCTTCTCTTGAATTAGAAGCTCTTATGGCCTTAAATAAGGTTATTCAAGAATGGATGTATGATGCTAAAGGAATCATAATTGATGGTGACAACTTCAATGTCATGAAGCATATCCAAAGGATCTTTAATGAAGGCCCATCCGAAGGTAACAGTCATCATATTATGGATTTTTTCTTTCTTAGGAATTTCAATCAAGTGATTTTTCAATGTGTAAATAGAATATGTAATAAGTTAGACGATTGTTGTGCTAACCATGCTAGATTGGGTGATTTTATTTGGGACAATTTGGTAGATAATAACATTCCTCCTACTTTCAACAATGTGTTGAAGGAGGAATGTGATGCTCTTTACTTTGTTTAGTTTCCTTTTTTCTCTTAATAATATTGCTTAATGCATTTTCTCAAAAAAAAAAAAAAAACTAATCATACTATACAATCCACTATTTTGATAAAAACCCACCATCAAATACATCAAATATATGTTACTTTAAACAAACAAATTTAAATTTTAAAATTTTAAGTTAACATATTGTACAATAGCAAAAACAAACATCAAGCCTTTATCCAACTACGTGGGGTTAACTAAATGAATCCTTTTTCTCCATAGTGTCCTATTAAAAGTTAAATTCTCGTTTAAATCTAATAAAGAAATGTCATTTCTAATATTTTCTAACCAAGTCTTTTTAGGTCCGCCTCTACCTTTCTTAACATAAGTCAAATCTAATACCTCTACTTTCCTAACTAGGTCATCGGAAGGCTCTCATTTTATGTGACCAAACCATCTAAGGTGACTCTCTCTAATATTATCTTCTACTGGATCTACTTTAACCTTTTCACATATATGCTCATTTCGTATCCTATCTCTAAGGGTAAAGACACTCATCCACCTGAGCATACTCATCTCTACCATGCTTAACTTAGTATTATGCTTCTGTTTTAATGGCCAACATTCAGCACCATAAAGCATTACAGGCATCACCACCAAGTTATAGAATTTTCCCTTAAGTTTGATGGGTACTTTTCTATCATACAACAAGCCCGATGTATTCCTCCACTTCAACCATCCAACTTGAATTATGCTGATAATATCCCCATCTATTTTACCATCACTCTAAATAATAGATTCAAGATATATAAAATGTGTACTCTTATTAATGACTGTCACAATCCCCTCACTAGGTCTATTACTACTAAAATTACTCTCCATATATTCCAATTTAGATCTACTCAAGTGAAAACCTTTAGACTCTAATGTTGTGCTCCATAATTCAAGTTTACCTTAAACTCCCGCTCCAATCTTATCGACAAGAAGAATATCATTAATAAAAAGCATACACCAAGTTAAATCCTCTTGCAAATGTCTAATGAGAACATCCATGACTAAATCAAAAAGATATGGGCTTAAGGCTGATCCTTGTTTTAACCCAACCAAAATAGGGAATACTTAGTCAAACCACCTTGTGTTTGAACACAAATAATAGCACATGCATACATACTTTTAATGATTTGGATATAAGCGTTATTAACTTCTTTCTTTTTAAGAACTCTCCATAGCATTTCTCTTGGAACTTTATAATGTGCTTTTTCTAAATAACAAAAAATAATATATAGATCCTCCTTATTTTCTCTATATTTCTTCAACAAACCTCTTAATAAATGTATGGCTTCCTTAGTCAACCTACCCGATATGAATCCAAATTGATTTTGAGATACATTAGTATCACGCCGCAAACTATGCTCATAACTTGCTCCATAGTTTTAAAGTATGACACATTAACTTAATTGCTCTATAATTCACACAATCTTGTGCATCACCTTTATTCTTAAAATAGGAATTAACACACTCATTCTTCACTCATCTGGCATCTTTTTAGTCTTCAAAAAAATATTGAAAAGTTTAGTAAGCCAAGAAATTCCTTCATCTCCTAAGCATTTCCACACCTCTATTGGAATATCATCAGATCCAATAGCTTTTCTACCATTCATTTTCTTTAAAGCCTCTCTAACTTCAATGCTAAGTTCACTACAGTCAATCTTATTTTCATAATCTCCATTAAAATATTTAGCAAAATATCTCATCCACCTTTGTTGAATATCATCTTCTGTGAAAAGTTTTTTTTTTTTAAATTCATCCTTAATACACTTCACTTGAACTAACTCATTGCTACTCCAATCTCTTTATTTGGCTAGCCTATTTGTATATCTTTCTCCCTCCTTAGTATCTAATATATTATATAAATCACTAAAAGCTAAGGTCTTTGCATTGCGTATTACTTTCTTATATTTCATATGAGCCTATTTATATCTTTTCCAATTATCAGAGTTTTTAAAATTAAGCCAGTTTTTATAACAAATCTTTTTATTTTTAATATTTTCATACAAATTTGGATTCCACCACAAACTATTTTTACTATTAGAAGCTTTTTCCTTTAATACTCCAAGCACATCTTTTGCAATATTCTTAATATTACTAGCCACTTTTTCACATATATTATTAACATCCTTATACATAGACAAAATCTTAAGATCTAAAATCTTCCTCTTAAAAATATTTTTGTTAATATTCTTTAAATTCCCCCATCAAATTTTAAAATATCATTTTATTTTATTTTTAATTTTCTGCCCCTTTATCTTAAAGTCCAAGATTAATAATTTATGTTTGATACATAAATTTTCACTCATAATAACTTTACAATATTTGCAATCTAAATAATCTCATTTGTTTATAAGAAAATAATTAATCTGAGATGTATTATATCCATTTTTATAAGTGATGAGATGCTCATTCTTTTTTTTTAAATAAGGTATTAGTAATTAAAAAATCATAAGCTAAATAAAAATCTAATATGGTCTTGCCACCTTCATTTGTCGTTCTAAACCCATGGCCACCATAAATGATTTTAAAAAAATCTACATCTTTACCAACATGTCCATTTAATTCTTCTCCAATAAAAACTCTTTCTTCAAGAGGTATCTTTTGTACTAATTCTTTTAAGTCATTCCAAAAATTTAATTTAGAACTCATATCCAAACCAACTTAAGGAGTATAAGCACTTATAATATTAACAATCTTAGCATCAACATCAATCTGTAAAGTTATAATTCTATCTCAAATCTTATTAATTTTTTTAACATTATCCTTTACACTTTTATCTATAATAGCACCTACACTATTTCTAGTATAACTCTTACCTGAATACTAAAGTTTAAATCCTAAACTATCAATCTCCTTAGTCTTTTGTCCAAGCTATTTAGTTTCCTGGATGCATAAAATATTTGACTTTCTATGAATCCTAATATCTATTAATTCTATTAATTTTTTTTGTAAGGGAACCTATATTCTAAGTTTATATCCTAATGTTTATTTCATATTTTTTAGTTTCATGGACTAGCTTCTTTGCCCACATCCATCTTTGATGTGGAAACCCTTACCTATTTAACACTGCACCTGAGTGACGGTGCAGCAGCCCTTGCACACTTGTCACTGTATTCAGGCCATATATCACATCGCTTACAGGGGATGCCCTAAATTAACATAATTTCTTAAAGGATTCATGTCATTATTATTCTACAATTTTTACACTGGCAGTTAACTACCTAACGCAATCCTCCACTTTTCTCATCCAGGACTTGGGACCTAACAATGACAATGTTAAGTTATCATATTGTATGAAAATAAAATAATATTGCCTAATTTAATGCCATAAAATAAGGCATTAAATAAGGGTATATTCATCATTAATGATTATGCTATATGATCAACTTCAAACTGTTCGATTAACCTAAGAGCTCATTGAGCTCATTTGGATAAACTTGGTTCATCATGGAAGATTTGAGATTCAATTAAACAAATCATAATATACTACTATTCATCATATAGTACAAATATTACATGAATTAGAGTGATCTTATTATAATAATATTTATAAAATAATATTAATAGTGATTGAATTAAACTAATTATATTGTACAAATATCAAATTATATTGTATGATCATAGAAATAAATTTTTAAAATGAGGTATTTATAAGAGCCCACTTTACAAACCCTTTTTTGTTTTGAGGGATAAAGGTTTTAGGGAGTTAGAGACATTTTTTTCTTAGAGAGAGCTCAAAGAGTGTCTACTTTAAAATAATAAGAAGAAAAAAAAATTCCTCAGCATACCTAGCTTTTGAATCATAAAAAAAGGAGCAAGATGATGAGGTAATAAACTTACGCTGAATAGTCAGGGATTCAATTGTTAAATCCGATCAGGTATAAGTATATAAGGTTGTTTTATATGTTTTGTTTATGTGTTTTATGTGTTTGATTGTCTTTTTTGTGTGTTTGTTTTTTATTATATTTTAAGCATGATTCCATATTTTTGTTTCTTTATGTATGTTATTATTTTTCTTCTACATATATTTTAATTTTAGGTGTTATTTTATCTCTTCTTTTTGATAAAGTCAAATGGGGAGAACATATTATAGTTAGTTATATTTGTGGTTAGCTACTATTTTTCTTCTATTTTTTTGTTATTTAGTTTTTAAAATTTTTTGTTATTTAGTTTTAACAATTTATTTCTTTAAAAAAAAATTAAAAAATCCCCATTTTTTAAAATAATTTATTTGATAATATTTTTAGTTTGCAAATTCAACCAATAATATTTTCCATCATCAAAAGGGGGAGATTGTTGTAACTCGGGCTCTTGAATTTATGATTTTAATGATAACAAATAATATTGATTACGTCATTATTTCTCATAGTATTTGTAGTGCATATTTATTTGTATGTTAACTAATATTTTATGTACAACATGCACTATTATTTGATGATTAAAATAGGTTATGTTTAAAGAGTCTAAAATTTTTATTTATTTATTTTTAATTTCTTTAGTAAAGTCTTATAAGGATGTAACCTATCTTAGTAACTTTGCATAAACACAAGAGGAGCACAAATAATTTTAAATATTTTAATTTTTTATACATCGTATTATATAATTTGGATCGTACTGTATGATCTGGTGTTATAGAAATTAATTAAAATATTTTATTTCTCTATAAAAATAATTATTTTAAAATATAATTATTCATACAGTACAAAACAGCACATCATACTAGATGATATGTTATAATTAGAAACCCCACGTTTAAAAAATTAGGTAAAAATTTGAATTTAAAATGTTATTCTATTCATATTGTATGAACCTAATGATATTGAATGATGTTTAAAATATTACCTAATTTAATCTTGTGATGAATCAAACAAATCTGCTTAATTTTAATATTTTGATCATATTGTACAATCAACAAAGATGATATTAGGTCATCCTATGATTTGTCCTAGATGAATTACATTTTTGTTTAACTAATCATATTATACGATTGATCATTCGTATGTATGATCATACAACACTAACATGTCAAATTATGCACATCGTACTGGACGATTCTATGATCGACTATATGATCTTTGATGGCTAAATTTAATTTTTATGGTTTTTTTATGCCCTCTATTTAAGCTTTCCCATAAGAATTTATAAGAGTCTTTTTGGCTTTCATTGAGTTAATTTCTTTTGGAGAAAACTTAAAGAGAGCCTTAAGCTAGAGAGAGAAAGGGTGAGGTTTGTGAGAAAGGGAGAAGATCCTTATGGGTTTCAAGGGTCTGTGAGAGAGAGTTCCACACGGTTGCTCCAGCGAACTTGTACATGAGTTCCTCCATATGTTAAGGTTTATCTTGAGGGAAGTTTTGTGAAGAATATATCTTTTGTGTAAAAGGACTTGGCTACTCCATCGCACTAGGAAGGGTGAAAGGGTTTCAAGGTATGCTGCCTTCTCTTGGAGGGATAAAAAGGAGTTGTGATTCTCTATCTTCTCCAGAAGAGAGAAAAAGGGGCTATGATTTCTCTACCTTCTCCGGGAGGGATAAAAATGAATTAAGGTCCGTTGCCATCATCGAGAGGGTGACATAGCATCTAACACTCTGCTGCATTAGGTTTGGTGAAAGTGAGTCTGTAAGGGCTACTCCTCCTTACTATGGGAGTAAAAGGAAAGTCACTTAGTGTTAGTATAATAATCATAGTGGAGGACCCGGGGAGTGGATGTATTCCAAGGTTGATCGAACCACCATAAAAATCTCTAGTGTGTTTTTTTTTCTTTTTCACCCTTTTATTTTTCCTACATTTTGTTTATGTTATAACTGCTTGAGAAAATTGATGATTATCAGTTTGTTTCATAAATCAAATGTCATCATAGTTAAATCAATTATTTTTATGTACTCATTCACTTAATCAATTAGAATTTGGTATTTCAAATTTTTAAAATTCTTTCAAAAATATTATCATCCTTATTTTGAAGTTTGAACTTTTTTTAAATTAACAATCCCCCCCCCCCCCCCTCTTAGTGAGATTGGGCTAGTTTATTAAGGTTTAACAACCATCACAAACTTTTAAGTGGTATCAGAGTAGGTTTTAAAAGTAGCATTTTAAAAAACCTTGAGAAAAATGATTTATGACACGCTTAAAAATATAAACATCAAGTAGGATTATTCAATAACTCATCCGCCACATTTTGATAATATCCCTTTTGAGTTTTAGAAAATTTACAAGTTTATATTTTTATAATCTATTGATATTAGAATGTTGCATATGATTCAAAATGGCTATAATGTACTGTCACGAATTATTAAAGGAGTTAAAAAACATTCCTTTTATTTAATGGAGTAGAGAAGAACAAATATATGCATAATTAAATGTTAAATCTTTGAATTGCTTTTTCTTTGCCTTATCTTCTGAAGACTATATAAGAGTTTTGACTTGTACAACTGGCAAAGATATTTGGGATAAACTATATATTATATATGAAGGTACTTGTAAAGTTAAACATCTAGGTTAAATTTATTAATACATGACCATAAACTTTCAGTATGAGACCTTATGAGACTATCTCAAATATGTATACTATATTTACTCATATAGTTACATCTTTGCATTCTTTAGGTGGAGAACTTTCAAAATTTTTAATGGTTAACAAATTCTATGTATTCTACTTGATAAATTTGATGCCAAAATCATGACTATATATGAATCTAAAGATTTGAATGCTTATAAAATTGACAATCTTATCAGCTAACTCATTGCCTACGAGCAAAGTGTGAGTCAAAGACTTTTGGATATAGGTGATGATAAGAGTATAGTGATAAAAGCCAAAGACATAGATGAATGTGGCTTAATAGAGGATGGGAATAAGGAGATATCATTGATAATAAGTAAATTCAAAAGCCTAATGAAGTACAAGCATAAACATTAAAAAAAGTGGAGCAAAGGTACAAATAGAAAAAAAGTTAAGTTTTCTTCTAATGTTATTTTCTTAGGGTGTAGGAAACCCAAATATTTGAAATATGAATGCCCAAATTTAAAAACTTATCCTATAAAGAAAAAGGGTGAAAATAATAAAAATGTAATAAAGGTAAATGATAACAAGTAAAAAATTTTCTGGGCAGACCTAGCTTTTGAGTCATCAGAATAGGAGAAAGATGACGAAGTAACAAATTTATGCTTAATAGTCAAGAATTCAATTGTTAATTTTGATCAGGTATAACTATTTTTAGGATTTATGTGTGTTTTATTTTTGTGTTTATATGTTTATTTATCTGTCTTATGTGTTCAATTTTTATTACATTTTATGCATGATTTTATATTTCAATTTTTTAATGTATGATGTTATTTTATTTAGCATGTATTTTAATTTTATGTATTATTTTATATCTTCTTTTGATAATGTCAAAAGGGGTGAATGTATTATGCTTGGTTAAATTTGTAGTTAGCTGTTGTTGTTCGTCTATTTTTTATTTAGTTTTTGAAAATTTTTTATATTTATTTTAAAAATTTATTTATCTTATTAAACTAAAAAAAAAATTCCCTATTTTTTAATCTATTTCTTTTCGTAAGGGGAATATTAGGAGAATTTTTTTTTTTTTATAAATTCAACCAATAATATTTGCCATCATACAAAAGGGGGAGATTATTGTAACTCGGGCTTCCAAGTTTATGATTTTGATGATAACAAATATTATTGATTATCTCTTTATTTCTCTTAGTATTTATAGTGCATATTAATTTGTGTTAACTAACATTTCAAGTATAACATACAAAATCATTTGAAAGACTCAGGGCTCAAGATTTGATAGAATATGATATGTTAAAAAAGTTAATGTTATTTATTTATTTATTTTAATTTATTAAGTCAAGTCTTATAATGGTGTATGCTAACCTCATGATCATGTGGACACTCATAAGGGACCAAAAATAATTTTAAATATTTAATTTTTTAATATATCATACTATATGATATGGATTATATTATATGATCTAGTATTATAGAAATTAATTAAAATAAATTTGTTTTTCTTGAAAATTTTAATTTTAAAATATAACAATTTGTATTGTATTAACACTGCATCGTATTGGATGATCTTTTATAATTAAAAACCCAATTTTATTTAAATTAGGAAAATAATGTGAGAACCTTCCCTTTGTACCCACCTCTAAATCCCACTCAATGTGTCTTGAATTATCTTCATTATTCTTTTTACCATCTCAAACACATTATATATTGTGAGTAGTGTAATTAACATGCTCTAGGTTTATAGAGGATTCATATTGATTTATCTTATTGATTAGGGCTTATCCTATCATCACTAGCAATAATCCACACTCACTACACCTAAAAGGATGTTAGATGTCACCTGAAATTTTTATTGCCTCAGGTTACCTGACGTAGAGATACATCAGGTAGCCTATAATATATCGCCACGTGCTCATACTCTTTACCGCGCGGCTCGACGACCCAACCCGGAACGAATCCGAGATTACTATGTTGGCGTATTGCTCGGTATAGCTAGGTACTACTCGGTATTTGCTTCCTATTTGCTCGGTATTTCTATGTACTACTCGGTATTTGCTCGGTATTTTCATCAACCACAAATCAAACCAACTCCTTCCTCCAATCATTTAAAAAATTTAAAGCAAAGAAATACAGAATCATAACTTAACAGAAACCAAAACATCCCCATAGCATCAAAATTCCCTGGGCTTGGCGACGACGGTGTAATGCTTAAGTATATGGAGACTGAACTGCCCTCCCTTCTCATAAGTATCAAGCTTCTCCATACCCGGCGGCGGTAGGAGCTCAAAGTTCTGGACGAGGCGGCCTAGAGTGATTCCGAGAATAGGGAGGGCGAGGATGATGCCAGGGAAGCTGTGGCGGCCGACGCCGAAGGGGATGAAGAGGAAGTCGTTGCCGTTGGCCTCGACTTTTGAGTCCTCTTCGAGGAAGCGCTCGGGGCGGAACTGATCGGGCAAATACCGAGCAAATACCGAGCAAAACTGAGCAAAACCGAGGAAATACTAAGAAAAACCGAGCAAATACCGAGAAAATACCGAGTAGTACCTAGCAATACCGAGCATATTCATTCCGGGTTGAGTCGTCGGGCCGCGCGATAAAGAGTAAGAGCACGTGGCGATATATTATAGGCTACCTGATGTATCTCTACGTTAGGTAACCCGAGGCAATAAAAATTCCTTCTCACCTGACCTTACTAGTAGGCTTGCCATGTGAGTATATGACCTAAGAACTTGTGAGTGATTAGACAGAAGAGAGAGAGAGAGAGAGAGAGAGAGAAAGAGATCTACAAAGGAAGAATGAATCTATAGAATGCTTAAGAAAATAAGAAATCTAAGACTATCATAAGATCCTCTAGAATTAATCAATAGTTTAAAAAGGTCTTAAACTATTTCCCATTACTCTTTATTTATTGGATTTTAAGGACTACAAGAAACACTATATAAGGAAATAAAAGTATAATGATACAAAAAACACTTATACAATGCTACATAGAACACATAAATAAAACTACATAAACAACTTGAGACCCATGTTATCCTTTAATTGGCTAAATGAGGGTGTGGCTAAAGGCCTTTTGATAATCTATGCCTAGTGCAAGATCGGCAATGTCATGTAGGTCAATAAGCTTGTGCGAGTATAATTTTGTGATGTGATGAGGGGACCAACAACCTTCAAACTTGCTGATGTTATTAGAGACTAATATGCGAGACCTTTGATCTTTTCGGAAGTGATAGCTATGATGCCCTAGGTTCTAATTTGAAATAATTATTCATTTATTAATAAATATCATTCAAAGCTATCTAATATCATCTATAAAAAAATATAGCAAAAATAGATTTTAAAATTTAAAATATTAATGTACACATCTATATTCATTTCTAAATAACATATACAATACTCATGATCTATACAATTATATCATAACTATTCTTTCCTTATTACAAAAGAAAAAAAAAAAGAATTTGAAGAATCCTGACCAGACTCGCACTTCTGCTCCTCTACCGTGACCTAATTTTAAGGAAGAATTGATTCTGGTGCAAGATTGCCAGACATACCATAGGATAAAGGACTATTGGGTTAAGAGTATAAAGTGAAAGATTAACCATCAATATGGATGATAAAGTTTTTAGTGGTAGTAAGAGGGAGACTATTGCCCCTCAACTAATTGTACCTACGACTCTAGTGACGCAACATATGAATAACTTAAATTATCTAGAAGATAAACAATAATCTGAAAGCTCTACTTGTAATAAATTTATAATGATTGAATGACATAATATATCATGTATAATTAAATGACATGTGAAAGAATAAACTATATGACTATATAATTTTTTGTATGCTTTTTATTTAATTTTGAATTGATTTGAGTTCTAATTGTACAAATTTGGTTTATATTGATTTTATGCATGAATTTTTAAGGAAAATATTAGGGACGACTTTTTCTTAAGGTGAATATATTATAATAACATGTATATTGACCTAAGCAAGTAATTTAATTTTGGAACTGATATAAGTCCAAATTTTAAACTGTTTTCGCTAAAGCATTAAGTTTATGGTATTTTAGTTACATAATTTTTTTTTGTATTTTTGGGCATTGGTGATAATCTTTAAGAAATTGGTAGCTATCAATACAAGTGAGGATTTTATTACAATCAGGTATTCATTTGGCAAATTGATTTCACTAGTATTTTTTAAATAAAATTATTTATTTTATGAATATTTTTTTATAAATTTTGAAGTCCTAAAATAATTTATTTGCATTTTATTCTAAAATCTATTGATTAAATTAATTATATAAATATTATATTATTATTTTAATCCTAAATATCTTAAATCATTAATAAGAATTTTTTAAAAATATCTTTCCCATTTTATATTCGGCTATCATAGAAAATTTGAGAGAATAAAGAGAAAATAAGAGGAGAGAGAAAATTAAAATTTAGATTTGAAGGCCGTGGAGCGATTTTTATCAATCGAGTTAGTTAGGAAATTTGCTTATCTTATTGTAAAGAAATTTTATCCTAGTTCTTATTTCAATTTTTTATATTTTTTATGTTGTTCTGATCAAATTTGTGTTTTAGTTATCAAAAACTTTAAATAATTTTATATTGCTAAAACTTTCACTACATAACTTTTTTTATGTTATAAAAATTGAGATTATAAATATTTTGAGTATTTATTGTAGATTTTTTACTCTTTGTTTTTTAAATTATAATGTTTTTTGCCTACTCAAAAATTTATTTTCATGTTTTAAAATAGTGATTTAGTTCAACTAAAGCTTCAAAATATTATTTTAGATAATATTTGATAATTTTTTAAATTCTAAAAATGTGAATTTTTGCTCAATATGATTTTTTTTCTACCATTATGACATTTTTATATTTTCTAAATTATGCTCAATTATGCTTTATTTTTCTTATTATTGTACATATTTTGCATTTCTACACGAATTTATTATTATTACATTATTCTATTGCTCCTATCACTGGATTATTATTATTATGATTAGATAATTATATTAATTAATACTATTCATTCATTATATTTATACTAAATATGCGATATAATGAGCATGTGATACATAATACTTGAATAGTATGGATACACTCCTATATGATTTTACTATATCGATGTTCTGATTTGATGCTTTATATGGTTTCTATATTTATTGGTATTACAGATACGACGATTACTTTATAGATTTGACATTCATGCTAGTTTATTATTTTACTGACTCCGTATTGTAGTATTTTACTGTTAATAGATTTTACTATCACTATATATGATTTTTATTATTTTTGTATCGATTCAATAATCATATGAATGCTACTGTTATGCTATTACTATTGACATGCATTTTTCTTTTTTGTTGTGCTTTGAATTTAGTTTAGGTTTTTTGATTTGTTAGGCTTTTTAAGCTCATAATATGTGGTTAAATGATTTTAGCTCAGGGCAGGGGAGCATGAGCGTGAGGTTGATTAGGATTCTTTGGGTTCTATTTCTTTTTATTTTTTATTTTTTAGTCAGGATTTTTTTTGTTTTTCCTTTATACTAAAAAAAAAGTTATTATATGATTGTATAGATCCTTACTATTGTATATAATTTTTTAGAATGAATATAGATGTGTACATTGACGTTTTAAATTATAGAACATGTTTTATTGTTTATTTCTGATAGATGATATTAGATTGTTCTGATTGATGTTTATTAGAAGATAAATAAATAATTCTTTTAAATTAGATTCTAGGGCATCACAATAGGCAAGTGAGATGTTGTCTTCGAAAGGGGGATGATTTAATATGGGAGCAAGTACATGGCGGGTGTTGAGGTACTAGCTTGACGAGGAATCCCAACACCTCATGTAAGGGTTGACTCATGAGTAGGCCCAAGCAAGTAGAGCTAGTTAACCATGTTGGGTAAGTTCTTCAATGGGCTCCTACCAAGTAACACCTGTTAGAACGTTGAGCAAGTCTTTCTGCAGGACATCTTGATGGTAAATTCCACAATCATGTCCTGTGGATTACCTGCTAAATATTTGTGAAGGCACATGTAAGTACACATGCTAGGTTGCTAGGACAATGCTACGATTGAAAGAAAATAAAGGAAATGAATGAAAAGCTTTTTAACCTCTTTTCTTAATTTCCTTAATTCCAACTCCCGCATCCAATCACTGCCCAAACAAAAATTACAGTTTTTCTCACAAAGTGGATAAACCGAATGTAAATTCACGTCAAGATTGGTTATTATATTCCTTTCATTACAAAGTTCTCTTACTAAAGTCAGCAAAATCCGGGTGCTTGTCGCAACTTGCAGGTGAATGGAATCATGGAAAAATTGAAGAGAAACTTGTGATAGCCGTCCCGTCATACAAATCACTCAACTAACATTGAATTTTGATGTATTTATACGACTTCACCACCAGCCAATGTAATTTTTTTACACATCGAAGACGCCTCAGAGCTTGTGGGCTCAGAGGGCCAGGTATTCCCAAGGATTTTCTTCACAGGCCCTGGAAAAATCTCATTGTTTGCTTACATTTTACGATCCTTGTAGCTATTGAAGGATTGGAGTCCCTTCTTCATATGCTTTAGTACTAAGGAAACTATTAGGTAGTGCTAGCTTTTACAGAATTGGATGCTACATTAACAGAAATAGCTATCGAGCTCTGTTTAGATTCTCTATTGATCTATGTAATATTCCAGTCAGCTGAAATAAGCTAATTTTTAAGTTGAGCAACTGTTTGAGTGTAATTGATCAAACCAACTTGTAAAGCTAATTAGTTAAATTCGATCAGCTAACAAATCAAATTTAAACGAATCCAAACTGCTCACCAGAGCTAGCTCATTTGACAATATTAAAAATTAATGAATTGAAAATATATTAGAATTTAATATTTTTTAAGAAAGCTGTTAAAAATATATTAAAATTATCTTTAATTATTATTACAAATAACTTTTCATTGTATCTTATTTAATTATTTATTACGTTTATCATGTTATGAGAATTATATTCTCTTTCAATAATAAATGAGCTGTCTTATGAGTCTATTTAAAGTTTTCGAATTAAATTTAACTTGAGTTTAAAATTGATGAATTAAAGAAACTGAAAACACAAATAGAAAGTGATTTTAATTTAACTCAACTTATTTATAAGTAGCTATAGCAAATTTTTTCAAACAATTAAGAGAATAAATAGGCTGATTTTGTCATATTACCTCATAAAATTAAGAAGTTAGCTAGCTAATAACATTGAGAAAATAATTACATGAGTTAAACACTTTATCACAAAAAGTTACGTTATAATGTGACACACGTATACTGTAAGAAAATAAAAAAGAAATGGTACGTGCATGCCTATACATATATATAATGTGTTGCATAAGTGGATTAGTCACTTTCACTTTATGTGTTATTTTCAAAAGTTCAACTCATACTATTTACGTAAGAAAAAAATTTTGTGATCTCAAGAAAATTCTTGTTTTCACAGTTCTCACAACGGGTGCGGAGAAGTTTTCAAAGATTGCTTGAATCATAACAAATCTCTGTATATCTTTGGAAACTTTCCCAGCCTAAGCAACCTTACATGTAAAAACCCTTTATGAAATCATTAATTAGGAATCATTTTGTTATTTATAGATTAATATAGTTCTTTGAAGAAAATGCTATACTTTATCAATGAATTCGATATGTAATATGGTAACATACATACTATAATTGGAAGGAGCTAGCACCTCCATAATTATATGAAAATGATGATTTTTAAGTCCAAATAATCTTGAGATTTAAGGTCTACATATTGACTTAAGTTTTATCCATAGCTATCAGATATTTTTAAACCTTAAAACCAATGATATTTTTTATTTGTTCTAATATGAAAGAGTAAGGTGCTTTGGGCTTCATTACTTTACAATCACTGGTTGTTACTAACTCTAGATTTCTTTGCTAAAAGTACTCTTTAATGTTCATTCTAGCTCTTACATTGTATTTGCTATTGCCTTTAAAATCTATAATTATATTAAAAATATTGTCTAGAAAGTTCTTCTAAATCTACATAAGATCTCAATTATGCCTTATCAAATTTGTACTCCAATATAGTAATGTCAAGAAAGTACTTTTTTTAATCTAATTATAATTAACCCCATCTCCCGAAAATTTATAATCTGATAATATTGCAAAATAAATAATTGATGAAATACGAGAAAGTTTTTGTAGTATCTCCTAACCACTTAATATGAGTGGAGGAGGTAACCTCTCAACTCTGTTTCTAAGGAATACATTCTTATTTCTCATAAACAGATGATCAAAAAGTAGGAACATATGATAACAATCAAACTATGTATTTTTTCCTCCATGTGTTAGTGTGAAAGATTTAGTATTCTCTATGCAGTAAGGGTAAACTATTTTTTTTTTGTTATGCTCCAGCCCGATAATATACCATAAGATGAAAATCACTAATGATCCAAAGCAAAGCAGAAAAGAGAAAATTTGATTTGTTTGAGATGTCATATGTGAGGGCACCTTTTTCACATAATAACTTGAGATCATTAATTAATGATTGTAAAAAATATCAATTTTTACTTTTGCATTATGTGGTCTAGATATTAGAAGTGTTAAGAATATGTACGTGATAGTTATATATATCTTTGGAGGAAGGTTGTATGGTATTAATATAATTGGCCAAAAAAAATATGATGTTGTCTGTCTATATGGAATAAAATCATCAGTACATAATAAAAATCTTATGATATATGGCTGAGCAGTAGATGAAGCATGTGTTTGATCAAAATATTTTCACACTTCTACATCTAATGGATGAGAAAAAATACCATTGTGTGCTAATTTCTCCTTATGTAATGACATATGATTTGCTAAACTCATTGATACGTAGAACTGTTGAAGCTTTAGAATAATTGGTAAATAAAATAAATGGAAATATGAAACATCTTTCTTTTGACAATAATAATTTTTCGAGTTTGATTTGAATCGAGGCGTATTGTAGGTGCAACAAAGAACTTCTATCGCATCATTTTTGTAGTATAAATATACAAATATTTATATAACCATCAATTTTCGTAATAGCAATACCCAACTTAGAAACTAATTTGTTTGTTTGATATAAATCATTTGGGATTAAATTGTCCGCTGGATTTATTTCCTTGAAAAATTCAATGAAGTAATTAAAGTAGTGACAAGAAATATTATATTAAAATTTGATACTTAGCATCCTAGCAATAATTGACAATTTTGAATGAGTTATGTAATCATCCTAAATTATTTTTTTATCAGTATTTAGGTAATTCAAATAATATTTTAGTTTCTAGGTTTTGTGGCTCTTCCATGTTCGCTCTTAAATTATGACTTATTGTATCAAAAATAAGTTCTTCATATAGTCTACTCATTTAATTTTAATTAACTTTTTGAAAAGCTGTGGATTGACCGGCATGAGTATCTCTCTGTGGCTTATCCTTGCCATGTGAGGTCTAAATAAAGGATCATATATAGGAAATCCCATGCGATATTAATTAGCCTTGACATCATCGGGCTTAAGAAATGCTTGATTTTTGTGTTTTGAGCATAGTTATCAAAATATTCTATTGGATTTAAATGAAGGTAGTTGGCATGCGAAGAAGAGACGACTGAAGTTTTCGGCCATTTTCTAGAGAGAGAAAGGTCATCATTTTCAAATTTTCACGGGCTCGATTTTGGTGGCGGGTTTGAGGATTGTTGATCAGAGGAAGGTTTCTCTGGCCTTCTTTCGTCGTTTCCATGGCTTCTGGCCGGTCGACGGGATCTGAACGATTGTTGAATACGGGTCTTGTGATAAGGGAGGGATTTTGACCTCCATCTCGTCAAGATTTGAATACTGAAGGTAAAGGCAATAAACCTTTGATCGAGCGTCCTTCTAGTGGAATTAAGGAGAATGCTAAGGTTAAAGTGGTATCTAAAAATTTAAATCTGGAGACATCTTCTTCTGCGGTTTTGATCTTGAAAGTCAATAAGTTTTTATGCAACAAAGATAATGTTGAGGGTCAAAATTTAATGATTGATATTGAGATTTTGGATCAAGAAACGGCCAAGGGTGCTGATTGTGTGGAGGTTTGTGGCAATGAGGATGGCATCAGAGATAATTCTGTGGAGGTTTGTGAAAATCTGAAGGAGGAGTTTATTGAAGCATGGAAGAAGCCACAGCATATTAAAATTTCCTTCAACAAAGATCTCGGTGAATTGTCGGATGATGGAGTTGCAGTCAAATTAAATGCTGAAAAAGAGATTATGAATTATGAGGTGCTGAAATTCTCGCTGGTTGTTAAAGTTCTGGGTGACAATATTTCTTTTCCTATGTGTAGCGTTGAACTGAGAAGAAAGTGGAACAAATTTGGTAATTTTTATATGACGTCGATTGGAATGAACTGGATTCTATGTTCTTTCAAGTGTGAGGAGGCAATGGATGAAGTATTAAATGGTGGACCATGGTATGTGGGAGGTTATATAGTGGGTATGGATAAATGGTCCCCGTCATTTAACCCCAATTCTTTCAAGGGAATCACTGCTCCGGTGTGGATTCGTCTTCCCTGTTTGCCACTCTATTGTTGGGATGAAGAAAACATTGCTCAAATTGCATCAAGGATAGGAGTTCCTATGTTTTTGGACGGAAACTCTTTCAGATGGGGAAAACGTGAATTTGCACGTGTTTGCATAAGGTTGAACTTGGAAAACAGCCTTCCTAAGGGCGTATGGATTGACAGAATTACTGGAAGATTCTTCCAGGAAATTGAGTATGAAAAGATTGATTTGCTTTGTTTTCAATGTGGCAAGGTGGGGCATGACTGGAAGGTGTGTCCTGAAACAAATAAGGTTGATTTGCCTGAGAAGGTGAGCAGTAAACAGGAATTGGTGGCAAATATTCCTGCAGATAGCAAAATTTCAGAACAGGAATATGGCCCTTGGATCCATGTTCGATTCAAGAATAGAATTAATAGAAATACCATAGGTGGAATAAGAGGAAGGAATGGAAGAATGATGAAGGAAACAAGTAGTAAGGCACCGGTTGCAGCCCAACAGGAAATAGTGGAAGCAAAGTTTGTTGCGGTTCAGGCTGAACAGCAGGTGGATACGTGCTCTGATGTAGTGAAAGATAATATGGAAAAGTAGGTTAATTTTTAATTGGATAACAGGTTCTAGATTCTCATGAATGAGTTTGAAGAGGGGGAAATAACGAATCAGCTCAACAAGGAAAAAACATAGGATTCAAGGATGATAGAAGAAAATGTGGTTGATCTGAAGACTGTTGGGGTAATCAAGAGTAACTTGGTCAAGGGTAAGTTGGCCAAGGAATTGAAGTCTTTGGGTCCTGTTGAACCCGAGCATAGGAAGAAAATAAGAGATGGGAAAGGCAATATGATTGGGGGGGACGGTTCCCCTCTTGCTGATTAATGTCAGCTTTGATGTTTTGGAAACTGCAGGGGGGGGGCAGAAAAAGAGAGGCTTTTCTGTATTTGAGGGAGATTGTGAGGGAGCATGATGTGGTTTTTATTGGGATTATGGAGACTAAACTTTGTAGTAATAATATAAGAGATGTGGATTATTTTATTGGGGGAGATTGGGATTTTTTTCATCACCCAGCAGTAGGTACGTCTGGGGGAATTCTGACGGTTTGGAATAGGAATAAAATCTCTTTTGTTGTTAAAGAGAGCTCTTCTCAAGCTGTTATTGGGGTTCTTTCTACTCACTATATGGGAGATTGGAAGGTGGCAACTGTATATGGAAGCAAGTGCTGTGTGGAAAGAAGGGATCTTTGGAGTTTACTTGAGAAGAATATGATGGGGTCGAGTCCCTCTATAGTGGGGGGAGATTTTAATTGTATTATTAAGAAGGAAGAGAAGAAGGGTGGGAAGAGGTTCATCTTCTCTAGGGGACCTAGAGAGATGAAAAGTTTTATGACTAATTCTGATTTTTATGATGCAGGTTTTATTGGACAAAGTTTCACTTGGTGCAATAATAAAGATGGATCCTCAAGGATATGGGAAAGGCTTGATAGATGTTTGGTGAATTCAGCTTCTTTGCAGTTGGTTCCTTATGGAAGAGCACGGCACCTAGCTCGGGTGGCGTCTGATCATAGCCCTATTGTATATAAGATGGAAACTTTGAAAATCATTAAAGAGAAACACTTCAGATTTGAGGATACTTGGAGATCCTATCCAGCTGCAAGAGGTATTGTTTATAACTCTTGGAAGAAGGTGGATTTTGGAGATGAGGTAGAGATTCTTCATAGAAAGATCAAAAGGACTTTGAAAGCTATATTCTTTTGGAATAGAAATTAATGCAAGGATTTATGCAAGCTAAGAGATGAATTAAAAAGAGAAATTCTGGATTTACAAGCTAAGGAGACGTCTGATGCTGAGTTCTCGGTGGATGTTTTGTGTCTTCTTAGACACAAGGTGCATGAGTTGAATGTTACCTTGAAGAGGCTTTCTACATGGTGGAATCAAAGGGCTAAGGCAAGATAGAATGAGGAAGGTGATTCGAATTCTTTGTTCTTTCACAAATATGCATTTGCTAAAAGAAGTGCTAATCTTATAAAGCATATCAAGAATGGGGAGAATATGCTAATAGAGGATGATAAGAAAATTGAACAGATTTTTCTTCAATTTTTTGAAGAGAAATGGAAACATAGGGAATGCCTTCTAACGGACTGACCTGTGATTGATTCTTCCCAAAGACTTAATGAGTTGGACAGAAAGGTGTTAGAGAATGAATTCTTGCTGGAAGAGTGCAGGGAGGCGGTATTTCAGCAGGGAAATAACAAATCGCCTAGGATTTATGGTGTCACATCATCATTCTTCAAAAGCTGTTGGAATATTGTTGGAGAAACAACATGGTTGGCTATCAAAAAGTTTTTTAGCACCGGTACTATGCATAAATAATGGAAAGATACATTGATTGTGCTGATTCACAAGGTAAATAATCTGAACGTTCCTTCTAATTTTCGGCCTATTAGCCTTTGTCAAACTATATACAAGATTGTTGCTACCATGCTTGTGAATAGACTTAAGAGTATCATGCATAAGATGATTTTTGAGGAGCAGTTAGCCTTAATTCTCGGGAGATCTATGTCTAAGCACTGCATTCTAGCTCAAGAGATCTTCCATAAGCTTAAAACCTCTAAGAATAAAAAAGGATTGATGGCAGTAAAGCTGGATATGGAGCAGGCTTATGACAGCATGGGGTGGAGTACTTTGCAGCAAATTCTCGTTTGGTATGGATTTCCTATGGCTTTCTCTGGTTTTATTATGGAATGTGTTTTAAATGTGAGGTTTGCTATTATCTTGAATGGCAAGAAGATTAGATGGATTGAGGCTTGTAGTGGATTATGTCAGGGATGTCCATTATCACCGTATTTGTTTATAATGTGTGCCCAACTCCTTTCAAATGTTATGGTGCAAAGGGGTCAGAGTTTGGGTATTCAGGTGTCTTCTTATGGACCAAAAATTACTCACTTACTATATGCTGATGACGTACTTGTGTTTTCTCAAGCCACATGTGGGTTGGCTAGATTATTGATGGAAATCATTGAAGATTTTTGTAGATGGACGGGATTGAAGGTAAACACTAACAAGTCCCAAATTATGTTTGGAAAAGCTGTTGGAAGATCCAGCAAGAAAAAGTTTGCTAGAATTCTCGGGTTCAAGGCTGTTAAGGAGTGGAAGTATTTGGGTATCAAAATGTCTCTTAAAAGATTGAAGGTGGATGATTTCCAAGACCTTTTGTCTCAGGTCATGGATAAGCTGAATGTTTGAGGGAAGAAATCGCTATCTTTGGGAGGGAGAATTGTGCTCTTGAAGACCTCTTTGTTAACTTTGCCAAATTTTGTTATTACGCATTCTATGGTTCCTAAAAAAGTGTTGCATGAGATAGAAAAGTTGTGCAGAAATTTTGTTTGGCACAAACCTGATGGGGGAAGAGGTTTACATTATGTTGCTTGGGATGAGATGTGTAAGCCTAGGAGTGTTGGTGTGCTTGGGTTACAGTCTTGTATCATTAAGAGTGGTACATTGAAAGCAAGCCTTGCCTTGAATTGCATCCAGAATCCGAACTCCCTACTCCACCGAACTCTAAATGCTAAATACAGAGATAGTATTCTGGACGGGAATTGTAAGCACAACTCTTCTAATGCTTGGAAGATTATGACAAAATGAGGTAAGTATCTCAAGAATGTTGTTAAATGGAAGGTGAGCAAAGGTAATAATATCAATGTCCTTAGTGACTTTTGGATTCTTGACAAAAGTCTTAATTCTTGTCCAACATTTTTAAATTGCATTTAATTGGAAGGTATGAAGGTGCAGTAACTTTTAACAAATGAAGGAGAGTGGGATGATATGAAGTTGAGTTTGTTTTTCTATGAAGATTTAGCTTGGTTAATCAAGCAAGTTCCGGTTGATAGAGAGGGTGGCAGTGATAAGCTGGAACCAGTAAAAAAATTTTCGAGTTGTTCTGTTTCAGCCTTGGCCTTTGAGGTTGTGGAAAATAACAGTTACAAGGCTGATGATTGTTGGTGGAATTTTGGAAAACAGGTTTTGAAAAATATTAGTTTTCTTTGGGAATTTTAAGATCAAGGTTGAGTTCTAATTCTAAAGTCGAATCAACTCGTTAGAAAGAGTATATCACCCCGAAGGACGAAAATAAATTTTCGTAACGGTGTTCAGACTTAGAATTATGAAATTCATCTTGAATATTATGACCGGATGCTAAAGAGAACTTCATATGGCCCCGAAGGAACAAAGTAGAGTTCAACTAAATACCCAATTACAATATTCAAGAAGTATGATCGTCGCATTCACATCCAAAGCCTTATCGAAGAAGGATGTATCTCCCCAAAGGGAAATGACACCATTCTACGATAATTCTTCTAACGCAACGATGACGATCATTGCGCGATGTCGACCCGAATAAATATTTAAAATGCCCCCTGTCTCGCAGGGACATTTCAGAATGAAATAGATTTTGAATATAAGATTTTAAATATTCATTTGGGGATCTCGGCACGTAGCGCGATGTCGACCCAAATGAATATTTAAAATGCCCCCTGTCTCGCAGGGACATTTTGGATAGGCTTTTTGTCTTTAAGATTAAATATTTATTTGAGGATCTCGGCATGCAGCGCGATGTCGACCAAAATAAATATTTAAAATGCCCCTAGTCTGATGGGGGATTTTGAAATGCATTCTTTCTATATAAGAGAATTTCAAAATATAAATATATGCATGCTCTGATAACTATGTACAAAAAATTTTGTTCATCATAAAATACATTAGTTACGGAATTTTCATGCATGATATTTCTTTAAATGTCGGCCATTGATAGGTGGCATAGGCCTCTGACCGTTTAGATCGATCAACTGATATGCTCCTTCTTGATACACATTCTCGATGACGAAGGGGCCTTCCCAATTGGATACGAATTTGCCACCAATTTTTCGATGTGGAATGATTGGTCTTCTCAGCACCAGGACCAATTCCCCTTCCTGAAATGATCGAGGACGCACCATTCGATCAACGGACTTTGCCATTCTTCCTCGGTAAATTTTCAAGTTTTGTTAAGCTTGTAACCTGAGTTCATCAAGTGCGTCAAACTCTTCCATTCTGAGGCGGGCATTTTGCTCTTGAGTGAGGTCATTCTGAACTGCTAACCAGAGTGACGGTAGTTCAATCTCCAATGGTAACACAGCTTCAACTCCGAAAACCAACGAATAAGGAGTGGCTTTGGTTGGTGTCTTGTACGTTGTACTGTATGCCTACAGTACTTCTGTTATCTTCGTATGCCACTCTCTTTTGTTCTTGGTGAGGATATTCTTCAACAATTTCACAAGCATCTTGTTGAAGGCTTCTGCCAATCCATTTACCCTTAGATTGTATATGGACGAATATCACCAATCGATCTTATACCGATCAACAAATTTATAAATTCTTATACTTTTAAAAGCCGTACCATTGTCTGAGATTATGCGACGTGGCACACCGAATCTGTAGACAATATTATGGGTAAAGAAATTGATCACATGCTCAGATGTGACCTCTCTGAATGGAGCTGCTTCTGCCCACTTAGAGAAGTAGTCTGTTGCTGCCAGAATAAATAGATGTTTCGCTGATGACGGCGGATCTATTGGCCCGATAATATCAGAACCCCAGCATTCAAATGGCTAGGACACTATTGTTGGGTGAAGTGGATTTGGCGGTTGATGTATAACATCACCGTGGATTTGACATTTGTGGCACCTCTTAGCGTGGTCAATACAATCTCTAACCTTGGTCGGCCAATAATAACCCATTCTCTTAATTTTAACAGCCATTTTGGGACCTGACTGATGTGCTCTGCAAAGCCCTTTATGGACTTCTATTACTACTTTATCAGCTTCATTGGTCCCTAAGCACCTCAGCCACATTTGATCAAAGGCTCGTCTGTACAACGTATCATTGATAAATGCGTATCGCAACGCCCTTTTTCAAATTTGTGCGGCCAAATACTTTTTTGTCAGGAGTTTGTTTTCCTTGAAGTAGTCAATGAATGGCTGCCTCCAATCATTTTCTACTTCAATATCTAAACAATGTCACCACGATTCTGAAGTTTGACTAGCTTTACGTCTCTTGGCTACGTGATATCCTTCCGGATAATTTTCCATAATGATCTGATGGAGAGGTTGAGGGTCAATTGGAGTTTCATCATACTGACGTGAATCTGTAATTCCCTCCTCCTTCGGGAATTATAACAGAGCGAGCTCTAAGATTCGACGGTTGTAAACTCCGATGAATATAGGTTTCTCCTTATTGGAATTTGCCATTTCCTTGGCTAATTTGGCCAAGCAATCTGATTTGGTGTTCTATCCTCGAGGGATTTGAACTATTTTAACATTTGGTACTTGCTTTAGGAGTTCAAGGATTCGTCAGTGATAGTGAGCCAATTCAACCTTAAAAATCTTGTAAATGCCCAAGACTTGATTTATCACAAGTTGAGAGTCATCGAAGATTTGAAGATTTTGAATTTTGACGTCAATTTCAATCTCCAACCCTACTATTAGAGCTTTGTACTCGGCTTCATTGTTGGTTCGAGGTTCAGTCAAACTGAATGAAAACCTCATTATGCCTCATTCAGGTGGTATAAGAACAAGATCGATACTGGCTCGGGCTCTTGCAATATTTGGGGGTCGGATAGGTCTAATAGATGATGCCCCATCAAAGTACATCTCCTAGAACGATAGATTTTCATTCTCCTTGACCTGCATTATTTGCTAATCGGGCAAATCATCATTTAGTGGAGAGTCTGCCAGGATAGGGTGTGCGGCGAGAAAGTCTGCCAAGGCTCCTCCTTTCGTCGCCTTCTGTGGCATATACGTGATATCAATTTGCAGTAATAGTACTGCCCACCTTGCTAGATGACCTGTCAACACTGATCTTGTCATCAAGAACTTCAGCAGATAAATCTTCGATATCAGGGTAATTTTGTGAAAAAACATGTAGTGACGAAGCTTTTGAACTGCAAAAATCAGTGACAAACAATGCTTCTCAATAGGATAATAACGGCTTTCGGCTCTAATCAACCTCCGACTGATATAGTAGAGCGCATTTTCTTTTCCTTCTTTATTATTCTAGGCCAATAGTACTCCAAGGGACTCTTCTAGTGCAGCTGTATACATTATAAGAGCCTTCCCCGGAATTGGTGCTGTAAGAATGGGGGGATTCAATAGATATCTCTTAATACTGTCAAATGCTTCTTGGCATTCTGTATCTCATTTGAAGCGGACGTCTTTCTTCATCAACTTCGAGAATGGTTGGCACATGCCTGAAAGATTTGATATGAATCTCCGGATGAAAGCCAATTGCCCTTGTAGTGAGCGAAGTTGTCGAAGGTTCTTTGGAGGCGGCATCTCCATAATTGCTTTGATTTTATTGGGGTCGATCTCGAATCCTCGGTGGCGCAAAACGTACCCCAAGAATTTCCCAGAAGAGACCCCAAAAGCACATTTGAGAGGCTTCATTTTTAGATCATACTTCTTGATCCTCTCAAATACGATCCTTAGATCACTTAGGTGGTCTTTGCGATCCATGCTCTTGACAACAAGGTCGTCCATATAGCACTGGACCTTTTGATGTATCAGATCATCAAATATGTGAGTCATTGCCCACTGGTAAGTGGCACCAGCATTCTTTAGGCCAAAGGGCATGACTGTGTAGCAAAAAATGCCGATAGATGTCCTGAATGATGTGTGATTTTCATCTTCATGTGCCATTTTAATTTGATTGTAGCCTGATGATCCATCCATAAATGAGAACATATCATAGTTGTAAGTGTTGTCCATTAATAGTTCTGATACAGGGAGTGGAAAATCATCTTTTGGGCACGCCTTATTAAGATCCCATAAGTTAATATAAATACGAATATGTCCATTCTTCTTCTTTACTGAGACAATGTTTGCAATCCAGTCAGCATACTTTTCTTCTCGTATGAAGCCTGCATCAATTAGCTTCTTTGTCTCAGCAATTATCTGCTCTTCAATCTCCAATCTCATTCTCCTTGGAGCTTGTTTGATAGGCGTCGCATCTAATTTGATGGCCAATTTGTGAACTGCCACATCAGAGGATAAGCCCGGCATCTTAGCATATGTCCAGGCAAGCAGTCCCTGAATTCACAAAGAATTTGCTTTATTTCTTCTACTTGTTCCTTGGATAGGAGAGAACTAATGAAGGTTGGGCGAGGGTCCTCCTCAGTTCCCAAGTTGACTTCTTTTAGTTCGTCCATAATGGCTACCTGTCCACCATCTTCAAGCTCTTCTGGTGCAGGTTTGGCCTCAACTGGTTGATCATCATAATCATCAACTTCTTACACCTCATCACCATTATCCTCGGATTTAATTTCCCTGCATGTGATTGCTTGGCAAATCACGTTTCTGGGATATTTCCGTACAATAAATCCTAGCCCCTTTTTGGCAAAAATATCATTTTTCTTTATTGAGTGGGAATTTCTTCGATACTAGAGGCTCAAGCAGAAACGAACTTGCTGTTTGGAGGAACGAGTCTTACCTCGCTTTCTTAACATTCTTTGAATATTTCTGGTATTGTACCTGGGAAACCTCGTAGGTACTAATTCCCCGGAATCAATGTGTACGAAACCAATCTCGATTTATCTCCTCTTCGAGTTTCCCGACAGAATAAAATAGACTCGCTGGTCCACCTTTTTCTTTTAGGGGAGGTACGTAGAATGTCACGAGCTCTTCAACACAATCTACTTCTCGCGGAGTGACTTCTTTGAAGTGTTGCAGGGGAATACGTGTGACTAAGAGTATACTATCTGAGATTGACAGGCTGTTTATTCTTCTGGAGAACACATCCTGCACTGTATTCATGTAGATATAATCATAGTCATAATCATAATTTAAATATTCGACCTCCATACTCCTTTTGGTTGTTGATTGACGCATCCTCTTGGATTTTGTAGGGGTGGCATCACTTTCAGCCGTGTCACTCCCTAAATGAGGTATATATTTCCTTTCATTCAGGATGGTTGATACCTTGGGAAGAGTCGGCTTTGCCTTCTTTCTTCCCACATGCTTCTTCTTGGCTTTTGGCTTAGGTTGCTTTGCAGTCTCTGGTTCTGATGCCTGTACCTCAAGAGAGCTTGATGGCTTCAACTTCTTTGGAATGAAATACTTTGCATCTTCATATATCTTCACTTCATGAACTGCAAAGGGTTGGATGTCACCAGATATTCTGAACTCCTATCCATTCCTGAGGTACTTCATGCATTGATGTAGTGTTGATGGGACGATGCCATATTCATGTAACCAGGGTCGGCCAAGGAACGCTTTAAAGGCAGTATCTGCATCAATCACATGAAATTTTGCATCTATATGGAGCTCTCCAAAGGTAAGGGAGAGTGTAAATGATCCCAGGGTCTTCTGCCCTTTCTCATTAAAGCCATTTACCATAAGCTTATCTGATCCAAGATGCTCTACATCGAGGCATAATGATCTTAGTGCTTTCAAGCTTATTAGATTTATAGAATACCCTGGATCGATCAAGATTCGACTAATCATCATTCCATCACTTTCTGCAGTAACGTATAGAGGACGATTATGATCCTCCGTTCCTAGCATCATATCTTCTTCAAAAAAAGTGATGAACGGCTCATTTCGAGCTTGTAAGACCTCTGTCATATTACGCTCAACAAAATATGCCTCGTACCTTTCGGGGTCTTTGAGAGCCTGAATAAAAGTCTCCCTAAGGTCTTTAGACATCACGAGGGCATCGTATATGCTGAGTTGTGCTGGGATCTTCCTCAAGTGGAATAAGATATTGTAATATATCCTCTTGGCTGAAGTGTTCTTTCTCTTAGGATCTTCAGGAATAATATCATCATTGATGACTATCTCTTTCCCTTTATCTTTATTCAAGATCCATTTCTTTGGTGAAGGCGGCAATAACTTACCACTCCTTAGTTGCACTTGATCGACCTCTTCTGGCATAAATTCATTTAATGGGACGTTTTCTTCAGAGTCAGCCATTGTTGCATTCAGGGATTCATCCGTTGATTCAGAATCACTACCCAGTTTTATATGTCCCATCTACGATGCTATGTCGGGGTCCGACCCATCTTCCTTTGGAAAATACAAGTCCTCCTCTAAACTGTAATCCATTGGCAAAACCATCATACATGATTCAGAGGGTACTTCTTCAGTGTGTTCTTCTTTTGTTAAGGTACTCGGCGCCACCGAGATGACCCGACATACTTCTCTTGGAAGAGAATTCTCATCATCTTCTTCGGCTTCATCCATCTTAAGCTCTAACATAAAGTCAGCGAGCTTGATAGGTCGCCTCACTGTCTGGTAGTATTCATCCAAGCTGTCGATAACCCTTTGAGTCGCAGTCTTTTTCTCCCTGGGCTTTTTCAGTTTGGTCTTATTCTTGGATGACTTAATCTTTCCAGTCTTTGAAGAACCAGCGTGAATAGAAAATTGTTTAGAAGTAGAGGATCGTACCATTGGCAGTGCCTTCAAATTTAACACTGGCTCCGTAGGAGATTTCCACTTTACCCCTGGAACTCTTTCGAGTTGTTTTAATATTTTTACAGTTTTTTTAGAGACCGCAGTCTCCCACTGTTCTTCTTGAGCTGTCTTCTTTTCATTTATTCTTTCTTCAGTCGGGAGTACGGAAGAGGACGTGACCACCCGATTTGATTCTTTTCTGGGATTAGTCAGCACATTATCTGATAATGTGATCTCTCCCTTCCGGTATTTTCTTTCGAGCCAATCCTTAAAAATTCAACAATCTTTGATAGGATGGCTGACCACCCGATGGTATGGGCAATAATTTGGGTCACCAGTGTGCTTCGACTCTTCGAGCCACTTGCATTCTGGCAGTTCTAGATCCATTTTCAACACCTGTCGAAATAATTTGGTGACACTCTCCCTCTTGAATGAATATTCTTTATTCATTTTATCTTTGAGGGATTGGAACATTCTATCACCAGTTCCTATTACCTATATCGGGCGTTCTCCACCACCTTGATAAGTTCGTGTCTTATCGTTGCCCCTTAGCATCAGCTTCGACTGGGGGTTGGGGTTGTATGCCTGCTTGGGCTTTTCTTCATACTGCATTGGATGTTTGCCCTTGTCTATGTTATAAATCACATGCTTTTCTTTATTAGCTCTGGAGAAGAACGTAGAGTCGGCCTCACCCCTTCTAGTACCCGGGACCTTAGTCTTCTTGGGCTTATAAGAGTGATTTTTTGATCTGGACAAGTTCAGTTTGTCAAACTTGGCCACTCTATCGAACAAGTCTTGAAATGTGTTGATTGTAGCCATGCACAGGAAGGGTTGAATCTTGTCATCAATATTGCCCATTAATAACTGTACGACATGCTCTTCTTCAAGTTGCTGCTCACATTTCATGCTTAAGTTGCACCAACGAGTGATATATTTCGTCACCGACTCTTCTCTTTTTCTTTTCTCCAGAGCGAGATCAGTGATCGTAATCTTTTTAGTTGCACTAGCAAATTTCTTCACGAACATAGTTTCTAATTATGCAAAAGTCTTCACATAATCATTTGACAATTCTGCATACAATTCGAAAGCAGTCGCTGTTAAACTGCTAACGAATTGTCAAAAGAGTAGGGCATCATTTCCTCCTGTATTCGCACAGGTGGATTTAAACTGTGCTAGGTGTTGCCGAGGATTTCTGTTGCCATCAAAGGTATTGAATTTTGGTACTGAATATCCTTTTGGATATGACACCTGATCATACTCAGCTGGGTACAGGCGACCCTTACCCACCAGCTTCTCTGCCTGGTCAACAGCTATAATTGCCTTGATCTTTTTAATGATAATTTCTTTGAGCTGCGCAGCAGTCACGGGCTCAGAAGTACTTGCAATATTCTGTGGAGTGGGCTGGCGAATGATATTATGGGCTTCGCGACTACCTTCAGGAGCTCCCTGTACTCCTGAACCTGGTGACACTTAGAAGTTTGGAGGGTCAGCAGGAGGATTAGGCATGGCGCCAATAGCAGCATTTTTCTACATCATTGCCCCCATTTGAGCCATCATCTCAGTCATCTTCTCATTTAACTGAGAGATTTCCCTGTCTTTGACCCTCATTTATTGCCTCATTTGTCGCCACATTATAGCGAGTGTGACATTTTTGGCCTCAGAAGAGTTTTCATTTACTTCCTCCACTTCTTCTTCTTCTTGAGAATGACGACTTCTGCCAGTGGTGGACCCTTCTCTATGGCGACGATGGTATACTTGCCTAGGTGGCGGTTGCAAATGATTGTCATCTTCATCATCATAATCGGCGCCATCATCGATGTCTATATGTGTCACCATATAGACAACTTCCATATTCAGAGTGTCATTTATTTCCTGAATTTCTTCATCTAGATTTTCCTTCAGAAATTCATCAATATTTTCTTTCCCTTCAAGGTATTCTTCTTCTTCAATATTATCTCCCCCTTCCATATTTCCTTCTTCTTCTAGTACTCGAATTTCCGAGCGGCGACGCCATTGGATTTTTGGTTCTTGATTAAGCAATGGGACTTCTTCGATCAGTGGGCTGTGGTCGAAGTTAGTCTCTTCTTTTGAAGGGGATGGAAGGTGATGGGATCTCCTAAAGGATTCTCCAAGGTGTCTACCGTCTGGAGGATTGTCATTATGGGTCCTTTTAGGGGCCCACTTCTTACGTTGTTTGTTGATGGGGGCGGAACTCTGGCAAGCAGAACCGGAAGTTACGCCCAGATCAACTCTTCTTTATTTCTTTTCTTCCTTATTTCTTTGAGGCTTTGGCCTCCAGATTTGCTTTCCTTTCAACCGGGACCTTTCAACAGTGGATCCTTGAACATGCGGTTCAGGTGTCACACCCCAATGTTCACCGCGTGAGATTTGCTTTCTTTCTTTTCTTTCTGCAGCAAAGGACAGACGCTCCCTTGGCGGGGTTCTTCTCTTCTCGATCACTAAAGGCCATTGAAACTTCTTCTTTAGACTTTTATCCTTCAGTGTCTTCAATACTCTGTATACTCGAGAGAGCAGAGTTTCAGGCTCTTTCTTCTTTGGAGGAATTGGGGCTTCAGGCCGTTGATCCCAAAATAATTTCTTCAGCTCACTAGTGGAGCTATTTCTCTTTACCCATTTTAAATCAAAAAACTTATTCAGGGTAGGAATATTGGCTTTAGGCACTCGGGCAGACAGGTTGGATGGATGGACTGGGAGTTGCTGTTGTTGAGCTCGAAGTTCAGCATTTTTCTTTCTTCTCTACCTCCTGGTGAGTCTTCCTACAGATGAGGAAGCCTCGATATCATATCTCTCGGGTGCAAACAACTCGGTTGGCTGAGTAATGGTGTTGGTAGTCACCACTGAGATTCTTCCATCAGCTACAATCCTCTTGGTTGATGGGGCCTCAGGCTGTGATAGCCTCTCGAATACAGAAATCATCTTATGAGGATTTTCAACAGTAGGTCGTGGCGCTGGCAGATGCGCACGATGGATAGGAGCATCATCAGCATTAAGTATTCTGGCCGACTTCTCAGTATTCTTGCCATTCACAGGAATGGCGGCACTCCTTAAAGCAATTGCTGGGAAGTCAACGCTACCAAACTGGATGGTAGCTCCGGCATTTCTGGTCTCAATAACAACATTTGCCAGCTAAATCCTGGCTCCTTGTCCCAGCTGGACAGTCATCGGGGTGTTCTGTAGATCCATCTGCATAAATGAAAGGCAAGAGTTAGTAATCATAATCTGATACATCACCCCGCACTTTCAAAATGCAGAGACTTACACAGAACACAAAAATAAGAGATGATAATATTAGTGAGCAATTGAAAAAATATAAATCTAAAATACTGCTAAACAAGTTATCTCAATGGAGAATTTTTTGAATGATCATTCTTAGGATACTTAAAATTTTAAGTACAGATCAATATGGATGCTACTGAGACGACTAGCTAAAGATAGAAAGAGAAACCAATCCCTAGCAGAGTCGCCAGAAATCTGTGGGCTCCAAAAATTTGGCCCCGGCCTCCGCTCGCTTTTTCTTTTTATTCGGCGAGGGAGTTTTAACTGATATAAGTTCTGAGGAAAATTTTGAAAGGTAGAGGAGTTTGTAGATAAGACACTACACAGAGATTACGCCCTCATTTGTGAGGACTTTATAATTTGAGTTCTGATTTCCTATAGGCGCAAGCCCCTATAGTTAATTACCCCACCCAATATTGAGAGAGAACTTTTGATTAAGGCTAGTCGTCAATCAGATACGTATAGAATACATGTTATCTGGCATATAGTAGCAGCAATGGATTTAGGTATAGGAGTTGGGTTTGAATTTGGGTATTTGGAAGGGTTTGAAAAGTTTTATATTTAAAATAGGAAACTGTTGAGTCTAGTAATTAGGTTGTT
>NW_021319518.1:5673233-5677776 GCF_001605985.2 Dendrobium catenatum | reverse complement strand
AACCCCAACTCTCAAATCCAAAACCAAGTTTAACCCTAGGTAATTCCTTATTTAAGGTTATGTTCTCTATTAGGCTTATGCTAGACATTATAATGTTGTGTGTGATGCTAATATTATTTATTACTTATTATATGTTCTATTATTATCCCCATTATTATTAAAATATCTATTAGTAATATAGTTATTATTACTCATTTTGTAGCTCATAACAACTGTGGAAAATAAGAAAAAGAAAGCAAAAAAACAAAGAAAACAAAGTTTCAAAAAAAAAGGAAAATAAAAAAAAAAGAAGAGATGAGTTTTGGGTATTTTGCGCTTCGCCATCGTCAACCACCGCGTTGGGTGCAAAGGTAAAATTTTCCTAACTTAAAAATCCCCTCTTGAAGTTTGCGACGAGCGGCAAACCCCCTACGCGCTCTACGTAGCATAGTAGGGAGGAAAACTGATGCGGCGGCTTGCGATCGATGCGGATAATCTCCGGAGCGCTATAGGTAGCACGAGGGGCATAAAAATTAAAGTACCCAACGTGGGGAAATTCCCTTGCTCTTTTTCAACAGCTGTCCAGACCCCTAAGCGATCATGTAGATCTTAGGAAGTATTGAAAGAAAAATGCAACCATGAAAATCTCATTTATTGGGTTGTCCTATGTTGTTCCTTTGTTTTTCTTTGGGGCGCCTCTCTCTTCCTCTTGGATGGTGTTTTCGGGCACACCGTAGGGAAACTTGCAGGCACAATTCCTCAACATGATTGTCATCATGCGTTCTGATGTTAATGACTAGTGGAGATTCTCTTACCCTCTACTCTCTCTCGGATTTTTTAGTTTTGTTTACTCCATCGTTTCGGATAAGTGGACTAGTGGGCTTTAGAAAGATTATAAGTGGGTTTGAGTGAGGTATTTGATTGGGACTAGGGCAGTGGACCGATTGGAAGAAGGGGGTGACAGGCTTCAGTGTGTGAGAAAGCTTGGTCCTTGATATATAGGTATGGTCGGCGGCTTCTTGGGCTGGATCGGACAAAGACCTCGGTTAGGGAGGCTTGGACAGATTTGGGGTTTGCAAATAGAAGCTCGAATGAAAAAGAACAATTATTACGTCCTCTGACCGGACGTAGAGCTACGTTCAGCCACCAATAACATGTCGCCACGTGCTATTACTTTTTACCGCGCGGCCCGACGATTTGACCTGGACCGGAACCCGGGAATGCTATGTTCGCGATTTTCTCGGTATTGCTCGGTATTTGCTAGGTATTTGCTCTCTATTGCTTTGCAAAAATGAGAAATACCGCTCTGTGAAGACCAATACTATGAAAATACGGAGTTGTACCGAGCTTTTCTACAACTCGGTACAACTCAGTATTTGCTCGATATTGCTAGGGATTTGCTCGGTATTGCTAGGTATTTCTAGAAAAAACTCGGTACAACTCGGTATTTGCTCGGTGTTGCTAGGTATTTGCTCGGTATTGCTTGGTATTGGTTATTGTCGAGCAAAATCGACCAATACCTAGCAATACTGAGAAATATCGAGCAATCTTGGGTCTGTTCCGGGTCGGGTTGTCGGGGTGCGCGGTAAATAATGAAAACACGTGGCGCGATTCTACTGGCGGCTGAACGTAGAGTTGTGTACGTTCACCAGACCAAATAAAAGCTCAATGGAAAGGGGATTCGATGATGGATGAAGGTCGACGGGAGCTTCGGTTGGGTCTTGCGAAGAAGAAAGGGGCGGAAGATTGGAGTAGAGGTCCGATCGGCTATGACAGGAGGAGATTGCCGATAGGTAGTTGAAATGCTCTCTCTCTCTCTCTCTCTCTCTCTCTCTCTCTCTCTCTCTCTCTTGATCCAAGAAATTGGGAATGGGGTGAAGCTCACATGGGATGAGAGGAATCAAAGGCCACGAGAATGAGAGCTCTGCTCTCATTTTAACGATACAAAGGGCAGTTGAGTTGGATTTTTGCACGCAATCGATGTGACAAGTTGGCGCCGTTCGCAGTGGTATGGGGCGTCTATAGTGATGAGATTTACACATGATTTGGGCAAAGCGGGCAGGTATGCAGTGATTCCAAAAAAAAAAATTATTTGCTTTGTAGGTCAACAATGGTGAATGAAATGGTGGTCAATCTCGATGTATTTTGTTCGGGCGTGAAAGACCGGTTTATTCTGATTGCTTTGCATTCCTTTTACATGTGTTAGAATACTACATAAATTAAATTTACAAAAATAGGAGTAACGAGACACTCAATTACGGAATCTGATTCTGATCTTTTTTATCAATTCAAAAGGAGATTCTATAACAACCCAAGATCCGTGTAGCGAAAAGATTCATCTGATCGATCATTCATTTTTTTTTTCAGTTTCTATCGGTTTCCTCATCTATCCATCCATACATATATCCAGAGCCAGAGATAATTATATTACAGAAAAGAAACAGCAGCGGATACTATAATTCACATATAGTACAATCAGAGAACAGACAAAAGAGTCCAAAAGAAATATCTACACTAGCCACACAGGCTACAAAAGAAAGCCTACCAAAGGCTACAAAACAAAAAGCTGAACTCGACAGAAAGATCTTCAGACTGGAGGCCCTGCACCTGAAATATTAACCACATATAATGAGCTTACAAAGCCCAGCAGGTCACCAAAGCCTACAACTGAAATCAAAGCACGGCGATGCTATCAATATGCAGGTCGATAAAATCAAGTCAATCAATGGTCAATGAGTCTATGCAATGCGGAATCCAGAGTCAATGAAATCAAGTCTATACAGCAGAAATCAAATCAGTAAGTCAATGCCGTACGGAAATCAATAGTCGATTATCAATACAACGGTAAAAACATCGATAAATTGCAATCAAATCAGTAAGTGACTGGAAGCCAATATCTATCCATCGTAGTAGTGTCTATCAATCAATACTATCAGCTCAATCTCTATCGCGTCGTCTAGTCAATTCGTTGAATCTATATCACTTGTCTAATCAATAAGATGTCATATCACTTGTCCAATCAATAAGATGTCTGTATCAATTAATAGCATCAATTAATTCAGTACGCGAGACTAGCAATCAATATTCAATGATACTACGATAGATTCAATAATGACGACGTACGATGCTACAGTAGGGGAATCATCTCAATCAATAAAGCACTTTCCAGTCAATTATAGCAATCGACTCAAATCCCAATAAACAATCTAATCAATACGGCGAAAGATCAATTGAAATTAAATCAATACGATGAAATCATCAGGTCAAAAGAAATCAAAGAAATCTATTCTACGATAAATCAAATCCATTAATCCATACGGGCAATATTTCATTTCAATCAATCAATCGAGAACGGCACCGACGAGTCAATGTAGCAGATCTATATCAATAAGCACCGTATCAGGATCTTCGATCATTAGTATCCAATATAGTCATACATCATATCTAATTAATGTATATATCGGATCTTTATCCAATCGATACACTCTATATCAATATGCAGTCGTCACTATCTATAAATCCATACACAGACTCCATATCCATGTTGGTGCCAGTATCTATGATCAAATCAAGTGATAAAACAATCGGCAAAAAGCAAGACAATAAATTCAATTAAAAATTCCAATAAATCCATCGAATCAATCAATCAATCAAATCCAGTCGATAAAAGCGAAGTCGGATCAACAATCGGAAAAGCGATCGGATAAATCTTAATCTGTCTTTATCACATAAACTCAATGGAAGCAATCAAAGATCAAATTGCCGAATCAATAATACTCAATGAATCTATAAATCATTACCGTTTATGTCCATATACAAGTATAGTTATCACATGCGCATGAGCAACAATGAAGTCAATGATCCGTTATATAAGAAATCAATTCGATAAATCCATTCAACGATCAAATAAATCAATGCAGATTCAGGAAATCCATCATGCAAATCGTATACATGCAAATACATACACATGGTCTTACTCGACAAAGCACAAACACTAGCTCATTATCAATAGTGCTGTGTTAGACATCAACCAATTAACGAGCTATTATCAATAGTGCGGTGTAGACATCAACCAGATTAACTGCTAGTTATCCAAATAATGCTGTGTAGACATCAACCCAGAATAACTTGAGCTATTATTCACTAGTTGCTGCTTGTAAGACATCAACCAGATTAACTGGCTTTATCAAATGATGCTCTGTTGTAGAAATCCAGATCTGTGCTGTAGAAATCCATACGTTGGTTTCATAACCAACGTTCAACTAGATTCCACTTGTCTTTCAGATGCTCAAATCAATATCAATCAATAGTCAATGCAATAATCGATGAAATAATAAATATTAAAGAAATCTAAAACGATCATTAATCATAGTCATTCTGCACATATCAATTCAAATCTATCAATCAGGGAAAATCAGAAATATACGAAATCGGGCAGCTTAATAAACAGTGGCAAATTTACACAAAATCTCAAAAATACACATTCACCAATTAAACAGACGTGACTAGCAACATCATATAGATATTCTTCTACTACCAAACCAATTCGACATCGGATAATAAA
>NW_021319518.1:5586903-5669958 GCF_001605985.2 Dendrobium catenatum | reverse complement strand
GCTCTTGGATCTTGGGGGTTTTGATTGTTGAGTTTTGAACTTTTTATGATTCTCAGGAGGTTCCTCAAAATTTTGCTGGTTGTTACTGGAAGACACCTTAGACTCCTCCTGAAAGTTAGGTGGTTCCTCCGGCTCAAGAATTGCAAATTTATATTGGGGAAGTGGTGGAATTGGCTGGTTGATTTATCCAGGGAGGCGGGGATTTGTTTACAGGATTTTTTGGGGAAGCAATGATTTTCCCTGCAGGATTTGGCAGATTTTGGGGATTAGAATTGGGAGAAGGGTCGTTGGTAAGCATCTCAATAGGGGGTATCTGGGATGGGAGGCAGGGCTTGGTTGGTGGGCAAAGGGAGTTGGGGTTTAGGAGGTCTAGCTCTGCTTTTGCTCCTGCCACGAGAGAGAGGAAGAGTGGAAGGTTTTGGTTGAGGATTTTTTGGGCAAAGGCTATATGAGGATGAACTAGAGAACTGCAACCAGGACATGGTGTAGGTTTCCAATCATACATAACAGTTAGCTCAACATCATCACCATCCATGCTTATCGGGATAACATCACGGAAGGTCAATTTTCTAGTGACTAGAACACACACTCTCGCAAAAGTGAGGCGAGTTTTCCGAGCTGTAAGGGAATCAACAGCCAAAGGATGACCCATAAAGCTTGCAATTTTTGAAATACCCAAAGGATTCCAGACTGCTAACGATAAATCTAAAATCTTTATCCATATAGGGATAGCAGTAAAATCATCCCTTTTTGGCTTAAATTTGGGAGTCCATTTTTTGGAGGATAAATGGACGCCCAAAGAAAAACCATGGTCCTCCCGACCAAGCCACCTCATAATCTTCTGAGGAAGAAAATTTAAAGAGGAAAAAATCGCCGTTTAAGGAGTGGAGATCAATCGAACCTTTGGGGGACCAAACCTTATTTATGACATTCTACAAACTCAGGTAGGTAGGTCTTGGCCCCACTGAATAGCCAACAAGAGAGAGGTTCCAGTCGGGAGCTCCAAGCGCAAGGTAATCGGTAGAAAAAGAAATCTTCGTATGGGGTTGTATAAACAAAACATCAAAATCGTTAGCTACCGGGTCTTGATTTGTAAGATTAGAGATGAAATTGAGGCTAGGTAGCGCCGAGAAAGTGGGGTTCCAATGCCAGGGAGTGGAGGGAAGTCCGCTAAGTAAGAGGAGGAAGCCATCAGCAGCCAAGGGTAGGGGAGAACCCCTCCCCAAGAAGACGGCAGGAGGGGAAGGCGGGAGAGAAGAGGGAATCACTAAAACCCTAGCAGATCCCTAGCACACAAAAACAGGATCTAACTAACTCTGTAGTATGAGATATACTTTCTGTAAGCATATATAGAGGAAAAGAAATTCCATGGCTACCTTGTCCTGAAAATTACCTCTTCTTTGTTTCTTGTTCTGCTTGTCCCTATTTGATTTCTTTAGTTGCAAGCTTGATATTCTTCAATTATTATTACTATTTTTTTGTTATTATTATGTTTGTTGTTGTTGTTGTTGTTGTTGTTGTTGTTTAATAATTTTAATTTACTAAGATTTGCACCCCTGAAAAAAAGATCTGGATCCACTTGTTATTACCTATGTAAGGGTCTAGTTGCCTAAAAATATTGAAATATAGTAATGTTCGTAAGTTTGTTTTAACTTTTTTTTTTTTTGTCAAATATATTTTTGGAGTAATAAAATACAGCAAAGGCTTTGTTTGAGATGATTTTTTTAATATTTTTTAAAATATTTTTTTAGCACAAAAATATTTTTATCTAAAAATTTTTGTATTATAAAATTATTTTAAAAAGCATTAAGTAAGCCGCCCAATGAAGCCTAGTTAACAAATATATAGTAAGCTCCTTCTAAGATGACATTGGTTGATTTTGGGTTTATATTATATTTGCAAAATCATTACAAGAAGATTAGATGGAGCTGCCTTAGATAATTTGGTGTTTGCTTTTTAATTAGTCTGTTAGGAGAGTAGATTTATTAAATCTAGTTTATGATAAGATAGAGGTAGGCTTAAAAGGATTTGATTTACAAAGCATTAAAAGTGACTTTTTTAATTAAATTAAAATGAGAAATTATTTCTTAATAGAAAGTGTTAAAAATAACTTTTTTTTTTTCTGGATTCTTCACTTGAGGTGAGGAGAAACACATTCCACGATTCCATTTTTATAAAACATGCCTGTCTTATTCTTTCTAAGATACATTTTACTTATTATTATTATTTTCAACTGCCTAAAAATTAACTCCACAATTATAAAAAATAAATAATAGGTTAGCAAAAATCATTATCAAAAGGTGACTAACAATTAGTTTTTCAGCTAAAATTAGCGTTGACTAGCAAGGATGATGTTCTGCTACTCGCGACAAAGAAAGCTATTGCCATGGGTGTAAGTGAGTTGAATCGGCTCGCGAGCCAGTTTGAGCTCGACTTGTTAGCAAACTCACGAGCCCAACTTATCAAACCACAAGTCCAAGCACGTAGCCTATATGCAAATTCATATATTAATTGAGCTCGAACTCGTAAGCTTGTTGAGCTGCTCGATTACTTAAAAATATATTTAAAAATTAATTGAAATTAGCATTTATATAATTAATTCTATATAAAAAATAAAATTCTAAGAAAAAACTAAAAAATTTAATATAGATCTAAAAAATAGAGCTTAATAATCAAGTCAAGCTTTAACTTTTCAAAAATGCTCGGACAATATAGCCAAACTAGAGCGAGCTCGAAGCCAATAAAAACTAAAGAAGCTTAACTCAATTAGATAGATCCCAACTCAACCCGACTCATTTACACTTCAATACAAAGCATTAAATTTTGAATCTTCGTTTGTGTTCCAGAATCATAGACCGGAATCAAATGGCACCGCCGTCGCCGTCAACCAAGTATTTCCTTCGAGAAACCTCTCCACCGTGAACTGCGTCACCTCCGACGGCCTGAAAATGATATGAAATCCCGTCCACTTAACCCGCAGCCTCATAGCTTTAGCTCCCGGCCCGGTGTTCTTATACTCCGCATAGTAGACCGTATCAAGATCGCCGTTTAACGACAGCCAGCCGGCCGGGTCGATGATACTATCAATGAAATTCTGCATGTACACCGTGCGCGAGTAGGGCAGCCACGGCCGGCCCAGGTACGACTTCACCTTCCGGTGTACGGGCCAGAACTCTGGCGCGGCGGTGATTCTGGAGAATTGGATTACGATCCCTGTGCTCTCGTTACCGTCGGTGCGCCCCTGCGCGGTGATCACGTTGGACTCGCCCTTTAGCGGCGTCCTGACGATGATGTTGCAGTTCTGGATCACCGCCGCCGCGTTGCCGAATATGAAGTCAATGGTGCCGTAGATGTCGCATTCGCGGTAGAATTGGCGCTGCGAGTAGACGCACAGCGTGTCCTGATAACCCTCGATGCTGCACCTGTAGAACACGGACCTGTCCGACCCGGATAGCAGAGCCACGGCCTGCGAGCCAGGACCGAACGTGTTTCGGATCGTGATGTCCGTCGCGATGAACCCGTCGCCAAACACATCTAATTATCAAGAAAAAAAAATTATTTACTGAGAAATACTGTTTATTTTCATCCAATTAAATTAATATATTTCTAATACTATTTTTTACATTTAAATCTATTAAATTTATTTATATTTATATAATATGTCACAATAAAAACAAATTGATTGCAGGTGCAAGAAATATTTATGTTAAAATTATGAGGATTTTTTTTATTTATGAACAATGTGAACAAAGAAGCAAGCTACGCTCAGAACTAAGTACTGTACATGAGCTAGCTCATTTATCATAAAAGATAGAATAATTTTAAGCCAAGTAATTTTTATAATAAAATTAACAAAATTTAAAAAAAAAATATTTCTTTGATATAAGAAAGTGACCGATAAATTTTAAATGTTTTTAATATTTTTATAGTTAATATATTAAATGCTAATATATTTTAAATATTTCTTATATTAATATTTTTTTAACCACCTGACTTGTGACCTAACAACTCAATTCAGAGTTGACCTTAATTTGGCTCATTAACTTATCCAGCTGGACTTAAAAATCATTTATCGCGCTAGCTAATCAATTAAGAGTTAACATGACTGATTTGCACCCCTAATGGAGAGAAATTATTTTGTGCGGATGCGTAGTTTCTCGTCCGAAGACCAATTAGAATGTGTCATGTTAGCAGTACCGAGTTGCGTACTGAGTCAGGTACCGAGCAGGAGGTGACGTGGCGCATTTTGATTGGTCTCCGGACGACGTTGGCATCCGCATAAAATAATTTCTCGCATTAGGCGAGCAATTTCATTGGTTTTTAAAATAATTTCTATCAGTATATGTAAGAATATAATTAGTGAATATGAAATCATTTTTATGGCATGTTAAATAAAGTATCATCTTAATTGCATTTGCAGAATTGTGCAAATTGGAAAGTATTTTTGCAATCTCTGTATCTATTTTAGTAATTTGAAACATGTTCACTTATTTGGCAGGCAGTGATATTTGGAAGACGTTGGACATGCTATATTTAATCGATGGTTAGGCAATTACGGCTGAATTCAATCTGACCAAAGAGATTGACAAATTAGGCTCATAAAATGTTGGAATCGTTGATTCAGCAAATTTTGTTTTTTGTTTTTTGTTTTAATCTTTGTTACGTAACCTTTGAGATATGAGGAGCGTTTTCTGAGTACTTATCTTTGATTTTATCGGTTTAAAATTCAATAAATAAATTTGAATAAGATATGCGTTTCTTACTGACGGTTGGAGAGCTGAAGGTCGTGTATCCAGAGGCGGCGCTCCGGTTGCCGGTGATGATGGTCTTCCCTTTACCGTCTCCGGCGATTGTAATATCAGTAAGGCTGCTGACGATTTCCAGATTCTCTTCATACACGCCGGCCTTAACGTAAATCACGATCCTTCTACTTGTGCTCCTCCTCTCAACCGCGGCGATGTCGAGAGCGGCTATGATTGTGCGGTAGTTTCCAGAACCATCTTGGGACACAACAATATCCGCACGAGAAGAGAGCAGCCGACGACCGGCGAAGGATGTCCAACCCGGCTTCAGAGTTTCCGGGATGCTCGCGGCGGCGCTGTTGATGGCTAGACAGTTGCTGACGAGTTCGGAGACAACGTTGTAGCGCGTGATGGGATGGATATCGGAGAAGCCATGAAGACAGGTGTAGAGATTTGTGTGGGCGGCGCTGAGCCAAGTCTGGGCATCGAGGCCGGCTCTCCGGTTGCCTCCCGAAAGAGACAAAGTGTGATTTAGCTTAGTGACGGTGTTGCCGAGGAGATTCCAGCAGTCGAGCAACGCAATCTTGTCGGGATCGCTGTTGATGAGGCCTTTGGCGAGGCGCTTGATGCGGCTGCGGGCGGAGATGGAGAGGTCGAGGGCTGCTTTAACGGAGAGCCGGTAGAAGTCGGAGTAGTCTTTGAGGCTATGGGTGTGAGCGGCAAGATAGTGCCGGCAAGCGTCTGGGTGCGGCACGAGGCGGCACCACCAATCGATGCTGGTGGGATTGGAGAAGGAAAGGGTGGCGAAGGAAAGAAGGAAGAAGATTAGTGGGGCTTTGCTGGGATCCATGGATAGAGAGTAATGCCTGGATTGCAGATGTGCGAGGTTTGAAGGCGATTGGAAAGGATTGTGGAGGCAGTGGTCGTTTCGTTTATAAGGAAGGCATTAGTTGCTTAGAAATTAATGAGGGGCAATATTGCCTGAATTGCGCAGGATAAATTTTTAAAATGATCACATTTAAAATTATTTTCATCGTTAAAATGAATTAAAAAAATATATAACTAAAATTATAATGGCTAATTTTTAAATGATATTATACTATAACTTAAATAAAACTAAGTAATTGATTTTAGTTTAACATCTCTTTTTAAGTTTTTTTTTTCTATTTGGTTTTCTAATTTAATTTTTAAATGAGAACCAGTGACGACCATGATTTTAAAAATGAATTGGACCTGTCGGTTCAACTGTTTGAACCGTGAACCAGTCAGTCAGTCGGTTCGATTTATTGATTTCGCATCAAACCGGACGAAAAACCTGCCGTCCGGCCTTTTAGACCAGTGAACCGGCACCAGTTCATAGGAACCACGTGGTTCAATAAACAGTGGATTTGAGTCATAGATTTTCGATCGAATGGCCTATCTTATGTTCTCTTGTCTCTCCCTTTATTTCACACGAATCCTATACAATCATGTTCGTCTTCCGCTCGCCATTCCCTCTTGTCGTTGTTGATTCACGAACTCGACGGCAAGGAGCTCTCCCCAACGCATAGCATTCTTCTCCGGCATCATCCTGGCCTTCTCCCTTCTATTGATAGTGGGTTTGTAGGTTTTTTTAACTAGGCTGAGGTTATAGTTTTATTCTTTTTTAAGTTTTCACATAAAAACTTTGTGTCTCTATATGTATAATTCTCTCTGTATTTATTTTTGCATGGGATATTCATCTTGGTTATGATGTAATGTTCAGTATCTATTTTTATAAATTTTCTAACTCATAATAATTTAACATCATATGTGAATGAAAAGATGTAGGTATCTTTTTTTCTTTTTATTTGTATGTTTAAAAATTTATTATCTTTCGTGAGTTTATAGTAATTTCATGGACATAAAGGGGGTGGATGTGGTTTTTATGGTTAAATGATTGGAGTGATTCCATTCTTCGAGTTCCAACGTCCATAATTGATGATATTGATAGCTTGGAATTTATAAAGTTTCTAAATGTATATCTTTATGTTTTGTCTAAGTCTCTTTGTGAATTCACATCTAAGAACTTGGTCAAATATATTTGCTTTTCTACTTTGGCATCCGAAATTGCAAAGGAAGTGAGAATAAAGTCGTTGAAATGGAAATGAAAATAAAAATTACTCTTTGGCACTGGGATTAGTGATGTCTCTGTTAGCTATGATATCTGGATTTCAGATTTCTTTATCTGGCTCTGGAAGCACATTGTGAAGGCTGCTTTGCTGGTTTTTACTGGATCTCTTTTTGATCGAATTTACTGTCATGCTTTGATGGACTTTTATCAGCTTAAACGATGATGATAGCCTGACTTTAAATACTCTAGGAGGGTCTTCGGGCAACCAGAGTATATGCTTTCTGTTATTCAATCCAGTCTAACTAAGTTCAGAGCTCGACGAAGAACGACTAAGTCTTCTCTTCCGAGTTTTATTCTCTGTTTACTGTTTCAGCTATCTCCTTCTGTATTTCTTTTTGTCGTCAAAATTTACAGTCATTTAAATTTTCATTGTATTTTGATTTTTCCTTTCATGAATAAAAGGCTATGGCCAAATTTACTCCCCAAAAAAAATATATTTGCTTTTCTTACCTGATAAGTTATCATATATTTTGGGTTTATATCTTTTGTTGCTGGTGGATATAAGAGTTTTCTTGTTTATCGGGCTGACAAATTCATTTGGGATGCTTCTTAGGTCACATAGCAATAAGCATAACGTACAAATTGCCAATTTTGCATGACAAATATATAAAATTACTATGATTGGGTAGTTTTGGATTATAATAAGGATCTTTGATTTTTGCATTATTTGTTTAAAGTCTAAATAACATTTTTTATTGGCTATTGATAGAACGGATGCTCCTAGTGGTCATCCCGCAACATCGGGGTATAGCGCATGAACAAATAGATATCGATATACTTGTAATCATTTCACTAAAATCAAAGGGGTTGATGGAAATATATATATATATATATATATATGTTATACTTACCCAACAGGAAGTTGAATTGAAGCTGATCCAATGAATTCGCCAGGGCCAACAATTTGTATCTTGTGTCCAAATAGTATATTCATATTATTAAAAGAAATATATAAAAAATATATAAAAAATAAATGGATAAAAAATAAAAATAAATATTATCAACTAAATAAATAAATATTATTCATATTATAAAAATTAATTAAAAAAATCATTAAAAAAAGATGTTTTGCTTTGCATAGTGTATACATGAAACCAAAGAGAGATTTTTGCTTTATATGATTTAGTCCCACATTACTTGTGATGTTTTGTTTTGCATAGTTATATATCTTTTTGCTTTTACACAAGATAGGAGGTAATATAAGGCTTTGTGAAGCCATGTGTGAATGTTGCAAGTAGTTATAAAAATTATATTTTGTAATATTTATTTAAGAATTTTAAATTAATTGATTAAATTTATCATTTATTTAATATTAAATAATTTATTTAATTATTTTAAAAAAAATTTGGACTGACCAATTTTATAAAACAGGGATCGGTTCATCGTTGAACCAGCGGTTCTGGCCGGTTTGATGCACACCCTGTTTATAAGGATGAACCGGACCGGCCTTCAGACCGGTTCAACGGTGAACCGGTCGGACCGGTTGGTTCGGTCCGGTTTTAAAAACGTGGGAAAAATTGTGTTTTAACGGCGACATTTTCCGGCGTCAAATGGATTTTGTAAATTTATAGTGGCTGGGAAAATATTTTTGGCGATTTTTTTCGGTAGCAAATATACAGCGAACCGACCTATCCGGTGGCCTTCCTGCACTTCTTGACAGGAGTCCTGCGCGCACTGCTTGCCCATCCGAGCTCCCTCCCTACTTGTTGCCGCCAGAAGGCCCTGCCTGTGCTGCCCGTCTAGCCCGAGTTCGTTGCTCGCTACCCGCTCGACTTCTCGCTCTACCCGCTCGAGCTCCAGCGCTGCTCGCTTCCTGGCAAGAGGCCTACGCCCAGCCAAAGCTGCGCTGCACGCTTCCCTCCCGCGCTCCTACCCTGCCTACCTACCCGCCTGCGCAGCTTGCTCAGTATTGGAACTAAGTCCAATCCATTTTGCTAAGTCCCAACCGTTTTTTTGTGAGGTAAAATGTGTTAAGATGCTTAATATTATTTATTTAAACTATATTATACAAAAAATTATAGTTAAAAACAAAATATTAAAGTTAATAATTAATTAAATTTGTTATTAAATTGACAATTTATTAGACTAAGTTATTGAATTAATAATTAATTAAAATAAATTAATAATTAATTAAAATAAACTAAAAAGTATTAATTAATTAAATTTTGAAATTATGAATTTTTAAAAATTACTACAAACCGTCGAAAAGCCACCAGAAAGCCTTCGAAAAATAGTCCACTGACAAGCTGCCGAAAAAATTCGTCAGTAATTGACGATTTTCCTATAGTGTATTAGTCTAAGCTATAAAATCTCATCATATTATATAATTGATATCGGATTTGTATCGCAGCTGGCTCGGAACTTACCCACCATCAGAAACTGCTCCCAAATAGATTAGAGTTCTTGAACTCCAAAATAACCTTTATGGTTTTTATTATTAAATGGTAAAAAACTACTCAAATGTGTCTAACACATAACCTATATATGCAAGCAAAGGTACATGAAAGAAAAGAATAAACCCCCACTATACAAGAGCTATTTACAAAATTATCAAATAACAGAATAAAGCATGAATTGGATCAGTCTTCAGCTCTGACGCTTTTATGGATTTCAGCTCCTGCGTCATTCAGCCGGGGTAGAAGAATCGTCAACCTCATAGTGCAACATAAATGTTATAATTTTCAATTAAATTGATCTGATACGCGTTATCGTTAATATTTTTAACAATGTGGAGATAGCCGTCAGCTCGTGGCTTGAGTTTGCTGAAAGTCCTCGGAGGAAAACATTCCTTCCTTAACTGGATCCAACCTAAGTTTCCTTCATTGAAGATAACCTTCTTTCTGTGCTAATTTGCTTGAGTTTAGTAATGTGTATTATGCTTGTCAATTTCCTTTTGGACTTGCTGATGCAATTTTTTAATTTCCAACCCTCTCTGTTCTTCGTCGGGATTGTAAGCGTCCTGTGGCCTTATAAGAATCAAATCTAATGGCATCAGAGGATTTTGCCCATACGCAATCTCAAATGGACTATCTTGTGGACTGATTCACGGACCAGATGAAAGCAAATTCAACTTGGGCTGGGACTAAATCCCACTATTTGAGAATCTTTCCCACAAAGTTTCTCAACAAATTTCTCAAACTCCGATTAACAACTTCTGTTTGTCTGTCGGTTTGTGAATGTGCAGCTGAACTGAATTGGAGACGAGTGCCCAATTCACGCCCACAAAGTTTTCCAAAAGTATCTCATGAATTTAACGTCTAGATCTGAAGTTATAGTTTTAGGAATTCCATGTAGACGGACTATTTCTCGAAAGTAAAGATCAGCAATGTGGCTGGCATCTAAGCTTTTATTGAAGGAGATGAAATATGTTATTTTCGAGAACCGGTTTACCTCTACCATGACTGAATCTTTATTGCGTTGGGTGCGGGGCAGTCCCAACACAAAATCGAGACTCACATCTTCCCAAGGGGTTTGTTGTATTGGTAAAGGAGTGTAAAGTCTGGCATTAGTTCCTTGAGTTTTTGTTATGCGGCATATGTGACAACTCTTAACATGTCTTGCAACATCTCTTGACAATAAGGGCCAATAGAATTCATCTTGGATTAACGCCAACATTTTATCTCGACCAAAATGCCCCAGTAATCCTCCATTGTGACATTCGATAATGATAGCTTGCCGAGTGGAACCTCTTGGTATACACAGACATTTCCCCAAGAACAAATAGCCTTCTTTAATATGGAACAACTTGTAAGGTTGTTCCTGACATTTAGCCCAGACAAGGCGGAAGTCTTCATTGGTGGCATATGCTTCCTTCAGGATTTCCAAGATAACTACCTTTGTTTGAACAATTTAAAGTAATTGGTGGCATCTACTAAGGGCATCTGTCACTTGACTAAGTGCCCCAGCTTCATGCTTCAATATAAAATTAAAAATGGTTAAGAACTCAGACCAAGCAGCATGCCTACCCTTGAGCTTCTTTTGAGAACTTAGGAACCGAAGAGCTTCGTAGTCAGTATATAGTTTGTAGTCCTTTGCGAGCAAAAAATGATTCCAATGATGTAAGGCTTGGACTATTGAATAAAATTCTTTGACGTAGGTTGAATACTTTTTGACGTGTCCCATTAAGCTTCTCACTGAAGAAAGCAACGGGATGTTTTGCCTAACTCAGGACCATGCTGATACCAACATTGGAAGCATCACATTCCACTTCAAATATCTTTCTAAAATCAAGAAGTATCAATACCGAGGTTGTTGTCATCCTTTTTTTCAACATTTCAAAACTGTCTTGAGCACTTCTAGTCCATATAAACGGTTCAGTTTTCAAGATTTCCATTAGCAAAGTTGCTATTGAACTGAAATTTTGGATGAACCTCCGATAGAAAGATGCTAGCCCATGGAATCTCCAAATTTTGGTGAATGATTATGATGTTGGCGAATTCGCAATTGCTTCAATCTTCCTTGGACCTGCTTCAATTCCTTTGGCAGATACCATAAAGCCAAGTAATTCTATTTTTTTTATCCAGAAAACAACTTTTTTTTTGGGTGGGCAAACAATTTTTGCTCCCCGAGTAATTGCAACACCTGGCATAGATGCTGTTAATGATCATTCACAGTTGCACTATAAATCAATATGTCATCGAAGTGGATGGCTACGAACTTGCACAAGAAAGGTTGAAACACATGATTCATATATCGCATAAAAGTGCTCAGAGCATTGGATAGCCCAAATGGCATTACAGTTCACTAATATAATACGTCCCAAATTTTGAAAGCAGTCTTCCATTCGTCTCTAGACCACACCCTAATTTGGTGGTACCCGCTTCGCAGATCAATTTTTGAAAAAACTTTAGCTCCATGCAGCTGATCAAAAAGATCATCTATGCGAGGAAGTGAAAATAAAAAACAAACAATGATCTTATTGATCACTCTACTGTTAATGCACATTCGATATGAGCCATCCTTCTTTGGAACTAATAATGTTGGAACTGCGCATGCGCTTACACTGGGCCTAATGAAACCCTTAGATAATAACTCATCTAGTTTTTTGTGTATTTGTTTATGCTCGTCCAGTAGGAGTTGATAAGAAGGCCTGTTTGAAAGAACAACCCCTAGCTAGCTGCAGCTCAATTTCATGTTGCACCGCACATAACGGGGGTAGACCGGTTGGAATTTCCTTGGGAAACACATCACATAATTCTTCTATTAGTTTAAAGACTTGAGGAGAGAAATTAACATGTGAACTTTGTACTTCCTTCAGTAGTAATAAGTAGACCAGGGACGTTTCCTGCATGGCCTTACGACACTGGGAATAATTTAGCAATAGCTCTTTCGAAGTCGTCCTTTTGGATTCCCCTTCTAATGGCATTAATATAATTGGAACACCACCATATGTGAAGGCATATGTGTTATTTGTGCTGAAATTCCCATTATTATGGCATTACAGTCCACTACTATAATATGTCACAAATTTTGAAGGCAGTCTTCCATTCTTCTCCAGACTACACCCGAATTTGGTGGTACCCACTTCATAGATCAAAATTTGAAAAAACTTTGGCGCCATGCAACTGATCAAAAAGATCATCTATACGAGGAAATGGAAATTGATAACAAATAATGATCTTATTGATCGCTCTACGATCAATGCACATTCTATATGAGCCATCCTTCTTTGGAATTAATAATGTCGGAACTGCGCATGTGCTTACACTGGCCCTAACGAAACCCTTAGATAATAACTCCTCCAACTGTTTATGTATTTGTTCATGCTCGTCCAGCTGGAGTCAATAAGAAGGCCTGTTCGAAAGAACAGCTCCTGGAAGCAGCTCAATTTCATGTTGCGCCTCACATAATGGGGGCATACCGACTGGAATTTCCTTGGGAAACACATCACATAATTCTTCTATTAGTTTCACGACTTGAGGAGAGCAATTAATATGTGAACTTTGTACTTCCTTCAATAGTAATAAGTAGATCAGGGATGTTTTCTGCATGTCCTTATGGTAGTGGGAATAGTTTAGCAATAGCTCTTTTGAAGCCATCCTTTAAGATTCTCCTTCTAATGGCATTAACATAATTGGAACACCATCATATGTGAAGGCATGTGTGTTATTTGTTCCGTCATGGGTAGTTTGTCAATCATACTTCCATGGCCTCCTTAATAGCCAATGTCAGACATCCATAGGTACCACGTCACACCAAACTTGATCGTGGTAATGCCCGATAGAGAAATTTACCAAACATCATTTAGATACTTTGACCACACTTCCCTTTTGGATCCATGACAATTTATAAGGCTCAGGATGTTCTTCAATTTTTAACTTTAGTTTATCAACCATTAGGCTTGAAACAACATTCTCGTAACTTCCACTGTCGATAATCATCTGACAAACTTTACTCTGAACCGTTCACCTTGTTCTGAAAAGATTGTGTCATTGGGTGAATCTTCCTTCTGTGTACTCGATAAATGTCTAAGGACTAACAAAGGTCTGTCGTCTACCGGAATAATGGTTGGGGTTAGAGAAATTCTGCTTCCTTGGCAAATTACTTATTTCATGGTTTTTATCATCTACCTCTAGTTCTGCATCTTCCAAAAGGGTGTCACACGTTGATTTGGACAATTTGACACAATGTACCCAAACCTGTGGCACTTGAAGCATTTCCTGGTTGGATAACTCGAGTCATTGGGTAGTTTATTGATTTTTTGACTAGACTGCGGTCTTGATGGTGTTGCGGGAATGGGCTTCGTTCTTGACTCCAACTCGTTCTTTGCTCTCTTCTTTATTAACCAATGGATTCTGCCATTTCTTGGAATGATTCTGTTGCTTCTCCACCTTAAGAGCTAAATTAATGACATCTTGGAAGGTCCAATATGTCTGTAGTTGCACCACCTGACTAATGGCGGGTTGGAGACCCTCCAAAAATCTTGCAATGGTATTCTCCATTGGCTCTACCAAGTCGCATTTGAGCGACAAACTCAAATTCTACGACATACTCTTCTGCTGGCATGTGATTTTGTTGTATTCGGTGCAACTTCAACAACAAATTCTGTTTGTATTGATCCGACAACTATTTTCTTTAAAGTTTTTTCTTCATTTTGGTCAACCTCACGATCTTGCTATGATCTTCCTGAAGTTTTGCTTGCTTCAAGTTCTCTCGCCATAAGGAAGCATTCTTTTTTAATTTGATGGCTACAAGCTTAACTATGCGATCAGGTTTTAACTCCTTAAATTCCAATATCCTTTCAATAGTATGAATCCAATTTAGGAATTCATTAGGATTGAGCCTTCCATCAAAGTCAGGTAATTCAACCTTGATTCTGCCATCATCATGATAGGACTTCTTGCACATTCGCGGGGTCTTTGCGCCCTAGATTCTTCACTAGATGAAGTATGGTAGAATGGATTTACCTCTTCTCCTTTATCTTGATGCTCGGTCGCTTCACGTAGTTTGAATCACTCCAACCTCTATTGCAATATCTGAATCTCTCTTTGCAGATCTTCTATGACAACCTCATGTATTAGCCACTGCAGAATTCGATGCAGAGGCATTTTCTGGCTTCTTTGATACCAACTGATTCCAGATACGTATCACAGCTGGCTCAAAACTTACCCACCATCGGAAATTGCTCTTGGATATAGAACAAAGTTCTTGAACTCCAAAATAACCTTTATGGCTTTTATTATAAAATGGTAAAAAACTACTCAAATGAGTCCAATACAGAACCTATATAGGCAAGCAAAGCTACAAGAAAGAAAAGAATAAACCCTTGCTATACAAGAGCCATTTACAAAATTATCAAATAACAGAATAAAGTATGAGTTGGCTTCGTCTTTAGCTTCGACGCTTTTATGGATTTCAGCTCTTGCGTCAATAATAAGAGTTGATCTACTTAAAAGATTGTAAAGAGGAGTGCAAATGTTAAGATATGGCTGATGGTTGGACTAATAATAAAAGCAGAACTCTCATAAACTTTCTTGTTTACAGTCTGAGCTGTATATTTTTTAAAATCAATTGATGCATCTGTTGTGAAATCTCTTAAGTAAAAAGAAACTAAACTCTTAAACATTGACGAGCCTTTTGGTGTAATAGCTGAAATTTTTGTGAGAAACTCTGCAGTTAAGTGTGCTCATCCCAGAGTAATTTCGGGATGGATGACTTACTGGAAGTTACACTAACATGATAAACACTACAGGAAAATCACTTATTACCGGCGGAATTTTCCGGCGGCTTTCCGGCGGTCAAATTTCCGGCGGCTTTCCGGCGGCGTTCCGGCGGTTTTTGACGGCTTAAAATTTCCGGCGGCTTTCCGGCGGTTTTCCGGCGGCTAATTTCCCCGCGAAATTTTGCGACGGCTAATTTCCCGCAAAATTATCCCGCGGAATTTTCCGGCGGCTTTCCGGCGGGAGCGGGCTCGTTGGCGCACTCGGGCTCGCCTGGCTCACGCGAGCGCGGTCCGACGCGGTCTGGTCCGGCGCGACTCAAAGCCTGGCGCGACCGCCCGCCGGAGCGGGTTGCTGGCGTGCCGCCGGAGCCGCCGGGGAGCGGTTTCAGCGGGAGCGGCCGGTTCTGTTTTTTTTTTTTTTTAATTTCCCCCGGCGGTTTTTGACCGCCGGCAAACCGCCGGATTTTTTTTGCCGCCGGAAAACCGCCGGAAAATTAAAAAACCGCCGGAAATTGCTCAAATTCCGCCGGAAAAAGCCGCCGGAAGTGGGTGATTTTCCTGTAGTGAAAATCATGAGACTATTAGGCCAAAACGGACAATAATTCGATAGTTAAGAGTTTAGTTTCTTTTTATTTAAGGGGTTTCATAATCTTCCCCACTTAAGTGACTGACGTCCTGATCAGCATTTTTATCCCATAATCATCCAACAACTAGATAGGATTCTAGAGTTGAACCCTACAAGTTCAAGCCGTGGCTCCTGTCATGTAGCACTTTGTCCGATACGTACATGATTTAAGAGGTGGCTCCAATGGCGTAGCACTTTGTATTGTATGTATGATTAAATTTGTCCTTTCTACATGAGTTCTATCCCAATAAAAAAATAAAAACAAAATAAAAAATGCTATATATTAAACAGATTTTTATTTCTACTTAAAAAACAAAAACAAAAACAAAGCGGCCCCAACAATTCTTTGGATAATATTGAAGAAAACCGGCAGATGAATTCCTCAATCACCATTCCATAATTCTTTAGTAAAGGCGATTATATTCTCCACTGAATCAGATGCCTCGGAAAGTTCATTCAGTCTCTACTTCCTGGGTGGATAGCCTCCAATGAAGTGCAGTGTTTCTGCTTTCAAAAAGTGATCAGAAAATTTTTTTAAGAAGCCCTAAGAAAACTGTCCCAAATGAAACCTCACAGTTAAACCATTTGAATCAAACACCTCCGAATACAACCTGTTTGAGAACTTTGTGTTAGATCGAGAAGCCTATTTAGCAAAACCTAGTTTTTTTCTCTTCATAAAAATATAATAATCCTAACGCTCGGTGTGCTGAATTGCCTTTATCAGTGAGGGCAAGAGAATCTCTGATTGTTAACCTGCAAAGAGGAATATTGTATTATTCTGATGATAATGAAGTTTTACAAAGCATGAAAGGAAAGCAATAAAGAAAAGCAAAGAGAACTTACATGCTCTTTTCAGAAAGGAAAGGAAGACTACCAGAAGAGCTAACCCAGCCAATATGCCCACTATTATGGCCACTGTCCTTCCTATGTCGTCATCAGTGTAATCTGTTCATAATCAAATTATAACAGCAAGCACTTAGATTTAAAGAAGCATTTCGATCGTATCTACTTTCTGCTCTCTCATGTCTATCCTCTCAGCATAATACCAGCTAATTATATTCTGAAGAAAAGGGTTCTTTTTTATCAGAATAAAGAATTTTAGATTTTAGTTGGATTTGAAATGCCGGAAGGAATGGATGTTCTGTATCAAAGAATTATTCGAATATCTTAAACCATATCTTGTTAATATTTTTAATATGAATATGCATGGCTATGGGAATAGAAATATTTCTCAACTAATAAGGTTTTAGTACAAAATTTTTTGTTCAAGAATTTTTGTACTATAAAAAATTATTTAAAAAAACAGTAAGAATAAAAAAAAATGAAATATAATATAAAAGAAATATAATGCATTTAAATTTTTTTGAGCTGTTAATAAATGTGTAAAATAAATAAATGTGATTATTATTATTTCATGAATTAAAATGAATGTAGTGTAATATTTCAAAATAATGATAGTGAATAACTAGGGGGCAGGTGATAGCTAGATGCGGCAATTTTGATGATTATCTAATAATGATTGTTGGTGCCATTAAATTATTTATTGAATCATGCATTTAAATATATTAATTTTTATTTCACTTCTTCTATTGAGAAATATAAAATTATTATATTTAATAAGACTATTTTATAGAATTTATTATCGTTTTGATTTCTTACTCAACCCAAACTAAATAATAAATATTGCAAATTTCACTGCTATTCATAACAAGTTTTTTTCACTACAAGCAATTATATTATTCAAAAATAATAGAAATAATGCACGAAATATGGCAATTATTTCTTTATTTTAAATATGCACTAAAATATATATTAAAATTAAGTGAAAAAAAAATCCAATTTTTTTTTTTTTTGGGAAAATTTTGGGAATCCAAACAAATTTATTTAATGGGGAAGAAGACGACAAACCTGCGGCCGCAGCGGCGCGGGGATAGTACCCCGACGCCCAGAAGCGAGCGTAGCACTTGCTGAGAAACACATCTGCAGCAAGCGACGCGCCACACGTGTTCCTAAGCTGTTCCACAGCCTGCGCCAGGCAAGTTGCACAATCCGCCGGACTCAAATCCCCCACGCACTGCGCATAGCCCTGCACCGTCCCCGAACTACTCACCCTCGACCCCTCCCCGCTCACCAATTCATTCAGCACGTCGTCCCTCCGCCGGAAGAACTCCCCTCCGTCCCCTCCGCTCACCTCCCTGCCGCACTTCTTGTACGCCACCGCCGTCTCCAACCTCCCCAGAAAATCCTCGTTGCTGTACCGCACTAGACAACCATCGAGCTGCAGCGCCGCCGCGTAGGCGTCGGGGCACACGAGCCCCACTTGACCCACCGCGCTCCGGACGCATGACGAGCACTCGCCGGTGCTCAGGTCATTGCGGCACTGGTAGAGGCCGTAGGCGGCGGAGCCTTGTGGGGAGGAGGAAGAGTTTCCGGAGGCGAAGCTGTTGTAGGCGGAGTCAGAGGCGGAGTTGGCAAGGGAGGTGAGGAGGGAGTCGAGGTTGGTTTGGAAGGGGGTGTTGGGAGGGTAGCGGGAAGGGAAGCAGGCGGCGTAGATGAAGCTGTTGGTGGCTCTGACGCTGGGGGTTACGAGGGAGAGCAGGGCGGCGAGGGAGAGGAAGCGTTGGAAATTCTTGAAGGAGAGCATGATAGCAATGTTCTGAAACGTTGTGAATTGGGTTTCTGCTATGGTGGGCTTTAATGAGATGATAGGAAGCCTTTATTTCATTGTTATGGTATTCTTAATTATATGAACCTAAATTCTTAATTATGAGGGTTTTAACCGTTGCTCAATCTTAATCAGGGTTAAAACTACAGCAATCAACAGATACATTTTGAACCCGATAGAACCTCCTCTCAAATTATTATCTGATAGTAAAATATTTTTATTTTTATAAACTTCTTTTATTAACTAGTTTATTGATTTTGAAGAAATTATCACACATAATATCTAATTTATAATTTTTGTTTCTTTTTTTACATTGCATCTTCTCGTTTTGTAATGGGGGTTTTTAAAAGTAAAGAGAAATATATCTCACTAATATGCATATTTTCTGTCTTTCTAACAATTTTTTTTTCTTAAATGTATAAATATTTTAGTTTTTTTAGGAAATATATGACTTTTGTTTTTATTTTTTATTTTTTATACATTTTATTTTTTTAGAGGTTTATAGAAAATTTAAGGACTTTTTCATGTAAAATGTTTTTTTTTTGTTTACTTATAATTTTTTTCTTATGACGTTATAATTTTTTTTTATCATGTTTAGATGGCATTTTATTTTTTATGGTACGATAAGACTTCTAAAGTATAGTATTCACAACAATTTTGAACAATTTTAAAACTACTATAAATTTTTTTGCAAAGATTAAAATGATGCTAAAGACTTTTAAAACTACTGCATGAAAAAGCCTTTTTCAGAAGTGTTATAAGAAGCAAGATAAAGAAAAAAAAAGAAAAGAAATATGAGTGATGCTGTGGGGCACAAGAAATTAGAAGAAGAGAGGCATCTATAGATGTTCCATAAGTTGAAGCCCCATTATTCAAGGGAGTTATAGAGCCATAAGCAGTAGATGATTAGTTATTGAGTATAAAAAAGATATTTGAAAGTATGTAATGCTTGGACAATCAAAAAGTACCACTTGTAGTATTCTTATTTGAAGGAAAAGTTGAGAGATGGTGGATTAGACCATAGAGATAAAAATTCCAAGGAAAGAAGAATGCAGAGATCACTTGGATAGAGTTTGTTGAAATTTTCAGATACTAGTTTGTACCTATGTCATCCTGAAAACAAATGCATGAGGTTTTCATGAGATTGGAGCAGAGGAACATAATGATGATGCTGTATAAGACAGAGTTTATTGCACTGGCTAGGTATACACCTCAACTGGTTAGTATTACTGATGAAAAATGCTATAGGTTTCTGAGAGGATTGAATGATGAATTGAGACATCCACTTTTGCCATTGAAGACTCAGGAGTTTTCAGAGCTTGTTGAGAGAGGAAGATTGGTGGAGAAAGATTTGTTATTCCACTATTCAAACATGATATTAGTATGAAGAGATCATGAGATGCCATAACTGAGAGGGAGATCTAGCAATAAAATGAGAGGTAGATTTTCAGATAACATGAGAGGATCTACATCTAAGTCCAATGTGGGTGTACTGGAGTGTGCCCGATGTGGTAAGAGACATTGTGGGCTGTGCTTTCTGATGACTGGATAGTTTTTCTAGATGTGGGTAGCGAGGACACTAAATGGCTGATTGTACACTACAGTGGTATGGGACAGGATCAAGATTTAGAGGAGAAAAGGCCAGATAAAGCTATAAATAGGGAATCGTGAGATCTAGAGAATATAGTGAAGGGTTTGTAAGCAGGATAGATGGGAGAATGGTAATTAAAAGTTAAAGAGGATCTGTAAAGTTTGCTACACCAAGATTGTTACCTATACGACTAAGAATTTATAATTTAATCTTGCAAGAGGATAAGAATGCACCTGAAGGATCCAATGGTAAAAATTTTCAACCTTGAATTGATTTATAAATAATTTGCATAATATATGAGAGTACGATTGTTTTGAATGAACTCATGATTCATTGCGTGCATTATTTGGAGATTTTAAATTGATTTCAATTGATTTATTGGTTTTAATATTTGATTTTGAATCATATTTATTTATTTTGACAAATTTACAAATTAAATTTATCTTTATTGATCTATTTTATCTGTAAAAATATTGAGGGTGATATTTTTCTAAAGTGGAGAGATTTTAATAGCTTGTATTTTGATCCAAGCAAATAATTTAAAAAAATATCATTTTAATCATATTTTAAAATCGCCTTCTCCATAACATTTATATTGTAGTATTTTAATTGCATTAATTTTTTTTTGTAATTTTTTAGTACTAGTGAAAATTCTTAATAAATAGATACATGTTGGTACAAATAAGAATTTTTAGACCGTTTGGTATCCATTTTAAAAATCGGTTTCACCATAGTCTTTTAAATAAAATGTGTTATTTTATAAATATTTTCTACAATTTAAAGTCCCAAATAGATTTATATGATTTTTTTAATTAAAATTTAAATAAAGCAAGTAATTATATTAATATATTATTATGATTTTTTATAAAATAACTTAAAGCATTAAGACTTTATATAATCCCTTTCCTTCCTCTTCATTTTGCCTAAATAGAGAATGGGCTAGGGAGAATTAGAGCGAAATTGACGAGAGCGAAAAATAAAGCTAGGGTTTAAAGCTCATGGTGAATTTTTCGTCAGTCAAGCCAGTTAGGAAATTTGCTAGTCTCTGTGCAAGAAATCATTACCCTATTTTTGATTTTACTACAGGAAAACACGGTATTACCGGTAGACAATATCCGCCGGTAACACGTAAAATCCGACGGAAGGCCTTGGTTTCCGGCACATTTCCGTCGGATTTTGATACGCTAGTTTGGTGCGCGTCAGAAAATGTCTTCCGACATTTATAAGATACCAGAAACCTTTCTTGCACGCTCTCCGACGCATTACCGGCGCAAAATATGTTACCCAAAACGTCATTTCCTAAACGATTATTCTGGCGATATATACGTCGGAATTTTATGACATATATATCCGACGGCAAATACCAGTGGATAAAACGTCGTAGATTCACTGTAACTAAAGCTAATGTTTGTTTCCGGCGCTATTGATACGCCGGAAAACGCCGACGGATAAGACGTCATAAGGTGCGCCGTAAATAAAGCTACGACTTGCTTTCGGCGCATGTACCTACCGTGTGTTTTAACACAAGTAAAAGCTAAAAGTCATAGGTGATTCAATGCAAGGAAGTCATTAAGGTGATTGTAGAAAATTATGATCAATTTGTATCCTATCTCAAAGGGTCAAGCCACTCATCCACCTAAGAATCTCATCTCTGCAACACTTAACTTAGTATTATTCTTCTCTTTTTATGGCCAACATTCGGCACATTAAAGCATTGCAAGTCTCACCACCATCTTATAGAATTTTCACTTATGTTTGAGGGGGACTTTTCTATCACACAATAAGCCTGATGCATTACTCCATATATTTAGTTTTAGATCTACTCAAGCGAAAACCTTTAGACTCTAAAGTTGACTTCCATAATTCAAGTTTACCTTAAATTCCCTCTCTAATCTTATCAACAAGAAGAATATCATTAGCAAAAAGAATACATAAAGGTACATCCTCTTGCAAATCCCTATTGAGAATTTCCATGACTAAAGCAAAAAGATATGGACTTGAGGCAGATCCTTGATGTAATCCAGACAAATAGGAAAATACTTGGTCTAACCACCTTGTGTTTGAACACAAGTAATAGCTTATGCATATATATCTCTAATGTTTTGAATACAAACATTATTAACTCTTTTTTTTCAAGAACTTTTCATAGCACTTCTCTTGAAACTTTATCACATGCTTTCTCTAAATCAATAAATATAAAATGCAGTTCCTTCTTGTTCTCTCTATATTTCTCCATCATACCTCTCAATAAATGTATTACTTCCATAGTAGACCTACCCGGCATGAATCCAAATTGATTTTGAAATGTTTAGAAACAAAAAAACATTGAATATAAGCGTTATTAACTTTTTTTTTTGCAAGAACTTTCAATAGCACTCCTCTTGAAACTTTATCATATGCTTTCTCTAAATCAACAAAAATCATATATAGATCCTCCTTACTCTCTCTATATTTCTCCATCAAACCTCTCAAAAAATGTATGGCTTCCATAATAGACCTATCCGGCATGAATCCAAATTGATTTTGAAAAAATTTTCAACATAAAAACATCTACAATATGCATCCAATATCAAATGTCTAAAAAGAAATTACATGAATAAAAAAAACTTACAATCGGCGGGAGGGAGGCGACTTTCAATCGATGGGAGGCGAAAACTCACGATCAGAAATAGAGCTTTCGCCGGCGACGAAGGCGGTGATCGTCGGCGACGTCCGGTGAACGTCAACACAGCTCGGCGACGTCGATCTATGGTGAGGGACGCTAGGCAACGAGGGAGACACTGGAGATCCGAGAGAAATGAGTGAATGAAATGAGCAGCCAGACGGGCTCGGGTTCGGAAATAGGGCTTTTGCCGGCATATTTTCTGGCGTCCGAGACGCCGGAATGTTATCCGACGCATTTTGCACTGGTTACAAGTCGGTAAGTTTAAAATAGCAGTCGTATTTTCCATCGGTAAGTGCATCGGACATTTTCCATCGTAAAGTGCACTGGTACCAATGAAATGCTGGTATATTCCGACGTTAATACCGGCACATTGGATGTCGGAAATTTTTTGTCGCACTATGCACCGGAAAAAACGCCGTCATAATTCCTTTGCATTATGCGCCGGTAGAAACGCCGTATTTACCAACGTAAAATCTTCCGCCGAAAAGTCCGACAGTATTTGCGTGTTTTCCCGTAGTGTTTCAATAATTTTTTATTTTTGATATTTTTCTAATCAATTTTATGTTTTTATTTTAAAAAAATGACGATAAGTTTGTATTGTTAAAGCTTTTACTGTATAATTTTTGTATGTGATTGATCTCATCAATATGAATATTTGGACTGTAATATATTGAATATTTATTGGTTAAATTTAAATATACGTTTATTTAAAAAAATGCCTAGTATGAAAATTTGGTAGATTTTCATGTATTTATATATTTTTGTATTTCATATATGATATTGACTCATATTACGTACATAAAAAAGGTAGCATTTGTATGTATGCGAGGAAGGCAAGCATTTAAAAATATAATGAATATGTGTTGACTTTTAAAATATAATATCCTCTGGATGAGGGTAAGCCGATGGGCTTTCTTGTAAATAAAAAGTTTGTGGTGTAATCGTCATAGTTGTAGCATGTAAATGATAAACTCAATTATGCCGACGAGTAGAGGGTAATGACTCTTAAATTATTATTGAATGCCACATGTGAAGATTGACATATTGAGAGCTATGATAGATAATAGATTTACATAAGAAAACACCACCTTAAAAATGAATGTCATGCCTTACTTTTCATAATTATACTCATGATAATATTTACCTGATTTATGGTTCATTAAACTAATTAACAGATTGATAGCTCATTATGACATTAATATTGATATATCATATCATAACATACTAACATGATTCATTAGTTACTCTGTATCGTATGTCTTATAGTTTGATAGATGTCTTTTGATTTAATTGATTATATTGATTTTATATTGATTTATGAAATTTTTATTGCCTATATTAAATGATGTTTAATATTGACTAGAATTGAATATACAAATTAATTCTTTTATCTTATACTCATGAAAGCAGTGATATAGTTTTGATTTCAGGTTAGGAAAGGGGTTAGGACCAGTTGGAGTGAGGTTGATAGAGATCCTTAAAATTTCCTTAGATTTTTTTCTGCATTTTATTTTATTCTTTTGTGGTGAGGAGCTTGTGATAGATTAGTGATTGTACTGATCTCCTAGTTGTTATACATAAATTTTTGGAGAATGAATATAGAGTAATATTTTGATATATGTAATTATTAGTTGTTTTTACTAGGTATCCATAATTATTATTTAGAAGCTCTGGTTGATTAATAAAATAGATTATTTTTACAAATTTGATTATGGGTTAAAGGTCAGAGAGATTGTAGTTTGCAGAAAGTTCGAGGGACTGTAATTATCAAGTGACAGTGGTCAGATGGACTATAATTAGCGGGCAATATAAGTAGCAGGGAATATAATAGTCTGACGATGGTGGTTATGTTGCGTATCTATTTTCAAAAATAGAATTTTGATGATTGCAAATACTTCTGTTTTACTACGCCTGCCTTGCCTACTAGTATTTTAGGTCCACATGCATGATCGATCGGGACGATCAGTTCAAAATACTTTAGTTACTCATGGACGATCAACATCAGATAGCTTTTATTTAGAGCGATACTCTAGATAATTTTCATGGATTTGTAATAATCATCTGGGACGATCGTGAGATCGTTCTGGACGATCAAGCTAATTTTTCATCTTCCAGACATCCTTTCAGAATGATTATCTGGATGATATTCAAGGAATTGTACTGATCGTCCAGGAAGATATCATATCGGCCTGGACGATATGACAAAAAATCTTTTAATCGTCTCAAACCAACTAGACTGATTGAGCAAAATTTATGCTGATAAGCCAGGACGATAAAGTCAGTTTGTATAAAATAAGAGCTATTCTGAAGCTCTTCTATTTAAGAGCTCTTGTTCTACCCTTTAGCAGATCTTTTGTTGCTGCTTTGACCTGAGAGAGCTAAGAGGAGAGGGAGAGAAAGATATATAGAGAGAGAGAGAGAGGATCTTGGGAGGGAAAGTTTGTAAGGGAGTTCACAAAGGTTGCTCCAAGAAAAGATCCGTCGTCATCTTCTCCAGTCATCGTCCTTAGTTCCTTGGGGGTTTTAGAGATGTAAGCTTCAGCATCTGATCGAGATTCTCTGCCTGCTTCAGGAGGAAGCAAAAGGAGTTAGATTCTTTGCCTATTTCAGGAGGAAGTAAAAGGAGTTGGTTCTTTGTCTGTTTTAGGAGGAAGCAAAAAGAGCTGAGTTCTATCCCTGCTTCTGGAGGAAGCAAAGGAGTTGGGTTCTCTGCCTCACCTGGGTTGGTGGAAAGGAGGTTTGTATAGGCTTCTCTACCTTGATGTGGGGGCAAAAGGAAAGATACTAAGTTTAGTGCAATACTCGGAGGGTGCCTCCGGGGAGTGGACGTAGGTCATGTTGACCGAATCACTATAAATCTTTGTGTTCTTTATTACTGCTTCCGCATTTATTTTTTGCACTTTGATTTCTATGGTGAGTCTTGGTTTTTGTTTTAAGATTGTGTTTCGATTGTGAAAGATTTTTTTAAAAAGACTAATTCACCCTCTCTTGGTTAGCCTTGGGATTAGTTCACAAGGGCTTAACATCTCTAACAAACTTTCAAGTGTCATCAGTTCACTTTCAGGTTGGAGGGATCGTAGTTGGTGAGCGACAGAGGTTGGAGGGACCATAGTTAGCGAGCGATATAGGTTAATTGGATGTACCGTAGTAGGCATGCAATGGAGGTTAAAGGGAGAATAGTTGGCGGGCGATGGAGGTCAAAGGGATCATAATGGACGTGAGATAGTGGTATGGGGGATTGTAGCTACCAGCTTGGCGGTTGATGGCGATCGGGTGGTGGTTCAATGATGGTCAGACGGATGTCCAAAGCTGGTTGGCGACCAGGTGGAAGACTGACTATGGTTAGTGGTCGAACGGTGATTTGATAATGTTCGGGTTGAAGTTTGACAGCGGTCGACGACCTAGTGATGGCGGCAGGAGACAGCCGGGTGGAAGTCTAATGACTATCAGGTCGCGGTCAACAATCAGGTTATATTCAGGCAGCGGTTAGCGGTTAGGCGATGTTCCAACGATCATCGGGTGTAAGTCCTGCGTTCAAGTAGAATTCTTGCGGTGATCGTCAACAGGGTGGTGGTCCGACTGTGGTCGAGTGGAAGTTCAACAACGGTCTATGACCAAATGGATGTTCCGGTTGGACCGATTTGGATATTATTTGCTCATCCAATTTAGACTTTGAACCTTCCAAATAAGCTTTGGGCCCTTGATTTGGACCCATTTGTGCTCGGATTGGATCGATTTTGATGTCGTTGGGATCGTCTCTTTCAGACGTTCAATTTGACTATAAGTTTGCTGAAATTGGAGTTTGGATGGTCCCTCATTTAATTTTGAATGTTTCCAATTTAAATACATCCAAAGATTCGTGTTCGATCAAGACAATTTTTGGTGGCATATCAATATCAATAATATATAAATATTAAAAAAATGATAATAAAATTTTTTGAGAAATGCCGCAAGTAATATGAGTAAATGATCAGTCATTTTTTATTCTAAATTATCTTGATATTAAGCAATCGTAATCATAAAAATTTAAAAATAATAATTAATACACTCAAAATTTTATCTTAATAAGAACCAAAATTTACTCTCACACGAACACCAAGCTTTACGCTGTACGTTTGAATTTGGGTGGTTGCTTTTCAAGTAGGCTAGCTTTTTAAATTCTCTACGCTCCAACGAATATTCAATAACAGAACTCAATATGTTGGAAGTGGTGGTCGCCAATTAGAGGTCTGAAGAAAGAAGCGGAAGAATGGAGAACGACGAAGAGATAGAGAAGATGGAGTGAGCAGTAGAAATTGACAGAGCACAAATCTTTAGCACGCTTAGTTTAAAGAGAGAGCCATCAATGAAGAATTAGAATATGATTCGCAGAACTAAAGCCATGGCTTTATGTCAATGCTTACAGCATTATGTTGCCTTTCTAGTGGCAGACTCATTGCTCGTTAAGTGGATTATTTCATCGGCCAAATCACATAAATCCCTATGCTTTGTGATTTGTGAATATATATTATTTACACAGCTCAACTTTGACTTTGTTTGAGACAGTTTTATATTGCTTTTTAGTACAAAAATTAAATTTTTTGTACTAAAAGCTGGTTTAAGAAGTATTAAGAAAGCCGATCAAATGAAGTCTTAGTCTATTGGTTGGGAGCTTAGGCTACAAACTAAGAGGTCTTTAGTCCGAGTCTTGTGTGTGTGATGTGTGTGCGAGTCTGCCTTAATTGGCCTAAATGTCCCAAATAAAAAAATATATATTATTAGAGAAAGAGAGAGAGAGAGGCTCAATTAGAGTTTAGAATTTGGATTCACGATCATTAAAAAGTTGAAGTGATTTTTGGCTTGGAGTGAGCTTAAATAGAGCCAAATCATGAGCAAAATTTTGGTTTGGTCTCACCTTCGAGATGATTTATGGCTTGGCATGAACTGATTTGGCTTGAGTTAGTTTGAAATATAAATAGAATCTGTAATTTTTAAAATTGATATATATATATATATATATAATCTGATTTCAAGTAATCAGATGAGCCCTTTTATAAGTCTAATGAAGGGTTGGATATTTTTATTGCATATTATCAGTTCATATTTGAAATCTTGGAGGTTTAAAATTTTAATTATTTGATTGTAAAATAAATGTGAAGTGCTTATGACGCCGATTCTCGTCTCCAAAGGAGGAGGAACGGCGACCAGTTTCTCGGCTGAGAAACCCCACCTAGACGTCTATCTTCGGTACTGCTTCACCCCTTGGCCAAGCCAAGTTACAGAGAACGGAAACGAATAGCGAGACTAGGAAAACGAAAGTAGAAACTTACCAACTATCAATTGTTCTTATTAACATCTCACTTCAATATTTATACCCAGGCAAGGCCTAAGGCCAAAAGGGAGCAAATTATTTAGCTACACAAATAAAAGAAAAATAAGAAAAAGGAGCTGCTCTTTCTATAAGCCCCTACGTCATTCTACCGGGGTGGGGAAGAACTCCTCCACAGTATAGTGGGGAGTTATGTCTGACACATTAAAAACAGCTAAAATGTTGTAGTCTCCAGAGAGGTCTAATTGGTAGGCATTGTTATTGATCTTCTTAACAACCCTGAAGGGTCCATCTGCCTTGGGCTTAAGCTTGCTGCAAGCCCCGGGGGAAAATCTTTCTTTCCTCAGCTTGATCCAGACCATATCACCTTCGTGAAATTGAACTTCTCGTTTGTGCTTATTGGCTTGGGTTCGGTATTTCTCATTCTGCCTTTCTATCTCTTTTTGCACATGCTGGTGTAATTTCTTGTTCTCCTTACAATGCTGTTCGGCTTCCTGGTTGTAGGACGAAGTGTCTAGAACTGGAATTAAATCACAGGGAGTCAACGGGTTGCTGCCATAAACAATTTCAAACAGACTATGCCCCGTCGTTTTGCAATTGGAGAGCGGTTGAATGCGAATTCAATCTGGGGTAGGATAAGATCCCATTGCTTAATATTCTTCCCCACAAAACATCGCAATAGATTGCCCAAGCTGCAATTTACTATTTTCGTTTGTCCGTCGGTTTGAGGGTGAGCTACCGAACTGAATTGAAGACGTGTACCCAGTTTTCCCCATAAAGTGTGCCAAAAGTGACTAAGGAATTTAACGTCTCGATCAGAGGTGATTGACTTCGGTATGCCATGGAGTTTGATAATCTCTCTAAAATAAAGATCGCCAATATGATTCGCATCGAGAGTCCTTACTCCGTTGGGTTCGCGGCAACCGCAGAACAAAATCTATAATGACATCCTCCCACGGACCAAGAGGTATTGGAAGAGGCAGATACAAGCCAGCATTGGTCACCAGGGTTTTGGCCATCTTACACACCCGACGACTTCTCACATAGCAAAGCACATCTCTTTGTATGGTTGGCCAGTAGAATTTTTCTTTTAGTATAGAAAAAGTTTTGTCACACCTAAAATGTCCGGCTAGATCCCCATCATGGAATTCCGAAATGAGAGCAAGACGAAAGGAACATCATGGAATACAAATATAGGATCTGAAGAAGAGAAATCCATTCTAAATATGAAATAATTGATGGAAACTAGTTTGACAAGCCTTCCATACTAATTGAAAATCTGAATCAGTGACATACAAGTCTTTAATACTATCAAACCCGATCACCTTGGTGTGTAAAGTCTGCAGCAGGATGTAACGCCTGCTTAAGGCATCGATGACCTGATTGTGTTTCCTTGACTTATGCTTGAGAAGGAACTGGAAGGCGGATAGGGACTTAACCCATGTAGCATGGCGTCCCCGCAATTTCTTCTGACTGTCCAAGAATTTTAGCGCGGCATGGTCGGTATACAGGACAAATTCTTTGCAAAGAAGATAGTGACTCCAATGGTGCAAGGCGCGGACAATGGCGTAGAATTTCGAGTATTTTTGTCTAGCTTCGTTCAGCTTTTCGCTGAAATAGGGCACGGGTTGTCCCTCCTGGCTTAATACGGCACCGATGCCCATGTTAGAGGTGTCACAATCTACTTGGAACACCTTATTGAAATCAGGAAGTCATAAGCAGTTGTCATCTTCCTCTTTAGTTCCTGAAAACCTATTTGAGCATCCTCCGTCCAAATGAAGGACTTGGATTTAAGTAAATCTTTAAGGGGAGCAGCTACCGAGTTGAAATTGGTGATGAATAGGGCTGCAAGCGAACCAAAAGTTCGATGAGCTACTCGTTGTTCGATTCGATTAAAGCTCGTTTGTGATCGTTTAATTAATTAAACAAATAAACTTGAATAACATTTTAAATACTCGATTCTTAAATAAACAAACTTGAACACTAATGTGTTCAGCTCATTTATGTTCGCGAACAACATCATTTGAAGTTCATGAACAAGCTCGATTCGTGTTCGATTTTGAACTCATGAATAAGCTCGATACAAATAATTAATATTTGACAATGACTTAATAAATATAAATAATCATTACCTTTGTTACATAGATAATTGCTTTTATTATAAATGTGTTTGTTCATAAATATGTTCATGAACGCATTTGTTTGATAGTTAGAATAAAATTGTTAAATATGTTCGCGAACAAGCTCGATAAACAATAAACAAACGAACATGAACTGAACATGAACCGAACATGAACACTCATTAATTTAAATGAACCAAACATGAACACAAAAAATAAAGCTCGAACAAACATGAACCAAACTTGAACAAGCTGATATTAAATGAACACCAACATGAACACTCACATACTCGGCTCAGCTCAGTTTGTTTGCAGCCCTAGTGATGAATCGCCTGTAAAAAGAAGCCAGTCCGTGAAACCTACGCACTTTGATTAAGGAACATGGTGTTGGCCAGCTTTTAATTGCTTCGATTTTGCTCGGGTCCACCTCTATTCCCATGGCAGAAAGAATGAATCCCAAAAATTGGATCCGCATGTCCAAAAATTGACACTTGAGGGGGTGACTATATAATTTCTGCTCTCGCAGCAGTCTTAACACTTGTCGTAGATATTGCAGGTGGGTCTGTAAGTCTGGTCTATAGAACAAAATATCGTCGAAGTAGACGATCACAAATCAGCTCAAAAAAGGATGGAATAACTGGTTCATGAGAAGCATAAAAGTGCCTGGAGTGTTGGATAGTCCGAAGGGCATCTCCAACCATTCATACAGTCCATCCCTTACTTTGAAGGCGGTCTTCCACTCATCACCTTTCTGTACTTGAATTTGATGATATCCGCTATGCAAATCTAATTTGGAAAAAATGGTAGCCCCTTGTAATTAATCGAACAAATCATCGATTCGGGGAATAGAAAAACGGTAGAGTATAGTAATTTTATTGATGGCCTAAATGTCAATGCACATTTTATATGTGCCATCTTTCTTGGGTACTAGCTGTGCGGGTACAATACATGGTCTAACGCTAGGTCTAATGAAACCTTTGGATAATAATTCTTCCACCTGTTATTGTAATACCCAGTGTTCGTCGGGTCTAAGCCGGTAGGGTGGTTTGTTGGGCAAGAAAGCCCCTGGTAGCAAATCCATGGCGTGTTGTACATCTCGTAATGGTGGCAAACCAGCAGGGAGTTCCTTAACCCACACATCCTTGAAGTCATCCAGAATTTGTTGGGTTTTGCTCTCTTTTAACAATAGGAGATATCCAGCCTCTGATTGTTGAAGGGCTAGCTGACATTCTGCCTTATTGATTACCAATTGATCTTTAGTGGTTTATTCCAAATGGGTGTCCAAAGGAATCCACACCATCTTTTCTCCTCCTTGATCCACAGTATATGTATTGGCGGTCCCGTCATGGTGAGTCTGCCTGTCATATTGCCAAGGAAGGCCCAGTAGAAGGTGACAAGCATCCATAGGCAAGACGTCACACCATACTTGGTCCTGAAATTTGCCAATTGAAAATGAAACTAGGCAACGTTTAGAAACTTCCACCTCGTTAACTCATTGGATCCAAGAGAGCTTATATGGTCGGGGATGGACTTCCGTGGGTATCTGTAACTTTTCCACTAAGGCACAAGAAGCTATGTTCTCACAGCTGCCACTATCGATGATAATTTGGCATACTCAATTCTTGATGGTGCATCTCATTCGAAAAAGGTTGTGGCGTTGGGCGGGTTCTTCCTTTTGGGTATCAAGCAACTGTCGAAGAACCAATAAATCGCCTTCATCAGCATAAATGATAGTGGTCTCGGGCGACATCCCTGCTCCTACCATATTTACTTAATTCAGTGGGCGGCGCTGCGTCAACTTCCAATTCATCTTCTTCAATAATAGTGATTACTCTTCGAGTAGGGAAGTTGGACGCAATATGTCCATATCCTTGACATTTGAAATATTTGCGCGCAGAAGTTGCACTGGTAGTAGTAGAAGGTGGGTTCAACGATCGCCCTGACGATTTTTCTTGCGAAGTGGACGATTTCTCGTGAGAAGTGGATGCCCCGTTCTTACAATTCTGGCCATGTTTGCCTTCTCATACTTCCCTAGATCGGGGATAACTAGAAGGCGTGGTTCTTTGCTGCTTTTCCACCTTTAGTGCCGAATTAATCACATCTTGGAGGGTCCAAAAAGGTTGTAGTTGTATCACTTGTGCGATAGCAGGGTGTAGACCATCCAAGAATCTTGCAATAGTGTTCTCCTCTGGCTTGATAAGGTCACATTTTAAAGCTAGATATTTGAATTCAGCTACATATTCTTCAACGAACAACTGACGTTGTTGAAGACGGTGAAGCCTCAATAAAAGTTCTTGCCGATCCGGAAGGTACTTGTGCTGCAGTTCCTTCTTCATCTTGTCCCAGTTAGTGATCTTGGATTTACCTTCTCGGGCTCTATTGAGCTTCAAATTTTCCCACCAAAGGGAAGCGTTCTTCCGAAGCTTGATTGCAACTAGCTTGACAATTCGTTCAGCGGCCACTTCTTTAATTTGAACTCAATAATTCACTCTACAGTATGCATCCAATTCAAAAATTCATCAGGATCGATTCTTCACTCAAATTTGGGAAGGTCAATCTTAATCCCGCCATCATCCCTGAAAGAAGGACAGACCCGCATGGGCCATCGACGGTGATCTCCTTCTTCGCTGGAGGTTTCTTGGTGGAAAGGATTAACATCTTCTTCTTCTTGATGGCTCTCAACATCTTGTTTCTCTCTTCGGGCTAACTCTTGTTGTAATCGGCGGACCTCATGTTGCAAATCTTCAAACACAATGTCGCGGACGAGCCGTTGGCAATTTCGTCGAGGCGACATCTTGCCAGCTCTGATACCAAATGACACTGATTATCGTCTCCAAAGGAGGAGGAACGACGACCAGTTTCTCGACTGAGAAACCCCACCTAGACGTCTATCTCCAGTACCGCTTCACCCCTTGGCCAAGCCAAGTTACAGAGAACGAAAACCAATAGCGAGACTAGGAAAACGAAAGTAGAAACTTACCAACTATCAATCCGTTCTTATTAACATCTCACTTCAATATTTATACACAGGCAAGGTCTAAGGCCAAAAGGGAGTAACTTATTTAGCTACACAAATAAAAGAAAAATAAGAAAAAAGAGCTGCTCTTTCTATAAGCCCCATGTGTCATTTAATCTAAGAAATTTTTAATACAATCTATTTTTAAGGAATTTTGATTTTATCAAAATTAGTTATTTCATATTCTTACATGATTATTTTAATGATTTAACACTCGTACTGATTAAACTAGTTTCCACATTGTATTAATTTACTGGCTTCTGTACCATACTATTTCATTATCTACAAACTTTATTATTATTATATAAGTGAGTTTACAATTTATGCATTAATTCATTATTATTGATTAATTGTTACTGTTATAAATTGATTGATGATATATATACTACTTCTTTACCATGCATAGACTTCAATAGTAGGATTTAGTGAGCTGTTGGACTTCCTAGTTTAATATATATTGTTTAAATAATTTAAGGTCAGGGCAGATAATCCAGAGTGTGAGATTGATCATGATTATCCATGTTTACTATTATTTTATTTATTCCCTCTTGTAGTTATTTTTTTGTACTCAGGATTAGAGGATGTTTTGTAATTATATAATTTCTAATTAATTTATATAATTTGAGAGTTATGATTGTTGAGATAGTTGCTACTTAGTTCTTGCTTGTTGATATTCTTACAACTTAATTGTATATTTTTTATGATTCCAAATATTATTATTTTGATTATTATTTCCCCTAACATATTTTGGAAGAATTGTTTTACTATTTATGTATACTAATATTTCAGGGAAATCATACTCCTGATTGTTGAAGACTTCAAATCAAATCAGTTTAGGATTTATTGTAAATGGAGACTATATTTTTCATTTTATTAAGTTTGAGAGAGTGTGATTGTAATTGATTAACTGTGCACACACACACCGGGGGAGAGTTAAAAATCTATAATTTTTAAACTGATTGTTATGTACAATGCCTTTTAGTACGGGACGATCTGATCAGTTATTTTTTCTTTCGAGCATTCAAATGAATAAAACGATGAAAATTTTTTTAAGTATGGATCACACTGTACGATCAACCATTCATACATACCTTTCAGAGTAAGAAATTATGATGTCTCTCTTCATCCCAACTTTTCATCCTGAAAAATTTGAAAATTTTTGTTACGGATCGTACCATACGATGTTGTCATTGTACATATGCCATATAGGGTATGAAATTGTGGGGTCTCTCTTTATCCTGACGAAGATAATTTTTTTTTAACTGTTCGTACCCGACGAATTTGGTTTGTACTGGACGATCATCGTGTACAAATTCATTTTGTACCAATTCACATGTCGTTCGTACGCAATAGTTTTTGAACTATTCATACGTACGAACATACGATCGTGTAAACTAAAAATTTGAAAAATTCAAATTTTTGGATAATTTTTCGTGTCTTTGGTATAAAAGGTCCACTAAAATTCAAATGAAATAGTCTTGTTTTCATGATTTTTCAAGAGCAAGTGAAAGAGAGAGAGTTTGGGAGAGTATTTGAGAGATATTTCTTACAAGTGGAGTGTGAAGGGTTCACAAGGTTACTCAAAGATAAGGATTTCTTTCTGATTTTAGTGATAACTCTTCTTTTCTTCTTTTTAGTTTCTCGTGAGAAAATCTTTGAAAAAGATCTAGTACTCTGCCGACATGTGGAGAGTATAAAAGGATGACAGTTCTCTGCCGACATTTGGAGAGTGTAAACAGACGACGATTCTCTATCGACACTTGAAGGCTGTAAGAGGATGACGGTTCTCTTTCGACACTTAGAGGGTTTGAAAGGATGACGGTTCTCTACAACACCGGAGATTGGCAGAATAGATGTTTTGTAAAGGCTTCTCCGTCTTGCTGTGGGGGCAAAAGGAGAGACACTTTGGTAATAGTGTAATGTCTGAAGAGGGAGTTCTCAGGAAGTGAATTTAGGTCGTATTTGACCGAACAACTATAAATATTTGTGTCTTTTAATTTTTACATTTTTATTACTACAAGTTATTTACTATGGTTTAAAAGTTTTACGTTAAAACTTAGATTAACTTGCTACAAATTTTTAAAAATCAATTTTCTATTAAAAAAATATCCAAGAGAATTTTTAAATTTATTAATTCACCCCTCCTCTTGGTTAGCCTTGGGATAATAGCTTAGGTTTAACAACCTATACAGAATCAACAATGATAATATAGATGTATATTGAGGTTTTGAATTCTAGAATTATTAATACTGATAATCATTGATAAAAAAATTATATAGCTATTGTGTTATGATTATAAAAGATAAAATGAATAATTTTTTCAAATCAAATTTTGGGATGTCACAAATTCATTTTAGAACATAATTATTAAAAGAATTGAATTGATACTAGAGTTGTCGGAAATAATTATGAGTTTAATAAGTTGGTCAGATGAAGATTCATTACTTTGCTTATATAATTGATTACATGTATGAATTATTTAGATAAGACATATTCATATAAAAGTAAAGGGCTGAAATGGATTTGTCAGAGCAAGATCTATCAAATGATTAACATAGTGTAGTTCTATTACCGTCATATATTATTATGCATCTATCCAGTGTTCTAGCACAGGTAATGGGAGATACAAAGAGAAAGCTATCTGGAAGCAAGAAGGAACAGGAGGATAGACATTTATAGATATTTCATAAGTTGAACCTCCATGATTCAAAGGAGCTGTAAAATCATAGGCAGCCAAAGATTGATAGTTAAGGATATAGAAGATATTTTATAACATGTAATATCCAGAGAATAAAAAGTATCATTGACTATATTTTTGTTTGAAGGAGAGATTGAGAGATGTTTGGATTAGATAGTTTAGAGAGAAATTTCAAGGAAAGATAAATGCTGAGATTACGTGGGATGAATTCACTATAATATTTGGGATGTTATTTGTACCTCTATCAGCCTGATGATAGATACAGGAAGCTTTCATTAATCTAGAATATGGATAGAAGAATGTGATGTAATATGAAGTTGTGCTTATTGCACTTGTTATATATGCGCCCCATTTGATCCCTAATACTGAAGAGAAGCACTTCAAATTTTCGTAAGGATTGAACAGAGAGTTAAGACATCCATTAGTGCCAGACTGATAGAAGAATATTTTGAGTTTGTGGAGCAGGCCAGACTGATATAGATTATGTTTTACTATTTCTTGATATATTTATTGTTACAACTCAACCCGACCAGGATATATCCTATCATGTTGAGCCGTGATAGGCAAACCCCAAGATCTAGTTTTGAAATTATTTTTTAGATTCTCTGTCGATATTCATTTAAATACTACTGAACCATAGAGCTACTAAGCATCCGAATACAAAAAAAATGCATCCACAAAATTTCTTTCATTCATCAAAATCATCATATACATTACAGTACATGGCTACAGACAAATATTACAAAAATGAACAGTAAATTAGCCATAAATGTATAAAAATCAAAATAACAAAATACCTATAACTTTAGATCAGATCCTGAACAGGTAGTCCTCAACCTCTTTCCCTTTACCTTATCCTGAAAACCATAAAGAAAATCACAGTGAGCTAAAAGCTCGACAAGTCACACTAGCCAATCTAAATTCCTAAATATTTTTTTATTCAATCATTTTATTGAAGATTTAAAAGTAGTTAATAATAATTTAAAATAACTCACTGAACTGAGAATCGTACAAAAAAAATACATAACAAATATTTTATGATTTAGATAACCGTGTAGAATTCAGATAATTGTTCAGAATTTAGATAATTGTACAGAATAGATGAAATAATAACAAAAAATTGCACAAAATAGATGAATTAATAATAATACAGAATAATTGAGTAAATGGAAATTCATATCACAGAGCCATTCAGATTAGATTCCCGGACCCAGATAGAATCTCAAAGGATTCTTGCCCCTTATGACTCCCTTTGTGCTTACAGCATCAGAACATATCATATATACATAGTTATTCAAATCAGATCATATTTCTCGGACCCAAACAAAATTTCAAAGGATTCTAACCCCTTATGTCTCCTTTTTTTCCCTGACACAGATAAAATCTCAAAGGATTCTGACCCCTTATATCTCCCTTTATTCCCTAACATAGATAGGATCTCAAAGGATTCTAGCCCCTTATAACTCATAACATATACAATTTAATCACATAAGCACATTAACATTCATCACATGAGCACGTGTAACATCACATTATAACATTTACATAGCACTTAAGCATGTATCAAAATATCGTCAGATTGTATAATGGTAGACAACAAAAATTTCAACGAGACAAAAATGCATAGTTTTAGAAAATTACCAAATTATCAGGGAATGTGTAAAACAATATTTTAAGTCTTTCATTATACTGTAGCACTATTTTTCAACATCCCAAAAATTTTTCATTCAATAAAAAACCCTCAGATTTCAAAATACCCAATAAAAAGTTTCTAGAAAATATCCAAAATGTGTAGAATTATCATCTCCATAAAATATAAAAAGTTACACGATAAAAGTTCTACTAGTGCAAAGTTATCCCTATTTTTCATTATTGGATACAAAATTTTAATCGAAAAATTCATCAAAACTTTCACATTTGAAAATTGATATAGACATAATGTGTCTTACCTTGAGTCGAACAACTTTCTTAATTGTGTTGACGAACGAAAATGGATTGAAATCGCCCAAAATGGATTTCTTCTTCTTTCTCCTCTTTCTCTCTTCTGCTCTTTCTCTCTCTCTAAACAGATCAAAAGGAAAATTTAAATAGAGAGTAAATATTTTCGATCGTGCGGGATGATATTTTTCATTGGTCCCGGGACGATTGGCTCTGTTCTGCATTCAGACAAAAATTGTATAGACGATAATTGATTTTCGAACAGAGGATGATTTTCATACAGGGACGATCTCCTCTGTTCAAAAATTATACGGACATTAATTAATTTTCGTCCCTGGATGATCGGCTCTGTTCAAAACTTGTTCAGTTTTGTCCATACAATTCGTACAAATGAAATGAAAAGTTTTAACTGTTCATCCCAGACGAATTTAATTTCGTACATGACGAACCTTACAGAATTCTACCAAAACAAAACTTGAAAGAAAAGGGTTTCACATTTATGATCATTGATTACAAATGTTATAAATTAACTGATGACATGTATACCATTTTTTTATTGTGCTTTGAGATAAATGTTAATGTTGATAATCATTGATAAAAGAAATTAGATAGCTATGATGTTGATGATTCTACCCCCAGGTGGGTCAGCATCATTTCGTGCAGGTTGGTTTTAAGTAAATTGATGAAGGTATCTTTGCTGAATTAATCTTTCAATCTCTTTTTTCAACTATATGCAAGCTTCAATAATATGTCTCTGACTTATATGAAAGTGAAAATAATAATCTTGGTTGATAGTATTTGGCTTTAGCAGATTATTCCATTTAACACTCTCTTTATTTTGAATAGCCATAAGAATATTAGCATGTGTTGTACGTATTCAGCAGAGTATACTCTTTCTTTTTATTATATTCATGATCTTGCTGAAGGGGTCGAGGTGGAAGGACTTAATTTTTCTTCTATGATTATTTGGCTCCTGCTCATCCCCACTCTTTCTATTATTAGAAGGTTGTTCAAATTATTTTCAAGGTGCATTGATAGCATCGTCAGCAGTGATTTGTGCTTCAATTATGTGGATAAGGTCAACATAAGATTGAACAACATCTTCCATCAGCGATGAGTTGAATGGTACAGGGCATAACTGTACATCGAAAACAACTCTCTCCTTAATCTAAGACCTCCAAGAAAAATGCCTTACATTAACTCAAGATCCACTTCCAAATTTTGGCTAGCTTTAGAAGAAAATCTTTGGAAATAATCCTTTAGTGATTTTCCTTTATTTTATCAGATTCCAAATAAATGGGAGGAATCCTTAATAATTCTTTGATTGACAACAAATTGCTCGACAAAGAGCTTCACAAGATGAGAAAAATTTTGGATTATATTTTTGGGGAGAGCATAAAAATAGGTGAGAGCCTGACTCTTAAGGATAGCAAGAAAATCTTAGCAAAGAAGTGCATCAGAAGCATGCTGTATACGTATGATAGTTCTATAATGATCAATATATTCATAGTGATCATATGACCCATAAGGGTCAATAATAGGTAACTTGAATCCTGTTGGAATAGGGTATTAAAGAATTTCATATGTCAGAGTAAATTAATCTTAGAGACTACATTATGGATTGAATGGATGTTGCAATTAGAGCTTATGAGTTTATGTTTTTTTTTATAACAAATATTGTGGCTCACTTCTTATTGTCTACTTGTATTTGCAGTATATTTTTATTTATGTGTGTACTAAATTTTCAAAAATATCATGCATCATCTAATAAAGATTCAAGGCTCAAGATTGGGTATAATATATTATGTTATAATAATTTTTGTAATATTCATTGATATTTTTTTGATTTCTTGAGTCAAGTCCTGTAAGAGTGTATGATTGCTTGGTGATCATGAACACACACTCAGGGGGAGTGAGATTGAGTCAAAACCAGAAGTTCAAGTTTTGAACTAATCATATTAGACGATTTACATCATCCAGGATTATCAACTCATTAAACTGATTATATTGGACGATTTCGATCGTCTAGGATGATTCTTTATGATCTTGGAAAACCAGCCGTCAATGATAATTTAGGCAAGGATTTAATATTCAAATTTTGTTCGAATCATTTAGACTATCTAAATCATTCTGGATGATCAATATCAATAATGCGTAAATTGATCATGTGATTAGGGGACTAATTATAGTTAAATTATTCAATCAGATCATCCTGGATGATCTGTATATCGTACTGGATAATATTTGCGGACATATTTGATTTTTCTAAATCGTCCAAGATAAAATACCATAATTTATCTTCTAATCGTTCAGGAAGATCCACAATATCATCCTAGACGATTTGTACAAATTTGAAATGGTCATCTAGGACTATCCTGATATCATCCAGGATTATCAAGTCAAATTATGCACATCATACTGAACAATCTTTTGATTATCCAAGGTGATATTTGGTGCTAGAATTGAGTTTTTAGGGTCTGAAGCCATCTTTTAAGCACATCGCACGGGACGATATTTTCCACCAAGATTAATTTTTAGGGTTTTTCAAATCCCTCTATTTATGTTTTATCAAGGCACTTGGTAAGTGTCTTTTGCAGCCATTGTGTCTTCATTCTTTTGAAGAAAACTTGAAGAGAGAACTTGAAAGGAAGAAAGGAAATGATGGAGTTTCAGAGGGAGAAGATCCTTGGAGGGGGTTTCAAAGGAGTGTGGAGGGGATTTCACAAGGATGCTCCAACGAGCTTGCACCTTAGTACCATCAGATTCAATAATCATCTTGAGGGAAGTTTTGGGAAGAAGAATATTCCTTTGGTGTCAAAGGAGCAGGCTACTCCACTGCACCGCAGAAGGTAAATGTGATTTTGTAAGTTCTTCTCTGTATAGCTATGGGGGCTAAAGGAGATTCACTAAAGACTTAGTGCAATACTCGGAGGGTGCCTCCGAGGAGTGGGCATAGGTTAGGTTGGATCGAACCACTATAAATCTGATGTGTTCTTTTTTATTATTTTTTACACTATATTTTTATTACGATTAACTGCTTGGGTAAAATTGTTGATTAATATATTTATTATTGATTTAATTTGTTTCTGTTAAAAGATATAAAAAGATTTTTTCTTTAAAAAAGTTTTTAAATATCCAATTCACCCTCCTCTTGGTTAACCTCAGGACTAGTTCATAAGGGCTTAATAACCCTAACGAACTTTCAATGGTTTCTTATCGCCCATGAGGAATTCCTCCAGGATAAGATGTCATAACTCATCTTTTCGTTTAACATATTGAGGGGTATCTCCCATGGGTTGAAGATTTTTTATTTGGTTTATTTTGGGTGGAAGATGTGTTGAACTTGCCGTATCATCTATCTCTAGATCAAACTGTGGAGGAAGAGGAACATTGGCATGAGGACGAGCATCTTCAAATTGCCTACCCATATTATGCTGATGATAATGTGGAAAATGAATTTCATCATTCTGCGATGGTTCCTTCTATTGACAAGCTTCTTCAAGCAATTATAAAATTCTTGATTGTTGTTTCTCCATCCTTCAAATTTGAGTTTTTAAAGAAGAAGATTCTCTCCTTGAATAATTACTTTTTCCATGATTGCTAGATGGGATTCTAGTTCAGTTAGTGTTGGAGCAAGAGAATATATTATTAGTACCACTTTGGTCGGTCATTTAAGAAAGCGGAAAATGTTCTCACAAACGGCACCAAATTATTGCGGGATGAGAATATCACAGTGATAAAGTGAAAAAGCCTTATGTCCTTGAGATGCAAGAAAATTTAGAGCACAAATAGAAACTTGAGGAGACAGAGAGTTGCTAGAGTTTTTACGTGGAAAATACTAAAATAGGAAAAATCATGGGGTCTCACCAAGTTAAAAGGATTCCACTATTGTTTGAATAAGTTACAAAGATTGACTCATTCCAAAACATAAATCCAGGAAAAATATATTATGTTAGGACTTTGCCAAACTCCAGACATGTGCTTATGATCTTGAATGGATAGCGAATGAACGAGCAAAAATTTGTTTGCAGTCTGTGATCAGAAAGAGATCTAGTGGGGATTAATGATCGGGCGGATGTCCGGTGACATTCAATGGTCTAAAAGAACTCCAACAGTGGTCGAGAAGAACTCAAATGGTGGCCAGAAAGAACTCAAGTGATGGTCGAGAAGAACTCTGGTAGTAGTCAGGAGGAATTCTGACGGTGGTCAACGGTAAGGTAGTTCTCCAAACTGTCTCTTCCTCTACTCCATCTTCCCTCCATCTTTTCTTCTTCTCCTCCCATTTATGAAGAACGAGAGCCTATTTATAATTTTTTTAGTGGCATACCTTGTAAATATGAGGAGGATTAATGTCAAGTTAGGAGTGTTAGGATGGATGGTCGATATCGACTCTTTCGATCATAGACAATTGAATGATTATTTCAATGCTTTAATGATATCGGAATTTGATGATTTTAGGCTTGTTGAACTAGTCTCGTTGAGCCTCTTGATATGACAATAAGCATGTCATATTCAACAATCATTTAGTTATCAAATTAATGCTTTGAATACTCAAAGTATGCTTTGAACCCTTGATTTGGGTTCATTAGGGCTCAGATTGGACTAATTTTGATGTTGTTTGGTTCATCTCTTTGATATGTTTAATTTAATTATAAGTTCATTGAAATTAGAGCTTGGATGATTCTTTTTTTAGTTTCAAAAGTTTCTTGTATAAGTATGTCTCAAGATTCACGCTCAATCAAGCTAGTTTTTTGTGATATATCAACATGCTTTTGGAAGGAATTGATTTCTCAATCATGAGAGTAATCTTATTCTCATTCTAAGATTGACCTTAAATTTCATTTGTATTTTGCACTTTTAGGGTGATGTATTTTGCCTTGTTATTTCACTTAATTATTTTTATTTTAATGACTTATTTCTACTTGTAGGCAATATATGAGTTTAGTTATAAATCGATAGAATAGTTAAGTAAATCTGTTCCTTCTATTATAGGTGATATGTCACAAAAATTGTCTTGATCGGGCTCAAATTTTGAGAAAAGTTTGAATTGAAAACTTTCAAAAAGTAGAGTCAACCGAAATTTGATTTCAATAAACTTTTAGCTGAACTGAACCTATCGATAAAACAAACTCAACGATACCAAGCGTGGTCTGATCCGAGCCTAAATGAACCCAAATTAAGGGACTAAAGTATAATTAAAAACTTTAAAATATTATTTGAATGATCAAATGATCTCAAAATTTGGCAACTATATAGTTGAACTGAATGACTCAATGAGATAAATCCAACAAGCTCAAGATCGTTTAATTTCGAAATCATGAAGCCACTTAAATTATAAAAAATAAATCATATTTATTTCAAGAAAAATAAATCATATTTATTTATGATAATAAATAATCTTTTTTCTTGGTAAACTTAAATAAAACAAAACAAATAAAATAATAAGAAAAATGGTGCTCCCAAACGGCGTTTAGTTTTTCTCTTTTTCTCTCAAAGAAAAAAATTTTTTTTGACCTCTGTGACTTCTCAAGCATTTATAAATTTCATTTATTGTTACCTAATCTATTTAGAGTCCATAGCTTTAATTCAACGTCCGGATAATAATCAATTGGCCATCAATGTGAATTTTATTACTATTACATTCAGAAATATTGGTGATGGTAGAGAAATATAAAATTTAGTGTCTTAATTTTGTACGAAGATCTAACACACAAGCAGATAAAAGAGATGATGTAGCATTCATAAGAGACACTAGAGTTTTTACGTGCAAACCCCTAAAAATGGGAAAAAAACCAGGGGTCTAGACCAGTTTGAATGAATCCATTATTATTTGCAGTCGATTACAAATGCGGCCCTTCCTTGCGGGGAAGGCCTTGGGTTGATGTAGCAAATATACATCATATTATATGGTGGAAATTTAAAGAATTAGTATTGAAATGCTCATTTAGTTGGCAGAACCATTCAGAAATATCATAATCTGGTGACGGAGGATGGAAGGACCGTTGTCTGGAAAGGGAGGTCGAAAGGACCGCAGTCTGCGGGAGATAGTGGTAAAAAAGACAGTTGTCTGGCGAGGGAGGTTGGAAGCACCATAGTCGGCAGGAGACAACGGTCAAAAAGATCGTCTCTGGCGATGGAGGTCGGAAGGATCATAGTAAGTGATGGAGGTCAGAAAGACATTAGTCGGTAAGATATAGGGGTCAGAAAGATCGTTATCTGATGATGGAAATCAGAAGGACCGTAATAGGCGACGGAGGTCGAAAGGACCATAGTCGGGAAAAGATAGGGGTCAAGAATACCATTATTTGGTGACGAAGGTCGAAAGGACCTAGTTGGCGATGGAGGTTGGAAAGACTATAGTCGGCAGGAGACAGTGGTCAGAAAGAACATTATCTTGCGTTGGAGGTCGGAAGGACTGTAGTGGGTGACCGAGGTCGAAAGTACCAAAGTTGGCAGAAGATAGTGGTCAGAAAGACCATTATCTTGTGATAGAGGTCGGAAGGACCGTAGTAGGTGATGGAGGTTGGAAGGACCAAAATCGGCAGAAGATAGGGGTGAGAAAGACCATAGTTATAAAATTGTGGTTTAGTGGAAGTCCGAGCATTATTTAATGGTTTAGTGGAACTCTGACTTCTGTCGGTGGTTTGGAGAAAGTTCGGGCCTCAATCGGTGGTCCAGTGGTGGTTAGGAGGAACTCCGGTGTTAGGCGATGGTCTAATAGAAGTCTGGCGTCAGGTGGTGATCCTGACAGAACTTCGATGTCAGGTAGAGGTTCGACGGAAGTCTGGCATCTAGCAGTGGTCTTGATGGAAGTCCGCCATTAAATGGTGGTCTGGTAGAACTATTGCGTCAGGTGGTGGTCTGGTAGAACTTCAGCATCAGGTAGTGATCCGACAGAACTACGGCGTCAGGTGGTGGTCAGACAGAACTCTAATGTCCGGTGGTGATCCGACAGAAGTCTAACAATGATCGATGGTCGACATCCGAATGGAAGTCCGGTGGTGGTCGGCATCCGGGTAGTGGTCTGAGGGCTATAATCCAATGGTGTTCAACTGCTGAGCAGTGGCTTGATGGTGGTCAAGCTGAAGTTCAGAGTGGTTAGTGGTAGGGTGGAAGTTCGGCGATGATCTGAGGCCAGGCGGGGGTCTAAGATGGTCGGCCTGAAGTCCGTGAGCGGTCGAGCTATGGTCTGACGGCAATCGACATTTGGGCGGTGGTTCGATGGCAGTTGGGCTGAAGTTCAGTGACAGTTGGCGTCCGGACAATGGTCTAACTACGGTTGGGCTGAAGTCCGACGATGGTCGATAGCCGGGTGGAAGTCCGGTGACGGTTGGCATTTGGGTGATGGTCTGACGGCAGCCAGGCTAAAATCTGGTGACGGTTAGTGGACGGGCGTTGGTTTGACAGTTGTCGGACTGAAGTTCGGCGGCAATCTGCGGCCAGGCGATGGTCTGAGGATGGTTGGGATAAAGGCACGTGGTGGTCTGACCATAGTTGGGTTGAGTCTGAAGACGGTCGGAGACCAGTGGAAGTTCAGAGGCAATCAATTGCCTCGGTGATTCGACGGTGGCCAGTCTGAAGTATGGTGTCGGTCGGCAGCCGGGTGTTGATCCAATGGCGATAGGGCTGATGTCAGATGATAGTTGGCGGCCTAGCGATGGTTTGACGGTGGTCAGGCTAAAGTATGGTGACGGTCAGTGGCCAGGTGAAAGTCCAGCTGTGGTCTGCAGCCAGGTGGTGGTTCGAGGGAGGTCGGGGCTAAAGTTCATTGGCAGTCAGCAGCCGGGCGGTAGTCTGACAACGGTCGGGATGAAGTCCAGTAGTGATCAGTGACCGGGTGGAGGTCAGGCGGCAGTCAGCTTCCGGGTGGTGGTTTGATGACAGCGGGCTAATGTCCGGTAGCGTTCAGCGGCCGAGCATTGGTCCAACAATGATCAGGCTGAACTCTGTTGGCGGCCAGGCGTGTGCCTAAGGGTGGTTTGGCTGAAGTCCGGCGGCGATTGTTGGTCGGGTGGATGTCTAGCATTAGTCGACGGCCATGGGTTAGTCCGATGACAGACGTGCTGAAGTCCGGTGACGGTGGTGGCTAGGCTGTGGTCCGACGTCGGTCGTGCTGAAGTCGTAGGCAGTCCAGCGGTGGTCCGACCACGGTAGGGCTAAAGTCCAACAGTGGTCAACGACCGGTTGGTAGTCCAGAGGAAGTCGACGGGCGGGTGGTGGTCTGATAGAGGTTTGGTTGAAGTCCGGTGGTGGTCAGCAGCCGGGCAGTCGTCGAGGGCTGTTGGGCAGAAGTCCGGGGCGATCGGGGGCCTGGTGGAGGTGTGACGGAGATCGACGGTGGAGCGGTGGTCCGACTACAGTTGATGGGGGTTCACCGGCGGTGGTGCTAGAGCTATTGAAGCTTTAGAGCTCTCTCCAATCTCTAGCCCAAAGGTCCTCTTCAAGTAGAGAGTGAGTGTCTATTTAAAGAATTTCTAAGTAACATATCCTGTAAATACAGAAAAGATTTGGGGCAGGTTCGGAGTGCTCCATCGAATGACTCATATTGTTTCTCCCGATCGTATAGATTTTTCAACTATTTAAGTGCCTTAATTATGTCGGAATTCAGTGATCTTGTGCTCATTGGATTCGTCTCACTGAGCTGCTCGATTTGATTATAAGCATGTCATATTTGGATATCATTTTGTCATCTAAATGATTCTTTGACCTTTCCAAATGTGGTCCGGGCCCCCGATTTGGACTCATTTGGGCTTGGGTTGGACCGATTTTGGTGTCGTTAGGTTCATCTCTTTGAGATGTTCAGTTTGACTATAAGTTTGTTGAAATTGAAATTTAGATGATCCTAAATTTATTTTTGAAAGTTTTCAACTTAATTATATATTGAGATTCGTGCTGGATCAAAATAATTTTCGATGAAGCATCAATTATAAAATTCAAATAATTACATGATCATACTGACTTTTCATTGATCGTGCAGATCAATTTCCAAATGAATCATTAAAATATAGTACAACCCATTCATTTCAAAATAAATGATGAAGATCGAATGGTACAATCACTATTATACAATATCATCTCTAAATAAATCAAATTAAAACATATGATCTCACTTATTCAACAGAATATATATAAATCAAAAGTAATGTAAATTATATCATATGATCAACATGGTCATAATAATGTTATACAAATTTTTTTTTTATAATAATGTTATACATAATTTTATTATAAAAATTATTAAAGAAATATCTTTTTTTTATCCGTGTGAGAACATTTACGGTGGTAGAAAAAGAATATACTTTAATATCTTAGTTTTGCAAAAAGATTCATGATACACATAGATAAAAGACGGATATAAAAATTATAAGAGATTTCATATTTTTTACATGAAATCCTAGGAAAAGGAAAAATTATGGGGTCTAGTCTAGTTAAAAAAATTTCACTAATATTTGTCAACAATTATAACTAATATCCTTTTTTGACAGAAGGGATTCACATAGTATGCCGGTATAATATCATATGAAAATATGTTTATAGTGAACTAAAAAGATATTTAGGTTGACTTGAACCAATTAAATTTGTGTAAGCAAAAAACCAGTGCCAACAACAGCTAAATATTAAAAATAGCAACAATTAGCATTTATTTGAGCATGATATTAGAAATGAAAATAACATGGAAGTAAATAATATTTAACACTTCATTTTAAGTATCTCATACTTCTTCATATATCTCTTATACATCCACTTATACTTATCAACTTATTTATATTTCATCTTTGCTTTTTATACCTCTACTTTCACTTATACTTCTAATTGTTCATATCACATATATTCAAACATATAAAATAAAATACTTGGATGGATAATCAGATATATAGATGCAAAAGCCCTTATATCTTTACTAGAATGCACATAAAATATTAACTACCAATCACCTGCATTTAGGGTTGTCAATATTTGACACGACACAAAATCCGACTCGGATCCGACCCGGAAAATCCGAGTTGGACCCGACCCGTTTGAAAAATGGGTCGGGTTCGGGTTGACCCGACGGGTTGCCGGGTCAACCCGGAAGGTTCGACCCGAACCCGACCCATGACCCGAAATTGACACCCCTATCTGCATTATTCTCTTTCTCCCCCTTCTCACACATTTTCAAACATATGAGTATAGAAATATTTATACAATCATAGAACTTCTCATATGTAATATTCAAAGTAATATTTTGAAGCTTTTATTATTCTATAGCAAATTTATAAGTGTCAATATATTTGTTAAAATGTCTAAAATATCATATAACTAAAAATATTTGATTAAAAATAAACTTATACAGGCAAATATAATCAAAATATTCTATTCTATAATATACTAAAAGTTACATAAGTGCTACAAAATTAAAATCTGAAGTTGGGTAACAACAATCTACCTTACGCTAAATAATATTTCTAACCGGTCAGACAAACAAAATTGACTCTAAGATCTCTGAGTCCAAGCTTCTCTTATTTCTTCCCTATTTTTTTGTCGTATCCTCTTCTCTGACCAAAGGAAATAAATAAAATTAAAATGGATTTTAAAGGTGGATTTGGATATTTATATTAAATATTTTCCCTTGTACAATGTTGCCAAAGTTTCAACACTGTAGCGCCCAAAAGCCTCAAATTTTCTTGCTGAAAATAGATAGATGAGCATCATAGTGCCAAATGATAGCGTTATGATGACATATATGGTTCCCAAACGATGACTTCCACTCTTTTAAAATTTTCTCTAAAATTCAATCAGAAAATTTAATACACCCTTAGAATTCGCAGAAATCAATAAATATCAGAAAGTGTAGGCTTATTTATAGATTTTATAGAGCAATAATATGGCTAAAAACTAGCACACTATTGGACGACATGTATAAATTATCTCTATCATAAATTATTTTTTTAGCATTTAAATGCCTTAACGATGCTAGATTAAATGATCTTAGGCATGTTAGATTAGTCTCACCGAGACACTCGATTTGATCATAAGCATGTCAAATTTGAATATTATTTAGTTCCCCAATTACTATTTCAAAATTTTAAATATTGATATTGCTTTAAGCTCGTGATTTAGGCTCATTTGGACTTGAATTTGGTCACTTTTAATATGGTTGGATTTGTCTCATCAAGCCATTTAGTTTGACTTTAAATTTGTTTATATATATATATATACACATACAAAATGTTATATCGAGTAATTGTGCGAAACAACATTTTAGGCTTAGTTTGAGACCGTTTTTAGTGCTTTTTAAAGTTATTTTTTAGTACAAAATTTAAAAAATTTGTATTGAAAAGCTTCTTTAAGAAGTAGTAATAAAGCTGTTCCAAACGAAGACTTGATGCATATATAATCATTCCACCCTTCCATTAAAGCACCACAATGAGAGAGATTATTCTGTGCGGACACCGGATGGGAGAACCGTCCAATTACGCTCTGTATTGAGCACAATACCGAGTGATACCGAATACGATATATTTTTTAAATGTTGCATTTTTATTGAACTTTAGACGAAATCCAGACTCCCTACGGATTAATAAATCCCACAATCATTCGCTATGGGCAAAAAATATTCGACAAAGATACCATACCTCTATAGACTCTGAAGCTTATTATTGAAATTTTACATGCACGAACTTCATGAAGTTTTCAACGGTCACTTTTCAACGTGGAATTCACAACAAAATAGTTAATCAACTACCAGTTACAGCCACAAGTTCTAACGCAGTTGGAAAACTTCATGAAGTTCCAATGGGAAAATAGCAAAATTTTTAGCAGAGTTTATATTAAAAGCTAAAGCCATCTAAGAATGGATAACATCAAGAAAGGAACAAAGTAACGCTGCGGCGGACCGTAACCAATATGTGTCACAACCACTAGAAAATCCGGCAACCCCTTTTCCGGCGAGCCACCGCACAGCCGGCAGCAATCCGCGTCTGAATCCGCTCGAAGCGCCACGCCGGACAAGGAATAGTTATTCCGCGCGGATGGTGAAACCCAAACTCCTCCTCGGCCTCCCTGAGAAGCTCCACAAAAAGCGGATGATTAAAATGACAGACAGAAACCAAGTAACGCTGCGGCGGCTCATCCTCCTCTCCACCGCCGACGTACACCGCCAGGTACCCCTTCGGAGTCGGGCTCTCCTCCCCTGCTAACAGAAGCCTCTTAAACCCTTCATCGCCGCCACCGCTGATCGAAGCTACGCAGTTTCTGTGTCTGAGATAGCGGACCCACCGGAGTACACTGATCGCAGGCGCAAGCAACTGCGATCGATGACGTTCGACGCGGCGGTACCTTCTCGACCGGTCCCGGAGTATCCATCGGCAGACCCGAACCATCCTTCGGCCCAACTGGAAGGATTGAACGTTGCTCAAGAGATTGCCCAAAAGCTGCTCCTTTCTTTCGCTTCCTCCGCTCTTTTTCTCTTCGTTGCAGGAGCGTGGGTGGGGCCGCTATATAGCTGAAGATCGGCCTGAGTGAGAAAGTGGGATTCAGGCCGTACACGGCCGGCCCTATCTGAAGAGATTATTACGTGAGAATGTGGAATGCCCGCTGTTGTCTTTTGTTTTTTTACCCATTTATGATCAATGAATAATTCTTACAAGAAAAATACTTTTTAAGAATGATATGAAAGTTTTCTTATAATTCTTTCGGAAAAAAATATTATAAGAAAAAAAAATATTTTTTTAAAAAGATATGAAAATTTTCTTTTTATTTTTGAAAAAATGGACAATAGCTTTAATTTTCATCTTTTAAGATTTTAAATAAATCATAATTTTAAATTCATACATATAAGATCTGAAATTTAAATTTTTTCTTAAATTGTAATAAAAATTTAGTAAAATATTAAATGAATTGTATCTAAATAAAATTATTAAAATTAAAGATTTGAAAAAGCTAACCCTAATGCACTGTTAATATAGTGGAGATTTAATTCAACATCTTAATAATATTTTTTTTTTAATATTTATTAATTAGATTAATTGGAACTCATCTTTAACTAGTCTTTTTCCTTCCTGTTGCGGCTTCTTTGGGACTCTAATTAATTCAGATTAATTAAATCATATAACAATGATTAATGGCCACGTGAATCCATCTTCGAGGAAAGTGTCAAGAGGTAGGGGTGTAAACGAGTCAGAGCCATGCTCGAGTCACTCTTAATTTGACCTTGATCTTAGTTCGAGCTGGCTCAATTATAATTAAAAAGAGGAAGTTATTATGATTCATATATATTTTATAGTAAAATTATAAAAATGAGTGAAATTAGAAGATAAATAATAGAGAATTATTTGATATAAGAAAATAATATATAAATTTTAAATATTTTTAAAAACTTTATAATTAAACTCCTCAATTATAATATATCTTAAGTATATTTTAGAGAAATATTTATTAAATGAGGTTACTCATAAGCTAACTAGTCGAATAGAGGAAGAAACAAGCTTGACTCATTAGTTTATCAAGCTCAGCTCACGAGTCATTTATGGAGCTGAGCTTGAGCCAACTCACGAGTTGACTTGACTCACTTATAATGTGCGACAGCTCCCATTGTTTTTTATAGATTAATTATTTTCTATGAGCGAAATATATTTATTTGGACAAAACTTTGTGGCTAGGGTATATAAATCAATAAAAAAGTGTAAAAAAATTATAACATCTCATCTTAATTATGTTTGAGAAAATTACAACTTTTTGTAAAGGGGGTTATAATGTTGATATGGAGAAATTAATTTTTTGAAAGTTATTGTAGAAAGTAGCTTTCTAATATAAAAAATTTCTTGAAAGAAAAAAAATTTGTTTAAATAGAAACTGTGATTGACATCTGAAAAACAAAGCAATAGTCTTTTATCCAAGTGTCTAGGCTTCCAATAAAGAGACTTTGGATTTGAGACCTTACTGACACATTTAATACTACAATAACCAAATCAGCCATCTCTGTCACTTGCGTTGCTCTTTGCATGCTCAACTCTTGGGCTCTACCCATCTAAGTCGTCCTCACCATAAAAGACTAATTGCATCCTGCTTGTTAATTCTATAAGTGATAATACATCAGTCGACAATATACCTTTGTAATTATGCGTATGGAATTCTACTGTATGTAATAGATATATGTATCATGCTAAGTAATGCTTTGGTTGAAAAGACTTTCTTATTGTTTCTTAATGCAGCTTTTTGTACTAGAAGCTGCTTTAAGAAATAATAAGAAAGCCGCCTCAAACAATGCCGAGATTGAAGAGGAAAACTTCTACTATCCTCTTTGTTCTTCTTTCCTCTTCTCCTCCTTTATCTTTACACATTATTTATGACATTAGAGCCTGTTACTTTATAGCAATCAAATGTTATCTCTTCTTCTCATCTCTAAGTCTCTCTCCCCTTCTTGGCCAACTCCAATTCCTCTTAAACAAAAGAAACTGGAATCAATTAACCTACTGCCATCATTATGAGTGACATTATGATCTCCTTGTCCTAAAAATTCTTATATTCCAATCTCATGCAAGGCTTAAAACAAGAAATTACTATGTATAAATATCTAATTTACTGAAAATATTCAAGACAAAGAGCTTCAACGAATTTCTCAATAGATCCACGAATGATAGCCAAGGCTTACCCATACCCAACTCACACTACATGCCATGTATTCTAATAACTTAGAATATGATCGCTGAAAAAAACTCAACCATTTGAACCCCAATCCTTCCCCATATCCTCAATCTCAATACTTGTAAGGAAATTTGACAAACCATATAATGCCATTTGCTGTCCATAAATTGATCAAGGGTCATTTAACTACAGAATTAGCTCAATAACATTTTAATGAAAAGTTAGTTCACGACTTAATAGCTATCTAAAATTAAACCACGCATCAACAATTAATATTATTACAACTTATTCTTAAATTAATTGATCATGAAGATGTAATTTTCTATATCTTAAATTGACAACCTCCTATCTACCAAGCATTAAAAATAGTAATTTGTGCCAAATTGAACCCCATAAGGCTTGATGAATTATATTTTCTCCTCTATATCAAAGACTTAAAACATCATTGAGGAACAAAATATAATAATTATCCCTTGTCAATCATTACATTGATTTGTTTATATCTTAGGGCTATGGCTCCAATTCCTCCCGAAGAAAGCATAAACAATTATTGATAAATAGCTATAAGCATGGTGTACTAACATTTCACACATCTATGGGTGATCAGTTTTGTTATCCTGATGTAATATGCCAAACTTGTGGCAAACCCAATCATTCTACATCCAATTTCTAGCACTAATATTAACATCCCCCTATTCTGCAGCATGCATCATCACACGTATCCGATTCTTCTTAATGGGTACTCAAATCTAGAGCAACATTGCTTTTGACCATGGATATCAATCATATAAATAACCTCATAACTTACTATAGAAATGAACAATTGTTGGTTAACAATGAAATTTCACTACCCATGTCCAACTCTGATCAAGGAATACTACCCAGTCCTTAGTGCAAGCTCATTCTATCAAAACTCCTACACATTCCCAATCTATTTCACAATCATTTTCCATACCTAAACTCATTAATGTTAATAATTGATCTATTTTCTTTAATGCTTTCAGATTTCAAATTAGGGTCATGAAGTTCAATCGAAGACTCCTCTTAAGTCGATGTCTAAACGGACTACATATGATTGCTTCACATCAATCACTGCAAGTCATATAACACTCCTCTCCAAACCTATCAGAACAGTACTATGGCAAAAGCACTTAGGTCAACCCTCCTTAGCCTTAGTTTTTTTCCATTTCAAAATAATAATAAATTTTATCTATCCAAACCAGCTCTCTATTGTGTAATCTATGTAACTTCCTAAAGAGTCACATAATCTCATTTATCAGGTCTAATAGTTACACTTATACAATTCGAGCTAATGCATTCGAATGTGTGAGTCCCTCACTCGTTATCTCCATTTATGATTTCAACTTTTATGTATCTTTCACTGATGATTACTCTAAATTTTGCTAGATATACCCAATCATCTATAAATCTTAAATATTCTAAAACTTCATACAATTCAAAAACATATTTCCTACTCAGTTCAACTAATATAGTAAATTACTTTGATTGTAAAATTGTTCTCAATCTCCAAAAATTCCTCGCCTATAATGAAATACTCCACAAAATTTGTTATCCTTGCACCCCAGCATACAAACATCAACATTTTATTGAGACTACTTGTACCTTCATGCTTGAAATTAAACTTACTTAAAAGTTTGGGTTGTTGCACTTCTCATCACAACCTATCTAATCAATTGAGTACCTTCCTAACATACTAAAATTTGTCACCATCTTAGCTCACCTCTAATAAAAAATAATACTATTCCCACATAAGAGTTTTCAATTATTCATGTTTATCATGGATTCTTACACAATCCCCACACAAACTAGCGCAGTGCTCTCCCACCACATATTCCTAACATACTCCACCTACCATAAGGGATACAATTGTTCCAATTCCATAATAGCCAAAATCATAATTTCTTATCACGTTGTGTTTAACAAATCCACTTACATGTCCAAACAATCACAACCTTGACACATTAATCCATATGAACCCTACCATAAATTTACACCTTTCGCTCTTATGCATCTCTCCTTGCAAATCATCAAATCCGATAATTAGTTAACTCCCACCTCCAAAGCAAACTTCCAATACAACTTCACCACTTCCATAATCGCATCAACAGTCTTCACATCTTCATACTCCACTTCACATACTCCTCAATCAATAATCCTCATATCTTTGATCACAATCATATAATATATACAACATGCTCTCACCCTTAGTTATCTCATAATGTAAAACCAATCTCAAAATGGGATCCCTTAAACCCAGTAAAATACTCGATCTCCAATATACACTACTAATTCCTCTTGATCCTAGTAGTTCATGTAACAAAGTTATCAATAAGTTGAGACTAAGCAAAGTTGTTCAAATTTTTTTCCCCTTGGTATTGAGGTCCTCAAAATACAACATAGTCTCCTAAGCTAGCAAAAGTACAACTCTGAATTACTTCATAAATTAGATATGTTTTGATTAATTTGTAGAGATAAATATTTCAATATGAAAGAAATAGGACAATTATTATCTTTTATTTATGACCTTATATTTGATCCATTTAATTTCTTAAAATTGTTCTGTTCAATTTGATTATCAAAATTTTGATTCATTAATTCAATTAGAATCGTAGCTTTTAAGACCAGTAAATTTATGTATTATATTTATTGATAGATAAATTCTTGCTAAACCACTACTATTACCACTATTATTAGTAGTGTATTAGCTACTTAGATTCGCTCTAGCACTCGTGAATCTGTAGACCTAACTAAGGGAATAATTATTTGATCATGTTTTGATCAACTGAGGGCATGATATGTAAAATTCAATATTAGGATAAATTAAATAAAATGGCCAACACAACCATCCTAAAATTCATAAAAGACCCCAATTCTTCACATAATAGATTATTATAATAAAAATGATGCAAAAGAGAAATTATTATATAATAGGTAACTCTAGAGCTGTGGTCCTGTCATGGATCTTGAAATTGAGAGAGATTGTTGTCTTTGGCTAGGAGTGCAACCGAGTCAAATCGGCTTACGAGTTGACTCGAGCTCGACTCAGTAATGGGCTCGATGAGTTGAGCTTGAACACGATTTCGAGCTTGACATCTTATCGAGATCAAGCTCGAACAACCCACTGCTTGACTCGAAAGCTCGTCGAGCAACTCGCATATGAAATCAACATCAGGGAAATGCAATCGCACACGAGAAAATAAAATCACACTTGGGGAAAGCTAGCGACGACGCAAGCTGGCGATAATGCAAGCTGGAAGAAGCTCCATGGACGCAGACGGAAGCAAGACGGACGCGAATGGAAACTTGACAGAAGAAAGCTCGATGACACAAGCAGGCGACAATGCGGACGCTGGTACGACGGACAAACTGAGCTCGAAATGCTGCTCAAGCAACTCGACAAATTTTTTTTATCTTTTGTCATGTCGAGATAGAGCTCAAATTTTGAGCTCAACTCAAGTTTGAGCTCAAGCTCGATATTTTACAGTCGAGCTCAACTCGAACACCTTCTGACACAAGCTCGACTCTATTCATTTGCACCCCTATCTTTGGCCCTACCACCGACAGGGATTTATCAGTAATAAGCCCCAGTGATGCTGCTAAATGCTAATCATGTCAGCTGGGCAAAGGACCTTTACATTAACCATCCAATGAATCAATAATTATAGCAGAAGTATACACGCAACAACTTAGATAATAAAAGCACAACCAAAATATCATGATATTTTTTTTCCTTATCTTCTCTATCTTATTTTCAACAACAGCTACCATTGTATATGTTCGGTACACTCAGCATCTCAGTGGAGTTCTTTGGTTTGAAGAAAAAATAAGTATAAATTTTTTAAATATACAATTTTGAAAATATTGATATTTAATTTAAAATTAAACGAAACATAAAATTTTGGTGCATTTGAAATTCACCCTCTAGTTCAATTTTGATATCCAGGACGCAACAGATATATTTAAAATTCCTCATATTTGAGCGAGTTCCAAGTACAAAATAAATTTATTATCATTATTGTGATAGCAAAGCTTTGGGAATGAGTCTTCTTTAATTTGGGAGCAAGGGAAGAATATTCTGATGGAAGCAAAAAAATATATAACAAAGAAAAAAAAAACTTTTATGTTCTCTAAATGCTTCACGGGCAAAGAAAAACATAGAGCTTATAATATCTCTTTTGCTTCTTCATCAAAAATATATAACCATAGGAAACACAAGCAGTTTTTAAAACTGTCTGAAATAAGAAAAATAAAATAAAATAAAACAACTAAATTGAAGTGTCTCGTTGCTTGGTTTGAAAAAAAAAATTCCAACGGAATTAAATTCAAAGATTAATGGATAGTAGCTACGACAGCGGGCGTTCCTGCTCGTCTGTGGCACAGGAGCAGATCACTTGAGATGGATTTGATGGATAAGTTGTTGGGGTTTGCTAATGTGTGCTATTACAGGAGGCGACAGAGGAGGTAGCGAAGCCAGTGGCATCGACTCGCAATGAATTAAAATAAAATACAAAGCAAGCTTTAAGGGCTCATTTTGGTTGGTTGTAAAATGCAAAGCAAGCTTTAGAAAGTTATGTTTTTTTGCTTTCAATCATTCTGAGAGACAAATTGAAATCCTCACTTTTGAGGAATTAAAATAAAATGCATAGTTTTTCAAAAAAATGCTTTGTAACATGAAGAAATCGCAAATCTTATATTTAATATTGTAAATTGTAAGTTATTTACTATCTTATATTTAATATTATACATTTTTGGATAATAATTGAAATAAATATTATTTAAAACTATCTATGCCGGTCTTAAGCCCAAATGAAAAAAGTTGAGAGAAAATTTAATAAAATAATTTAGCCCTCCCCCCCCCATCCACTCCCCCCCCACCCCACCACCTCCAAATAAACTTCTGCTAGTTCCGTCCACTGATGTCGCCACACATCGCTCACCTTCAACCCCCGTCACCACCACTCTCCCCTAGACCTGTCGCCACCATCGTTGGATACCACCCAAATCAAATCTTAGTCTTCTATTTGTAAATTACTAAATCTAAATTCTCTTAGATCATTATCATTACAAATTATTTTAATTGCTTAAATACTCATCTAAAATAAATTTTTTATTTTTAAATAATTATATAAATATTATATGAGATAACTCCTGATTCCAACTACATAAAAACATCCAATTGCCGGGCAGAAATGACACTATCCAGCAGATTTTCTTGTTCGGTAGTCTTTCCGACTGATTTCAATTTTCGCCGGTCATAAGCCACACGGAAATCTGCAATGCGTTGCCATTTTTTTCTCCATCGAAATTATTCTCAGCTGATTTCGACGGCTTTTTTTCTTGGGCAGTTTGGTCATTTTGGTTGTGGGCGGTGGTAAAAGAGCGCGCTTCACAAATAGTGCCATAAATTTCTGGCGGCATTGTCAGCAATTTAACCATAGATTATTCCAGCCGTCGGACTGCCAAGACAAAATCACACGAAATCTCCGGTGGTTTATTATTATTCCAGCGGCTTATCATTTCATTCCATTAATTAAAGATTTTGGTGGTTAGGCCCGCCAAAAACGCGTGTAGCGAAGAGTAGAAAGAAATTAGACGGCATCTAATTATCCACAAGATGTTGCTGACAATGGTTTATGATTTGATGCATAGCAAACATTCTCTTATGTATTTCTCTACGATTTTCTTTTGTGTTAAACATTTCGATCCGAGGCGGAGCGGATGCAGAACTGCAATTAGAACGCAGTCAAGAGTTGGGTAGAGGCTAGGTCTGTGTCAGTTGTAATCCTTTTTTCTTTCTTCAGTCTGTTGTAATCGTTGGTGTGGCATATAATGATTTTTAACTTGGAAAGATTTTCTGTCTAACGCGGACCTAAAGTTTTCTATTTTTAGTAATATATGCGTCCCGAATGATATTTAAATATCGACCTGGGCGATCTGTCGCAAACGCAAGAAACCTAATTAGGGCCATCCTCATTAAAGCAGCCGTCATTTGTAAAAAATATTCGTCCTGGACGATTTTATACGGCCAGGACGATAGGCGTCATCAGCGAAGAAGTCTTAAGACGCGCAGTCGGATTCAAGCTGTGTCTCGAGGTAAGGGTGGAAGTTTGAGAGGGAGAAGATCTGTGAGGGGCTGCAGAGGAGTGTGGAGGGGATTCCACACAGTTGCTCCGGCGAGCATGACCTTAGAACCACGGATTCAAGGCTTGTCTCGAGGTAAAGTTCACCAAAGAAGAAGATCTCCTTGGTGTCAAAGGACCGGCGACTCCGCCGCAACCGGGGAAGGTGGAAGTGATTTTGTAAGGGCTTCTCCGCCTAGCTGTGGGGGCTAAAGAAGAGACACTTGTTTTAGTGCAATATCTTGGAGGGGCTCAAGGAGTGGACAAGGTCAAGGTTTGACCGAGAACAACTATAAATCGCGTGTGTTCTTTTTTTATTATCGCTTCCGTATTTTATTTTTTCCGCACTTGTGGGTAGTGATTTTGGTTTAGATGGGTTTTATCTTTGGATTTTAAAAGTTTTCAATTCACTCTCTCTTTTAATTAGCTTTTGGGCCAGTTCTATAGGGCCTAACATCTCTAACAACTTTTCAAGTCGTCGTATAGAGTAAATTTTCATAAAATAAGTTTTAAAAGCTTTTGAAGTTTCGATCCATGCGCTAATTTTTCAAAATCGTAATATTGCAGAACTGATTTATTTCAATCACTAAGACCTCCTTTAATTTGAAAATATGTCATTGGTGATGTTTTAGAAACCAGAGCATGTCTATTTTCTTGCAATCGAATTGATTTTTGGCATGTGGCATATCGATTTTAACTGGTTATTCATCACCGTGCACGAATTTTTAACGTGGAGTTAAAATTTATATTCCTTTTATTCATGGAACAGGGGAAAAAACAAACTTAATGCTCAATTAAATGCAAAGTCTTTAAATGCTTTTTTCGTACTTAAATTCGAATCATTTTATGTTATTAATCCACGTGCACTACGCGGTAAGAAGTTTGGGTAAATTGCACACCATATTACGGAAGGGCCACTAGTGAAATCAAGCAATTCAAGTTGAATTTGTTAATGCATGATTTTTGAATTATTTTTCATGAAACCTTTTTTGAAAACGATCTTTAGACATTGTTACAATTCATTTCAAATTGTAAACTCATTACAATTGCTTTAAGGAAAAGATTTTCAAATTTTGGAAAAAGTCAAATAAAAATTATTCGTTGTTTCATTGAAAAATTGATTGCCGAAAGTTGTTGCCTATTTGTGAATCAAAATATTTGAAATGATTATTTCTATTGAAATTTGATTGGCTCACTTCATTGCCTACGACGCAAAAAGTTTAGGGCAAAGACTTTTGGATGCAGGTGAAACTATTATTCTAAAGCTGGAGATAACAGAAAGAGAGTAGGCGCTAGTTGGCTGAACGAGTGAGGGGTCAAGTGACGCAAGCAGATCACAGAAGCGTCAATGCTAAGCATAAGCAAAAGGGAAAAAAGGTAAAAGTGGTTAAGGATTGTCCATATTTCTTCTGACGTTATTGCCTTTCGATTCAAGAAGCCTGGGACATATGAAAAAATCCAGTATTCCTAATTTAGAGATTCTTCCTACGAAAGAAAAGGGCAAGCGCGAAGCAATTTTAAACTGGGGAAATAATGAAAGGCAAAAAAATCTCGATGGGTAGATCTGGTTCTGAAGCACGGAGACTAGCGAGAGAGATAATGATTAAAGAGCCTTTGGTGTTTTTGTGTTTTTCTTTTTTATTTTTTTTTAGTTTTTGTTTATTCTTTAAAATTTTTTTTTTGTGAAAGGTTTTCTCAGAATCAACAACACATTCACTTTTTTTAAAAAGAAAAATCTAACTCCTATTTTTTTTTTTTTGAAAATCTTTGTAAGTTGTGTTTGAACTTCTCTAAAACAGCTCAAAAGGAAGGAAACTCGTATTTTTTGTTTCTTTTCTTCTTCTTAAAGAAGTTATTTTTACTTTTGATTCAAAATCTTCATTCATATTTTAAATTGGATTTGAAACTATTTTTTATCTCCCTATATTTTTTCTATCGCAAGGAATTTTTGCAAAATTATTAGATCCACCTTAAAATTTTTCTTAATCAAGTTGTTCGTGTTGTCAATAATTTGGGTTTACTTTGGTTTTTGAAAATATATAGAAAGAAATGCATATTTTTTGAAAATAATTAAAAAAAGTGGCCAATGATGCCAAACCAAAAGTGGCAATGACTCAAATAAAAAAAAATACACAAAGTGTATTAAATCAAAAGATGCTCCAAAAGAGCCATTCAAGTGATAAAGGGCCATAAAATGAGCCCACAAAAAAATTGCTTATTTTTTCTTATACTACTAAAAACTTAAGAAATCCTTGATATGTTCGAAAACTTTTGTGGTTGAAAATTTTGGCTTCCTAATTCAGAAAGTTCATGCATTGATGTTCTATTAGATATGTTTTTAGGGAAAAAGGGATTTTGAAAAATTATGTTTTTTTTCTCGTTTATTCTTATTTGGATATTAGATTAAAAAGTTTTTGCCTTTAAAAGACGAGTTGAATTATCAATTATGAATTTCTAAACATTTTCTAAAGCTATGCGTTGTTCAATCCAATCTACTAATTTTTGATTAAACCAAAATATAACTTTCTCATTTAAGAATATTTGATTTTTCCTAGATCAGGTTAACGTTTTTTTTTTTTTCTTTATTCGCTTTGCTTTTGTTTGTTGCTCCTCTCTTTTTGATAATGTCAAGGGGGAACGTATTGTTGATTGTTAATTTTGTATCTGTTGTCGTATTTGTACTTGTTTTTCAAAAAAAATTAAAAACAAAACAAAATATTTCATCTCCCTATTTTTTAAAAGTGTTATATCTAGTGAGGCGGGAGATTAAGAGAAATCGTTCTTTTTAAAAATTCAAATTGATATGTTTGCCATATCAAAAGGAGGAGATTGTTGGGCGGATCAAAGGTTATGATTTTGATGATTAGCAAACATTCCTTATTTCTCTAAGATTGTCTTTTTTGCCTAACGTTTCAGGTCAACACGATCAGACTGCAATTTGGAACCGCTCAAGATTGGACAGACTAGTTCTGTCAGTTTGTAATCTTTTTCCTTTTCTTGACTCTGTATGTATTTGATTGGCATCAATGATTTACTAACTTGAGATTTTCTGTTGTAACGGGCCCTAAAAGTTTTCTATTTTTGGTAAATCGTCCCGGACGATAATTATATCCGGCCTGGACGATCTGTTCCAAAAGCCGAAATCTAATTAGGGCACTCCTCATTAAAGCAGCCGTCCATTGGCAAAAAACATCGTCTGTGTGGACGATTTTATATCGTCCAGGATGATAGGCCTCAATTCAGCAAGAATCTGCCGCATATCTACTTAGGAAGATACTTATTTTGGACATCGTTCCGGTTATCCTCCTGTACATAATAATATCGTCCCAGGACGATCCAGGACCAATTTTTTTTCAAATTTCTCTGGCAATTTTGGAAAGCAATTAATGGGGATTTCGTCCAGGCCGATCGCAAGATCGTCCGGACGATTAGAACATTCGTCCAGCTTTCATTTCAGGGTGGTGATATTCAGGGCGATTTTTTCTCATATTTGAACTAATCGGCAAGGATGATATGCCTAATTCGTCTTGACGATAATGTCTGGCAACTTCATAATGAGCTCGCTTTTAGCTCTTTATTTAAGCTATGACAAGGCACTTTGTAAGTGTCTTTGGCTGTCAATTGTAGCTTCGTTCTTATGGGGAAAACTTGAAGAGGAGGCTTTGAAAGGAGAGAAGGAAAGGTGGAGTTCGAGAGGGAGAAGAATCCTGTGAGGGGGGAACTCAAGCGGAGTGTGGAGGGACCACACGGTTGCTCCGGCGAACTCGCACCTTAGTACCATCGATTTCAGGCTTCGGTCTCGCAGATAAGTTTCACCAAAGAAGAAGATCTCTTTGGTGTCAAAGGACCCGGCGACTCCGCCACACCGGGGAAGGTGGAAGTGATTTTGTAAGGGCTTCTCCGCCTAGCTGTGGGGGCTAAAGGAGAGACATTTGTTTTAGTGCAATACTTGGAGGGTGCCTCCAAGGAGTAGACATAGGTCAAGGTTTGACCGAACCACTATAAATCCGGTGTGTTCTTTTCTTATTATCGCTTCCGCATTTATTTTTCTTCCGCACTTTGTTTGTGGTGATTTTGGTTGGAGTTTTATCTTTGGTTTTAAAGTTTTTCAATTCACCTCTCTCTTTTAATTAGCTTTGGGCCAGTTCTATAGGGCCTAACATCCCTAACAAACTTTCAACAAACTCGTCTAAAAATTTATATAAATCCTGCAAAAATGCATGATATAAACAAAATAAATTGCACAAACACACAATATTCATGATCAACATATACTAAAAGAGTATAAAATATAAAGTTCAACATAAACAAACATTAAAACATAATAAAACATAAGTTTAACAATATGAAAACATAAAGTTCAACATAAGTAAACTTTTAAACATAAAGTTTAACTACAATAAAAAGTTGAAATTAATATATTCTCAAAGAAAAGCTTGTTCATAAAAGTCCAACAACAACTTCAAAATTAACTTAAATCTAATCATATTCTGTCTCCTCGCTGCCTTATGCTTCATGCACGGGCACCTGATCCTTTTTCTTATGATTTTTAACTCGATATGATCACAGCTCCGCCTGTATCTTAGTCTGAATATGTCTCATCTCATCTATCTCTTTTGTTAGAGCAGTAACCATCTGACTGATGGTTTCTTCAACTCCACTATTATCATAAAATGATGAGATGGATATAATGCTCTCAATCGCATATCCCTGCGAATCTAAGCTATAAACCCTCCCCTTTTGTCTTCCTTCAACAGCCTGTGGCCATGTGTGGAACTTTGATTACTAGGTCGATCCTGAAGATGCTCCCTCACTAGTAGGAAAAATTGTTATGTGTGGACACATGACAGCGTCTAGAGACCAGTCAGAATATGTCATATCATTTTTTTGCTCGGTACTGAATGTGTTATGGTGCCAAATGTTGGCCATTAAAAGAGAAGCATAATACTAAGTTAAGTACTGTTATAGAGATGAGGATGCTTAGGTGGATGAGTGGCTTTACCCTTAGAGATAGGATACAAAATGAGCATATATGTGAAAAAGTTGGAGTAGCACTAGTTGAAGATAAGATTAAATAGAGTCACATTAGATGATTTTGCCACATAGAACAACTTCCTTCCGATGACCTAGTTAGGAAAGTAGAGGTGTTAGATTTGACTTATGTTAAGAAAGGTAGAGGTATACCTAAAAAGACTTTGGTTAGAAAAAAAAATAGAAATGATATTTCTTTATTAGATTTAAACAAGAATTTGACTTTTAATATGACATAATGGAGAAAAAAGGATTCATATAGCCGACCCCACTTAGTGGGATATAAGCTTGATATTGATATTGATATTGATGTGATCGAAGCTCGGTACCGCTGTGTGTATGGTGTCTGCATAGAATAATTTTTTCACTAGTAGACGATTGACCCTCCCGAAGTTGTATAAAATCATCCAAAGAGAATAAATCCATAAAAATATACTTCAATTTATATTTTATTATTTCTCAAAAAATGATACTCATATGAACTTTTCTCCCTATCTCATCAACCCATTGATGATAACATTGATGTTGTTGAGTCCTTAAAGGCAGATCTAATGTTACTAGCTCTTGACCAAGATACTCTTTCTATATATAGACAGAGCATAATTAAAATAATATAAATATATATTTATAAAATTAATTAACCTAATCTTTTATCAGTCATCCTCTATGCTCATATGAGGCCCTGAACCAATCGTATGAAGAGAGCTTCTTAAACCCCTAAATCAGATGCTCTATTATGCTTGATCTGCTCTCTACATTTGGTGAACTCACGGCTCGCCCAAGCTTTAGTCATATCAGCCCGCACTCCCTCATCAATCCCTAATGTACACTCCTCAAACTTTCTAATATATGTGAGCATGTCCCTAAGAAGAGTAGAGCCTCTTTTCTAAAAAATGGTTATGATCCTCGAACCATGCTCATGCCATCACCTAAAATCTTTTTTGTAAAATATTGGTATAATAAATAATATTAATACAAATGTAATCATAAATGTTAAGTAATATCAAATAAATACACCTAAAATTCTCTGAACCATATATATCCCTAATTTCAATAAATTTTCTTTCATGATAAGGAGCATCATATTTGCTCCGTATTATGTCACGAATCTTGTGGGTGGTCTTCCTTGCAGGGTTAAAGCTGCAAGTAAAAATTTTTCTCAAGAATGCACTTAATGTAGGAAGAGGAGGTGACCTCTCTACTCTGTTTGTAAAGAATGCATCATAGTTTCTTTTAAACGGATGATCAGAGGATAGGAATATATGATAACAACCAAATAAAATATTTTTTTCCATATTTTAGTATGAAAGATTTGGTATTCACCATGCAATAAGGATAAGTTAATTTTCCTACTGCATGTGTTCCAAACTAATAACATATCGTAAGCTAAAAAATCACCAATGGTTCAAAGCAATGCATATTTAAAGAGAAAATTATAATTAATTGAGATGTCATATGTAAGGATACATTCTTCCCATAAGAACTTGAGACATCAATTAATGGTTACAAAAAATATATCAATTTCTACTTTTGGATTATGTGGTCATGATATTATAAGTGTTAAATATATGTACAAGATAATCATGCATGTCTCTAGTGTGTTAAATATATGTACAAGATAATCATGCATGTCTCTAGCGGAAGATTGTATGGTGTTTTTATGACTATCGAACAAAAATATAATAAAATTATCTGATTGTAAGGAGTGAAACCATCAGCTAATATTGGAGGCATTAATGGCGGCCATGGCCGTCGAAAACAATTTACTTGAAACTGACGGTTATTCTGTCGGTAAACGTGTCTAACTTAAGTATAACCGGCATTGCATTTTTTAGTAACCGGAGCTTCTCATTTTACATATGCCTGGCATTTCATTTTCAGTAGCCAAGCAGTTCCTGAAATAAAAAAATAGAAAAAAAAAAGACCTTAACGAAGGAATTTTTTATTTGGTCCAGTCACAGGACGTAGCTCTACGTTCGGCCGCCAGTAGAATCGCGCCACGCGTTTTCATTATTTACCGCGCGCCCCGACAACCCGACCTGGAACGGACCCAAGATTGCTCGGTATTGCTAGGTATTGGTCGATTTTGCTCGACAATAACCAATACCGAGCAATACTGAGCAAATACCGAGTTGTACCGAGTTTTTTCTAGCTTTACCGAGTAAATACCTAGCAATACCGAGCAAATCCCTAGCAATACCGAGCAAATCCCGAGCAAATACCGAGTTGTACCGAGTTGTAGAAAAACTCGGTACAACTCGGTATTTGCATGGTATTGGTCTTCACAGAGCGGTATTTCTCATTTTTTGTAAAGCAATACCTAACAATACCGAGCAAATACCAAACAATACCGAGAAAATCGCGAACATAGCATTCCCGGGTTCCAGTCCGGGTCAAGTCGTCGGGCCGCGCGGTAAAGAGTAAGAGCACGTGGCGACATGTTATTGGCGGCCGAACGTAGCTCTACGTCCGGTCAGAGGACGTAATAATTTTTCTTTACGAAGGCAACGCCACAGCTGAATGCAAATCTGAATGCAAATCCTCTTTTATGCTATTATCCCTCTAACTGCTTTGGATTATGTCAATAGGTAATCTTAGTCGTGACTTCAAACGTGACATGCATTAGATTTCACACTCTTTTGTATTCCTCTTCCTTCCCACCATTTCGTATTTTTCTTCTTCTCTTAGACAAGAATGAAACTCATCTTATTCAATCATGTGCACCCACCAGCCAATGCTCTCTCGATTTCACACCCATTCGTATTCCTCTTGCTTCTCACCCTTCCGTATTTCTCTTCCCCTCCTATGCAAAAACGAAACTTTCATTTCCTCTTTGGCTTCGTCTAAAGAAAATTTTTGAAAGAGCCGGTAATGGAGCTTCTGGGCCTTCTACTATATTGTTATGGTTCAATAGGAAGTCACAATGGGAAGTCGCGACCAACACAACTTTCTTTTTTTCCCTTGTTTTTTCTTACGATATTATTTTGGCTTGGTCATGGCTGTGAGTAAGCTTTTAATTTCTTAACTTATCTTATTTTGCTTTTAAATGAAAGCTTTCTATTTTAGAAGGAAAAAAAAAAGAGGAAGAAATATCAATGTAAAGTCAAGCAAAGCCCAAAAACAAAGTGAAGAGGATTAAATTTCTTCTAAGTTTCTTTCAAATACCCGGAATCATCTCAAAATTTTTTTTCTCACTTCTTACCTAAAAAGTTTTTAGTTTTCTTTACGCTAACTCCAAGCAAAGGAAGACTTCTAAAAGCTTTTGCAGATAATAAATGAATTATTTTGAAGGTCTGAAATTTGGGAGATAAAAAAATTTTAGATTGCAAATTTGTCACGACCTGTGAATATTTGTCTTGAAGGAAACTTTAGAGAAACTGTTTTGGCTTTTCTGAGTTTTATGGAAAACAGTTGGAGGCTGTTGAAGCTTCTTTGTCAGGTTTAGAATACAATGCGTCAACTTATTAAATGAGATAAATTAAAACTGATATGAAAATCATTCAATTTCTCTCTTTTTTTTTTCATAACATATCATTTTCCTCCTTTTCACATTTTCTTTAAATCTTTGATTTTTGTGTATATACTAAAAACTGATTCAAAATGAGATCGACAGCCGAATAAATAATCCACTTCCTTGTTGGATATGAAATATGAACAAAATGGTCAAATTTTAATTCAACCATAATAACAAACAAATTAAGTAAATATTTAATCGATAATTAAATCCATTAAGCTTATTTATAAATTTGTTAGTCTTAATCTGTCTTTAATTATGTTTTGATTACATTTATTATGTCCAAATGCCTCGTAACATTTCGTCTTTTCCTTCATTGCTTTTGCCTCGCAACCATTTCATCACACTTCGGCTTCTTCTTTGTCGCTTCAAAATGCCATCAACAACCAAAATACTAATTTATAGGATTTAAATTATTTGCTAATTCTTTATTGTGTCTGCTTTCGACTTTTTCACTCTTTTCATCTTATCTCTAAAACTTTTACACTCTATAACATAACATATTTTTGTGAAATTTGATTATGTGCTATATATTTCTAATTAAACTGCATATATTTCTGCATTCATACTAAAAAATACTAATTAAAGAAATTTAATTTTTTAATAAAACCTTTTATTGTTATTATGCAATATTTTGATATTTCTATAGTTTTGTAGCATAATTTAAATTATTGTTTTTCTACTTATTTGCACAATTTTGATGTTTAATTATTATAAAACTATGTTCATCTATATTTTTTTTATTTTGTAAATTTCTCATTTATAATCTATATCTCCACATCATTAATTTGCTTTTCTTTTTGTACAATAAGTTAGTATATCTTCTCTGTTTACTTATCTTTCATTTTTGAATATGTAGCACAAATAAGTATAAAACTTTAAATAAATTTTGTTCAGCTATAAGTTATCACAATCAAAGTTCTTAAGAAATCAAACTACTTAAATATAATCAGACTTCCATTGAACTGCTCAAATAGAAATTCGATTATTGTATTCTTTGCCTATTATATTTTTCTTTTTGTCGTCCCTCTAAGGAATTATATTTTTCTTTTCTTTCACAAAACAATTATATTTTTAAAACTTTTTATTATATTCATAAAAAAATTATATATTTTATTTTGATAGAAAAAAGTTCAAATTTTTGTACTTTTTGGTTGATAAAAAACTTGATATATACAAAATTACACTGTGCTTTAAAATATAATTTTCATTATAAATATTATATGATTATTATATGTATAATATTATGGTTGTAGAGTAAGATATTATATTGCCTAGCCCTATGAACACCCTAAGCAATGGGAAGATGTATTGTTCATGTTTGATGGGGGCCTCACTTGTCACTTTGTGAAAAAGAGTATTGAAAATGTCATTAAAGGAGCTTTTTGCCTTCTTCTATGACGTTTTTTTTTTGGGTCAAATTGGGAGTCATCATGGGAACTCTCCGGTCACCTTCTTCTACAACTTCATCCATTTGATTTCATATGCTTCAAAGAAGTTTTTTGAAGAGTCGCTAAAAAAGTTTCTTTGCCTTCTTTCGCCTTCATAGTTTATTTATTTATTTTCTATAAGAAAAAGTAATTCATTAACATTAAAGAGAAATATAAGAGAAAATCCAAAAAAGATTAAACAGGAAAATACAAATTAGAGACCTGCAAAGTAAACGACGGATGCAAGGGCACTTGAAAATGCAATAAAACCAAGGATAGAAATCAAGAAGGGCATAAAGCCTGTTGGATTCAGAAGCGCTGCCCAAGTTGTCAGGTAAGGACCATCAATTTGAGGCATAATTAAAATGAAGTAGCAAGAAACTCAAGAAGAAGGCCATAATGAAAGAGTATCCACCAAGGTTGCCAAATCAGGCCACGACCATCCAGTGTGCTAGCAAGAGAACTGCAACATCATTGTTTGACTCAAACAACCACTCAAATCGATCCCAAACAAACCGAGAAACAAAAGCAGCCGGCCACCAGCTTCTTCAGTCAAACCAAAACACATATATAATCCAAATAACATGAGGCCAACATGATAAATACCCCCACCAAAACACAATCCATAGCCAATAATCGAACCAACACCTACCCAAACTAGAGAGAACATAAAAGGCCAACAATAAAGGAAATCCATATAACAAAACCACTTTCTTCTTTTGGCTTTTTGCCTACCCCGTTTTCCACCTCCACGACAAAAAGATTTTAAAACAATTCACTTAGTAATAACACTTATTTTGATCCAAGTAAATATTTTTTCTGGAGTCAATATAACTCCAAATCACAAACCATCTTCGTCATAGCAATGTTATTATAATTTTAATTGCAGGATTTTCTTTGTAATTTTTGGGCACCAATCAAAATCCTTAAAAAATTATCACATATTGGTGCAAGTGGGAATTTCGGGACCGTCAAGTATTCATTTTTGCAAAGTGATTTTATTCAATTTTTTCTAAAAATAAATGGTTTTTTTATTAAAATCCTAAAATACTTAAATCACTTAAATGTTTTTTATTAAAATCCCTTTCTCCATTCGGCTAATAGAAAATAGAGAAATGTTTTAATAAAATTAGAGAGAAAGGAGGAAAGAGAAAGGAGAAACCTAGTTTTGGAGGCCACGAAGTAATTTTTGTCAGTCGACACAGTTAGGAGATTTGCTCGTCTCGCTTTATGATTTCAAATATTTTATGTTTTCGATCTTTTTCTGATCAAATTTGTGTTTCCGTTATCCAAAAACTTGAATAATTTGGCTTTGTTAAAACTTTCATTGCGTAACTTTTTATATGTTATAGAGATTGAGAATATGAATGTTTTGAGTATTTATTTGAGATTTTTCACTAGATAATTTTTAAAATATAACAATTTTTGCTTACTCAAAAATTTATTTTATTGTTTAAAAATGGTGATTTAGTTCAACTAAAGCTTCAAAATATTATTTTAGGTAATATTCTATAATTTAGTTAAATTCTGAAAATGTGAATTTTTGTTCAATATGATTTTTGTTGTCTACTGTTTCAATATTTTTTGAATTATGCTCAATTATGCTTTATTTGTTGCAACGCATTGAAAATGAATCACTACAGGAAAACCCGCTATTACCGGCGGATTATATCCGCCGGTAACATGTAAAATCCGACGGAATTCTGGGTTTCCGGCGCACTTTCCGGCGGAATTTCCTGCGCCGGTTTGGTTAGCGTAGTAAAACGACCACCGACGTAAAAAAAAATCCAATAGTGAATGTGGATATGTGATTGAGATTTAATTTCTATTATAGTACTGTGATAATAGTGTGTTTGTAAAAGATATGTAAAGACCGGTTGACCCATTAGTTGAAGACTGATTGACCTGTACATGATGGTGGGTCAACGGGCTTTACTTTAAATACTATAGATTAGTGTTATTCTCTACTTATTCACATAATACTGATTTAGAGTTATAAGGAGATGATTATTATGCTGACGGGAAAAAAGGAGATGACTCTGTTTACTGAGCCAACGATTTACTGATACTAATACAATACTAAAAAATACTAAAATAGCTAGAACTTCTTACTTGCTTAGTGTGACTTTTATTAAAATGCATGTTTTAAAGGCATTATTCTTATTATTATACGGAGTTATTGTTACTGCATGAATTTACTATTATTGCATTATTCTATTGCTCTTATCACTAGATTATTAATTTTATCGTTTTAAATACTGATACTAAGTATGTAATATATTAAACATGTGATATATAATATCTAGATAACATGCATGCATTCTTATATGATTTTACTACAATGATTAAATTTCAACAGTCTTTGTTAATGTCTTGATTTGATGCTTTATCTGATTTTTATACTAATTAGCATTACAAATATGTTGATTTCTTTATATATTTGATACTCATACAGGTTTCTTTCTTTATTAGCTTTCATTCCATAGTGTTTTTCTATTTATAAATTCTACTACTATTGTATGTAAATTTTATTATTTATGCACTGATTCAATGATCATATGAATGTAACTACTATGATATGATCATTGATATGAAAATTGCTCTTTTGTCATGCTTTGAATTCAGTTTTAGGTTTTGGTGACCTGCTGGGCTTTTTAGCTCATTATATATGGTTAAATAATTTCATGTCATAGTAGGAGAGTAGGAGTGTGAGACTAGTCAGGATTCTTCATGTTCTATTTTTTTTCTAATTTTTCTTTTATACTCATGCTAGAGTAGTTGTGATATGATTATGTAGATCCTGAGTAGTGTATATAATTTTTAGGAATGAATACAGATGTGTATATTGATATTTTGAATTATAGAATCTATTTTATTGTTTATTACTGATAGATAATATTAGATAGCTCTAGTTGTTGTATATTAAAAAATAAATAAATAATTCTTCCAAATTAGATTTTGGGGCATTATATGCCCAACGTTAAAACTATACATATCATCCACTATATCATTTAATTCTTCCCTCATACCCCCGCAAGGCGAGGAAGCATCCCCATCCAGCCAATCAGAGTGATCCAAAGATGATTCCTTCACGTTCAAGGACAATTATGCTTTCAAAGTGTCGGCTAAGATTAGTGAGATATGAACATCTAAAAAGGATACAGTTTCATTTGGTCTTTTAAAATGACACGACAGTCCATATCAGGAGACTCATTGTTAGCATTACTAGAAGATCCATTAAGCACCGCGGAGTTAACATGACAAAAATCATTCTCAACAACAATAGGCGAAGTAGGTGGTTGAAAATCAGTAGAAATTAAAGCTATGTCATCAATTGTAATAGACTAAGTATGATCCAAAACTGACACAGGACCAATAGGAGGAAGGTCAACAAGACCTCCATAGCCATCATCAACATTGTTAAAAATAGCAGCATCCATCCTACAGTCCATGGTAGGCTCCAAGTCAATAGAAGGACAAATATTCATAGAGTTATGATGGGTTTCAACAAAAACTTCACATGAAATGTCTAAAACAACCATAGCAGAACCCAAATCAATGTAAAGTCAAGCAAGACCCAAAAATAAAGTGAAGAACAATAAAATTCTTCTAAGTTTCTTTCAAAAGCTCCAAATCAGCTCAATTATTTTTTTCTCACTTCATACCTAAAAAGTTGTAGTTTTCTTTACGCGAACTCTAAGCAAAGGAACACTTCTAAAAGCTTCTGCAAATAATAAATGAATAACTTTGAAGGTTTGAAATTTGGGAGATAAAAAATTTTAGATTGGAAATTTGTCACGACCCGTGAATATCTATCTTGAAGGAAAGTTTAAGAAAGAAACTGTTTTGGCTTTTTTGAGTTTTATGGAAAACAGTTGGAGCTAGGCTGCTGAAACTTCTGTCAGGTTTAGAATACAATGCGTCAACTTATTAAATGAGATAAATTAAAACTGATATGAAAATCATTCAATTTCTCTTTTTTTTTTATTTTTTGATAACATATCATTTCCCTCCTTTTCACATTTTCCTTAAATCTTTGGTTTTTGTGTATATACTAAAAACTGATTCAAAATGGGATTGACGGCCGAATAAATAATCCTCTTCCTAGTTGGATATGAAATATGAACAAAACGGTCAAATTTTTATTCAACCATAATAATAAACAAATTAATTAAATATTTAATTGATAATTAAGTCCATTAAGCTTATTTATAAATCTGTTAGTCTTAATCTATATTTAATTATGCTTTGATTACATTTATTATGTCCAAATGCCCTGTAACATTTTGTCTTTTCTTTCATTGCCTTTGCCTTGCAACCATTTCATCACAGTTCGGCTTCTTCTTTGTCGCTTCAAAATGCCATCAACAACCAAAATATGAATTTATAGGATTTAAATTATTTGCTCGTTCTTTATTGTGTCTTCTCGCGAATTTCACTCTTTATCTATTTAAACTTATCTCTAAAACTTTTACTCTCTATAACATTGTTGTGGGCTAGAATTTACACGGTGATAGAATTAGAAAATTTCCATCTCAGCGTTGTACGGATATCTAGCACACAAACAAGATAAAAATAGAAACACTAAGATTTTTACGTGGAAATCCTGAAAAGGGAAAAAATCACGGGGCCACGCCCAGTTGAAAAAATTCTACTAGTATATGTTTGAGGTACAAGAAGCCGCCTCGTCCTTAAAATTTAGGACGATCAGATTACAATGCTTCACTTCTTGATTGAAATTCAATTACAAACAAGTTGTGTATTTGAGCTGAATTCAAAATCATTTAGAATTCTTACGTCACTTGGAAATCGCGCAAAGTTCCGGTGTCACTTGGGCGTCAGGCAGAATTCTGGCATCACTTGGGCGTCATGCATAATTTCAACGTCACTTGGGTAGAATTCCAGCTTCACTTGGGCGTCGGGCAGAATTTCGGCGTCACTTGAGCGTCGGGCAAAATTCTGGCGTCACTCGGGCGTCGGGCAGAATTCCGACGGTAGTCAAGGAGGAGTTTCTTCCCTCCTATCCTTCTCTTCTTTTTCTCTTCTTCTTCTTCTCTTCTTCTTCTTCTTGCTTGAATCCGCTCTTAAGAGAAATATGGGGCTATTTATAGTTTTTGAGAATGGCATGGCTAATAAATTAATAGGTGAGGGATCAAGGGCAAAGGTGGAGTGATTTGGATGGACGACCGATATTGAATCCCTTGATCGTGAACCGTTCGTCAGACATTTAAAGGTCATAATGATGTCGGAATTCAACGATCTCGAACTCGTTGGATTCGCCTCATTGAGTTGCTTGATTTGACTATAAGAATGTCATATTTAGAAACCATTTGGTAACTCAAGTTGTGGTTCAAACTTTCTAATAGCGCTTTGGTTGCTTGATTTGGACTCATTTGGGCGGGGATTGACTTGATTTTGGTGTCATTAATTTTGTATTTTTGAGACGCTCGGTTTGATTATAAGTTCACTAAAATTGGAGTTCAGGTGATCCCGAATTTAATTTCTGTAGTTTTTAGCTTGATTTTGCCTCGAGATTCATGCCCGATCAAAATAATTTTTTTATGATATATCAATTGCCCCCCTATTTTAGACGTCAAAGTTCCATGAGTATGAAAATATGCACAACAAACTTTGGAGAATTTTTCACGTGATAGAAAATCCAATATTGCATGTTGGAGCCCCAAATAGCTGTCTGGAATATCGAAAAATGATCCCGGAGACCCCAATAACGTCCAATTTTTCTTTTTCGGGTCAAAAATTGGACCCATAATTGAGTGGAAAGCCATACTAGTTGGTCAGCCGACACCGCTGGTAGCACGAAATCGCGTGCCAGGCCTTCTGGCCCGTGCCTCAGCCTGGTTGTGGTCCACATGGGCCCACTCGCGGCCCACCTGGGCCCATGCGATTGGGGTTCCTGCGACCCTCTTAGGCCTGACTTGGCCTGTCCGTGGCTCGACCGGCCCGCACCTAGCCCGTAGGATTCTATGCAACCTTTGGCGGCCGAGCGCTAGTTCGGACCACCACTGGCGATTCCCCTAACAGCTAGCCCCTTTTTTTTAAATGTTTTTTTTTCTTGTAAAAAGTATCAAAAAATTTAAAAAAAAAATTCTGAAAAGTTTAGAAAAATTTGGAAAATTTGAAAATTCCAGAAAATTCTAGAAACTTATTTTCTTCTTCCAAAAATACTATAAATAGCCCTCTAGGATTAGGGGGAAACTTGCACCTTCTCCTTCTAGCTTTCTAACAGTTGAGGATTTTCACTATTTTTTAGTAGGTGAATTTTCTTACTTAACTCAGTGCCCCTCCTCTTGTACAGAAGTTAGAAATTTCTCCTCCTTTTCCTTCTTTCCCCCTATTTTTCTTCCTGCTCTAAAGGTTTTATGCTATCTTTTGTATGTTACTTTCCCTACTTGAATATAGCGCTCCTCTTTAGTATAGAAGAAAATTTTTTCTTCTTCCATTGTCTTCTTCTCTTGCTATTTTCTAACAGTCGAGGAATCCCGTTGTTTTATGTAGGTGACTTTCCTTACGTAAATTGGCGCCCCTTCTCTCATACAGAAGTTGTAATTTTCTTTTCTTTCTCCTTCTTTCTCCCCCATTTTTCATCTTTTAAGAGGCTTTTTGCTTTTTTTTTGTAGGTGACTTTCCCTACTTAGATTTAGCACTCATCTTTAGTGTAAAAGGAAATTTTTTCTCCTTCCATTGTCTTCTCCTCTAGCTATCTTCTTACAGTCGAGGCATTTCGTTGTTTTACGTGGGTGACTTTCTTTACGTAAATTGGCACCCCTCCTCTTATGTAGAAGTTAGAATTTTTTGAGTTGTTCCTTTAATTTCTCCTCCCTTATTTTAATTTTCTTATAGTTGAGACATTCCCTTATTTCGGTAGGTGGCATCTCCTACTCAAATTCAGGGCCTCTCTCCTTGTGTAGAAGTTAGAATTTTTTGTAATCGTTCATTTTCTTCTCATATAGTCTTCTTCTTATATTGGAGGCATTCCACTATCGTAGATAGTCGGCATTCCCCTATCAAGCTTTAGTGCCCCTCTTTTGTATAGAAGGATATTTTTTCCTCCTTATTCTTCTCTTGAATTCTTCTTCTTACATTGGAGGCATTCCACTGTTGTAGATAGGTGGCATTCCCCTATCAAATTTTAGTGCCCCTTTCTTATATAGGAGTCGCAATGAGAGATTATCTTTTTTATAAATAATCCTTAACAGAAAAAGACAATTATTGCTTCTATGCGAGGGTGATTTAAAAAGATATGACAGTAATAGTGTCCGGGAGGACAACCAGAAGTGATGAGTAGACAGGGAGAATTTCAACATCACTTGAGCAAAAGTCTGTTGTCGATGGACAATCGAGTTGAAGTTCGTTGGCAGTCAACGATCGAGCGGAGAGCTGAAGGAGAGAGTTGGAGGGTATGCTGATATCAATAGTTTGAGTGAGAAGCCGATGATGGATGATATGAAGTAAATGATCGCCGGCAGACATCAAACGAAGGGCTGATGATGGCGCATATCTTGTGGCATTTTTGTCTTATGCATCCATACAGAAGTGTGCTAACCTCATAATTCCTTATATGAATGATATAAATATACAATTTAATTTTAACTTCTTGTGAGAATAAATGTACACCTAAATATGAATTTATAACTCTATTAATGTTATATTTGAAATTGAGAACTTGTCTCTTGGAGAAAGCTGAATTGTGATTGCATCTTTAACACATGCTTTTGATATATTGCCACCCATATTTTTGGAGGAACTATTAGACTAATAAGATCTTTATATGAGTGATAATTTTATCAATCACTTGTTTTGCTTGATGATGTTAACCTCTATGAAAGAGGTCAAAAGAATCTATCAATAATAAATGACCTATCCGAAGTTATATGTCAGAGCCCTGCTCGATGACGTTAACCTGGATAGAAGAGGTCGAGAGAATTCACCAAGGATATAAGACCTATCCAAGGTTGTATGTCATAAACCTACTCGATAACATTAACCTGTGTGGAAGAAGTTGAGAGAATCTACCAATGATGTAAGACCTATCCGAAGTTGTATGTCAGAGTCCTGCTCGATGCGCTAATATGTGTGGAAGAGGTCGAGAGAATCCACCAAAGATATAAGAACTATCGAAGATTATATGTCAGAGCCCTGCTCGATGATATTAACATATATGGAAGAGGTCGAGAGAATCCACCAATGATGTAAGACCTATCCGAGGTTTTATGTTAGAGCCCTGCTCGATGATGTTAACATGTGTGGAAGAGGTCGGATCAAAAGCCTCTGGAATTGATCATCCAGTGATTGAGATAGAATAAAGATTGTGTATTTCCTAAATCATTGATAAAGAGATTATATTCATCGGTAGATTTTTACTATCATTTTTTATAATTTTAAAAATGTGATAATATTAAAATGGAGTGAATAACATATTACTAATGTCATATAAGATAATATAATAAGTCCCTAGTTTGACTTAAGGATATACAAGTTATACTGTACTCAACACATAAGATATACGTATAAGGATAACATAATGTTTAACTTTGACTTTAAGGATATCAAAGTGACACCCTATTTAATATTAAAAAACATGATGTAACCATACAAGTAGTATTACTAATGAAAATGCACGAAGTGTATGGTCATTCAATCTCACCAATTATTTGAATATTTTTTAATGGTTGTCTTTGTTGTTAATTTTTCCCCCCAGTGGGATGAGCTTCCTTTCGGGTAGATGGATCTCAAATAAATTGTCGAAAATAGCTCTAGCGGATAAGTCTTTCAATCTCATCCTTAAGTTGCTTACAGGCTTTGATAGTGTGATCACGATTACGATGAAAGTGGCAGTACTGATTTGGATTTCTTGTGTTCGGCTTCAAAGGATTTGGCCATTTGACTGTATCTTGATCTCAAGCAGTCATCAATATATTTGCTCAAGATGTGTTGAGTGGGATATACTCCTTCTCCTGTTAAGGTTCCCATCACGATAATGGAGGCCTATAAGATAAAGTATTCTTTCCTTTCTTCTTCTGTTGTGAGGATGAATTATCCATCCCAGGTGCACCTTTATGTTTCTCATTGATTTGTTCAAATTGTTTTTTATGAGCATTTATGGCTTTACCTATCAAGATTTGTGCCTCCACATGATAAATCAGGTCGATATATGAATGAATAGTATCCCACATGAGTGCCAAATAGAAGGGGCCAGGATGAAGGACTCCAAGAAAGACCCCTCTTAGTAATTTAGGGTCTACTCCTAGAATTTGACAAGCCTCGGTGGAAAATTGCTAAAAATACTCCTTCAATGATTCTCCTTCATTTTGACGAATCCCGAAGAGGTGGGAAGAATCCTTAGCAATTCTTTGATTGGATATGAACTGTTCGACAAACACTTTGGCAAATTTTATGAATGAAGGGATCGTTCTAGATGGAAGCGAATAGAACCATGTTCGAGCCTGTCCCTTAAGGGTAGCAGGAAAAACCTGACATACGAGTGTATCTGAGGCTCACTAGATATACATGATGGTTTTATAGTGATTGATATGATTGTATGGGTCGGATGTCCCATCGTAGGACTCGATGCTCAGTAGTTTAAAGCCAACCGGAATGGGGTGCTAAAGAATGACTTTAGTTAAAGGTGATGACTCCTAGAAGTTCTGTTGGCGAAGACTTTGCCTCACATCTCCTTAGGGGAACTATTTATGTACTAATCTTCACATTTCATGATGTAGGGCATTGCAAAAAAGCTCAGCAACGTGCGAATGGGCTAAGTTTTCAGGGAGATATGGAAGAATGCGAGGTTGCCGATCAGTGTGTGAGGGATGGGAAGAACTTGTTGTGTCCTCAAGTTCGTTGCTCTGATGTTATTATAGCCCTCCTTGATAAAGAAAGAGGAATCTCTGCTTGAAGATGTTCAAGTTGAACATCTTCGGCCAGTGGTGGATCTCGAGGGAGAAGAACTTCCTCCCGTTGTGCTAGTGCTGGTTGTCGAGTCTCTCACAGGAGTTGAAGGATCTCATTTTGAGATTCCTCCATCTTTCTAATGCAGTCTTCTAGGGAAGGCCTTGAAGTTCCTTCAACAATAGCATTTTGCCCCCCAGGATAAAAAGAGGTGGAAGCTTGTCATCCCTGGTTCATTGAAAGATTCTTGGATTGGTGTGAGTTGGAGCGGGAGGTTACCAAAATTCAATTGCTACGCCTGTTGGCCATTAAAGTAACACTTAAAATTATGGGATAATATTTTTCACAGACGGTGTAAAACTGTTGCAAGCTAGAATATACGTGGCAATAGAGTTAGAAAATTTCCCTCTCAGAATTGTACGGATATCTAGCACACAAACATGAGAAAAGTATAAACACCAGAATTTTTATGTGGAAAACCTGGAAAGGAAAAAAAACCATGGGGCCATGCCTAGTTAAAAAAGTTTCACTAGTATTTGTTTGAGGTACAAGAAGCTGACTCGTCCTTAAAATTTAGGACGATCAGATTACAATGCTTCACTTCTGGATTGAAATCCAAATACAAATAAGTTGTGTATTCGAGTTGAATTCAAAATCATTTAGAATTCTGACGTCACTTGGAAATCGGGCTGAGTTCCGACGTCACTTAGGCGTTGGGCAGAATTCTGACATCACTTGGGCGTCGGGCAGAATTCTGACATCACATGGATAGAATTATGGCTTCACTTGGGCGTCATGCAGAATTCTGGCGTCACTTCGGCGTCAGACATAATTATGGCGTCACTCGGGCGTCAGGCAGAATTCTGACGGTTGTCGAGGAGTTTATTCCCTCCTATCATTCTCTTCTTCTTCTTCTTGCTTGGGTCCCCTCTTAAGAGAAATGAGGGGCTATTTATAATTTTTGAGAATAGCATGGCTAGTAAATAAGAGAGGGATCAAGGGCAAAGGTGGAGTGATTCGGATGGACGGCTGATATTGAATCCCTTGATAATGTACCGTTCGTCAGACATTTGAAGGTCTTAATAAATTTGGAATTCAGTGATATTGGGCTCGTTATATTCGTCTCATCGAGCCGCTTGATTCGACTATAAGAACGTCATATTTGGAAAATGTTTGGTAACTCAAATTGTGGTTCGAACTTTCTAATAGTGTTTTGGGTGCTTGATTTGGACTCATTTGGGCTGGGATTGAGTTGATTTTGGTGTCGTTGAGTTCGATCGTATTTCTGAGATGCTCTGTTTGACTATAAGTTCATTGAAATCAGACTTCATGTGATCCCGAATTTAATTTTTGAAATTTCCGGCTTGATTTTGCCTTGAGAATCATGCCCGATCAAAATAATTTTTTTATGATATATCAAACATAACATATTTTTGTGAAATTTGATTATATGCTATATATCCCTAAACTGCATATATTTTTGCATTCATACTAAAAAATGCTAATTAAAGAAAATTAAATTTTTAATAAAACATTTTATTGTTATTATGCAATAATTTTATATTTCTGTAGTTTTTTAGCAAAATTTAAATTAATGTTTTTCTAATTATTTTCACAATTTTGATGTCTAATTATTATAAAACTATGTTCATCTCATTTTTTTATTTTATAAATTTCTCATTTATAATCTATATCTCCACATCATTAGAATATATATATTTTCCCATCCTTCCAAATAAGTTGAATCAAATTAAATTGCTTTTCTTTGTGTACAATAAATTAGCATATCTTCTCTGTTTACTATTCTTTCATTTTGAATTTGTAACACAAATAAGTATAAAATTTTAAATAAATATTGTGCAGCTATAAGTTTTCACAAAGTTCTTCAAAAATCAAACTATGATGGATTACATTCTTAAAAAATCAAACTATGATAATGAGATTAATATAAATTCATATCTATACTAATATTATAAAAAGGTATGTGATTCTTCCCAAATATAATATTAGGCTTTCATTTTAATTACTTAAATACAATCAGAGATTCATTGAACTGCTCAAATAGAAATTCGATTATTGTATTATTTTCCTATAATATTTTTTCTTTTTGTCGTCTCTCTAAGTAATTATGGTTTCTTTTCTTTCAAAAAAATTACATTTTAAAAACTTTTTATTATATTCATAGAAAAAATTATATATTTTATTTTGATAGAAAAAAATTCAAATTTTTGTACTTTTTGGTTGATATATACCAAAGTATACCGCGCTTTAAAATATAATTTTCATTATAAATATTATAGGACTATTAAATGTATAATCTTAGGTTTGTAGAGTAAGCTATTATATTGCCTAGTCCTATGAACACCCTAAGAAATGGGCTGACGTATTGTTCATATTTAATGGGGGGCTCATTGGTAACTTTGTTAAAAAGAGTTTTGAAAGAATCATTAAAGCCTTAAAGGAGCTTCTTCGCCTTCTTCCATGACGTTTTTTTGGTCAGATTGGGAGTCACGATGGGAACTCACCGGTCTCCTTCTACAACTTTGTCCATTCGATTTCATTTGCTTCAAAGAAGTTTTTAGAAGAGTCACTAAAGAAGTTTTTTTTACATTCTTTCGACTTCACAGTTTTTTTTTTTATCAAAAGTGTTGCGTTCTAGAGTATTCGCGGCGGTAGAGAAATATAAAATTTAACGTCTTAACTTTGTACGAAAATCCGACACGCAATCAAATAAGAGAGAAGGTGTAGCATTTATGAGACACCAATATTTTTACGTGGAGACCCCCTGAAAAGAGGAAAAAATCACAGGGCCTAGCCCAGTTTGAATGAATCCAATATTATTTGCAGTCGATTATAATTGAGGCCCTAGCTTCTTTGGGGGAAGGCCTTAACTATATGTACATCTTATAGAATACATTACAGGGTGGGAATACAAAGAATCACTGTTTATGTGTTTGTTGGTGGGCGACGTAAGTCAGAAGGACTGTAGTTGGCGGGTGACGGAGGTCGGAAGACTGTAGTCGGTGGGCGACGTAAGTTAGAAGGACCGTAGTCGACGGACGACTGGGGTCAGAAGGATTAGTCGGTGGGGGGCGTAAGTTAGAAGGATCGTATTCGGCGGGCGACGGAGGTCGGAAGGACTGTAGTCGGTGGGCGACGTAAGTCAGAAGGACCGTAGTCATCGGGCGACAGAGGCTGAAAGGACTATAGTTGGTGTGTGACGTAAGTCAGAATGAACATGGTCTAACAACGAAGGTCAGAAAGATGGCGTTAAGTAAAAATCCAGTAATGAACAGAAATCTAGCATCAGATTGATGTCCAGTGAAAGTTCAACAATAGGCAGAAGTCCGGTGTCAGGTAAAAATTTGGCGAAGAGCGGAGGTCCGACATCGAGTAGAAGTCCGACGTCATTTGGCGGCCTAGGAGAACACTGGCGTTAGATGGTATTTGGGTAGAACTTCGGAGTCACTTCGAGTACGGGTGAAACTCCGGCGTCACTTGGAGGTCGGGCAAAATTCTGGCGTCACTTGGAGGTCAGGCGGAATTCTTACATCACTTGGAGGTCAGGAGGAATTTCGGCGTCACTTAGAGGTCGGACAGAATTTTGACGGTGGTCGAGGAGTTTCTTCCCTCCTATTCTTTTTTTCTTCTCCTCTTCTTGCTTGGGTCCCCTCTTAAGAGAAATGAGGGGTTATTTATAGTTTTCTTAGAGTGGCATGACTCGTAAATAGGAGGGGGATCAAGGGAAAATATAGAGTGGTTTGGAAAGACGGCCGATATTGAATCACTTGAACGTGGACCGTTTGTCAAACATTTGAACATCTTAATAAAATCAAAATTTAGTGATCTTAGAATCGTTGGATTCATCTTGTCGAACCGCTCGATTAGACTATAAGCATAACATATTTGAAATTATTTGGTAATCCAAATTATAGATTGAACCTTCCGAATGTGCTTCGATCCTTCGATTCAAACACATTTGTGCTCGGATTGAGTTAAATTTGATGTCGTTGGGTTTGTATTTTTGAGATGCTTAGTTCAACTATAATTTTGTTGAAATCGGAGTTGAGATGATTCTAGATTTAATTTTTAAAGTTTCTAACTTGATTTTTGCCTCAAGATTGATGCCCACAAGACAATTTTTTAATGACATATTAGTTGACCCCTATTTTCAGACGTCGAAGCTACAGAAGTCCAAAATACTTGTTCCGATATTTTACATTAGTTGAATCGTAAAAAATTACGTTCCAAAAATGATAAATTTTCTCAAACTTGATCATATAGCCCCCCCGTTGAGCTCCGAAAGTATCAAATTGAGTCCGGAATGTCAAAAAACATGTTCGAGGACCCCAAAAATATCCGTTTTGGACTGTCTGGGCCCGATCCGAGCCAAACATTGGGCCCGAACAAGCGTAGGTGGCAGAACTGGCCGGTTGGCCGCCGCCCGCCGCCGCTGGCACCGGCTAGCGCGTCACACGTTAATTGGCGCACCCTTTAGGGCTCACAGTGTGACGCCCCAGGCATCCATAGTGAAAGGATTCGTCTGACATTCTAATCGAACTCCATTCCAGTTGCCTTGCTCGGACCTGAAATTGTCAACCACATATAATGAGCTTAAATAGCCCAGCAGGTCACCAAAGCCTACAACTGAAATCAAAGCACGGCGATGCTATCAATATGCATGTCAATCAATCAAATTCATATCAGTCAATGGTCAATGAGTCT